>NW_006780388.1:3179921-3193574 GCF_000442215.2 Lipotes vexillifer
GGCCCCCGTCCAAAAAAAAAAAAAAAAAAAAAGAAAACAAAAAACCAAAAACAAACAAACAAAAAGCTGCATCCTCCAGGCCGAGAGCCTGCCCTAACCCCTGACGTGTAGCCGTGCCCTGGGTTGGGGCTCAGAATGTCCCTGCTCCCAGCAGGACTTACACCGAGGACCCCAAGGAGTCGGTCAGGCAGTGCAAGCTGCTCCTGGAGGAGCCGGACCTGGACAGCACCGTCCGCGTCGGAGACGTATACGGCTTCCTGGTTGAGCGCCACGTGCAGATGGAGGACCTGCAGACGGTGAGGCCGCACCTGGGGCTGATGGGGTTGCGGGGTGATGGGGGTATCCCGGCTACAGAGCCCCCAGCGGAGCTCACAGTGGGGGAGGCACCTCCCCACGTTTCGATTTTCTTTCTGACTTGTCAGCCTTTCTTATTTTGAAATAATTTCAAACTGAGAAGTTACAAGAATAATAGAACCCAATCCTTTATCAGATTCTTTTTTTTTAACATTTTGCCACATTTATGTATTCATTCTATATATGTTTTAAATTTTCTATTTTATACATAAAATGGGTATTTTCTGAGCCATTTGACAGGCACACACATCCTTTCCTGTCCCTTCACTCCTCAGTTTGCTAATAACACTTGGGGTGCCCGCCTCCTGGAGTTGAGTGTATGGAAGATGGGTGTCACTTCCTTAAATGTAGGATAGAATGTGTAAATGAACCCACTGGTCCTGGAGCTTTCTTTGTGGAAGGGTTTTGATAATTCAGTTTAACAGAGCAGTTCTCAAACATTTTGGTCTTGGGACCCCTTTATGCTGGGGAAGTTATTGAGGACCCTAAGAGCTTTATGTGGGTTATATCTACCAATATTTACTGTATTAGAAAATAAACTAATAAATTTGTAAAATATTTGTTAATTTACTTAAAAATAAAATAAACCCACTACATGGTAACATAAGTAACATTTTCATTTAAAATAACTGTATTTTTCAAAACAAAGACATTTAGTGAGAAAAGTAACTTTGTTTTACATTGTTGCAAATCTCTTTAATGTCTGATGTAATACAGGACAGCCAGACTCTCCATGTCTGCTTCTGCATTCAATGTGGTAAAATAAGTTTTCACTGAAATATGAAATCTGTGATGAAAACGCAGCTTCACCCCAATGTGTAGGTGAGAAGGGGAGGACCTTGGAGCAGCCCTGTCAAGTATTCGCGGGTCTTAGACACCACACCACACTCCACAAGTGGTGTTTCCTAAGTTAGTTGCAATGAGCAATCTGAAACCATGTCAGGATGCTTTTTGTACTTGTTACCTTAAAACCCGTTGGTCTACCTTCCATCTTTTACACATACATGATTTTGTAACATCATGGTGGTCGTTTGGAAAATACTGGTTCACTGGGTTGTGCAAATGTCAAAACATTTCATTACACACATCAAAGAAATCCTGTTGGCTAACATCACCAGTGATCTCATCAGGGAAGTCCAAGTGTTGGGTGGACATGCAGCTGGTGGTGGCTGCAACGTAGGTGGGTGTGTGGTGGTGTCTCACTGTGGTTGTAACGCACCCTGTCCGCGTGGCTGGCGGCAAGCCCCTGCTCAGGTCCCCTCCTGCAAGTGCTCACACCGTTCCCCTTGCTTCACTGGGTGTTTTTCTTCTTATTGTTGAGTGTGGCCTGGACGTTGTCTGCATCAGATGTGCGAGCTGCCGTGTCTTCTCCCCGTCTGTAGGGAGTTCCCTTTCATCCCTTGCCCTCCCCCTCCTTCTGGACTCCAGCCACTTGTATATATTGGCCCCTGGCTCAACGGATTCTTTTTCCCAGAATTTTTCCTATTTTCATTTGGGGCGGTTGCTTTGCTGTTGCTGCAAGTTGACTGTCTTCCTTCTGCAGAGTCCGCTCTGCTATTGCTCCTTCCGTAGTTTCACCTCCAGTGGGCCTGAACCGGCTCTCCTCCCTCCGTCTCCTGTGTCTCTTTATTCTGCTACTTTTTCCTCTGCCTTACTGAGCACGTGAAATATTTACTACTGTAAAGTCCTCGGCTCCCATGTCAATTCCAGATGTCCCTATTGGTCGATTCTTCTCTTTGTTATGGTTCATGTTTTCCTGCTTTGCAGGTCTACAATTATTTATTGGATTCCAGACACTGTAAATGTTTTAGGTTGTCAAGTGATGGAGTCTGTGTGTGTGTTCTTTTCAATAGTGTTGAGTTTTCTCCTGGGATAAGGGTAAGTTACTTGGAAACAAATTTGATCCTTTTGTGACTGTATTTGGGAAATCTGTAATTATTTTTCCTTCAAATATTTTTTTCTGCCTTATTCTCTCTTTCTGGGCCTCCGGTTAAGTGTTAGGCCTTTTCATATTAAGTGGATACACATTTGTAATTGATGTTCATTTTTATTAATCTTTTCTTCCTATTGAATTAGGTGACATAACTATCTTCAAATTTACTGACTCTCTTTGGCTATCTGCAATCCGCTGTTAACCTGTCCAGCAGATTTTTCATTTTAGATTTTGTATTTTTCTGTTCTAGAATTTATACTTAGTTCTTTCTTTTTAGTTTTCTGCTAAAATTTCCTATTTGTTGATTCATTAAGAATGAACATTTTATACTCTTGAGCATAGTTGTAATTGCTGCTCCAAAGTCTGTGCCACTAATTCAAACACCTGGACATGTTGAGTTGGTCTCCATTATTTGTCTTTTCTCTTGAGTATAGGTCAGGTTTTCCTGTTTCTTTTTATGTCTAGCAGTTTTTTGTATCCCGGACATCGTGGATAACACATTGTAGAGACCCTGGCTTCTGCTATGTCTTCTCTCTGTCTTGCTTTCCTTAGGCAGCCATCTTTGTTGAGCTCAGAGTGTAAGCCCCCGCACCGTGGTGGGCAGCAGGGTTTTCTGCTCAGTACGTGGCTTTGCTCAGGCTCCTTGGCGTGTGGCCGGTCCCCACCACATGCAGTGTCAGGGTCAAGCAGAGGTCAGGGCAGAGCCCACACTCGGAATCTGTCTGCTCCACGACTGTCTTCACCATTTCCTCACATGCCAGCTGCTGTGGTGGATGCAGTTCTGATTCTGGTTCTTTTGGCCAGTTTCTTTGTGCCTTTTACTTCCCCCAGTGGCCCTGACTGGGCCTCCCCGAGGCAGAAGTTACAACAAGCAGAAAACTCACCCAAGTGTCGGCTCCCCCAGCCCACCTGCCCACAGTTGTTCTCCAGAGGCTTTTGCATTTTGCCTAGTTTGTCCTTGTTGTTTGGGAGGGGGGCTGGTCTAATGTGAGTTCCCCTGCCCTCACCAGAAGCCTCTGTCCTCATTCTTTTCGGTCTTAGTCCTCTGAAACCAGCAGCAGGACCCCCACCTGGCTGCATTTTCCCTTCACGTTCTAAAGGACAGCACACAGACTGTGCTATAGTCCACGTGCTCTGCCCACAGCCTGTCCCTCGCAGGTAGTTCCTGGTGAGGCTGCAGTGACCCTGAGGGACCCCGCCTTCCTTTCCCAAGTGCTGGCAAACCCAGGACTGACAACTCATTCAGAAGCGTTGCCAGTGGGCCACGCCGGCCTCACGGGGCGCAGTTCCCAGATTCCCAGGAAAGCCAAGCGTCCGTGGCCCAGGTCTGGGGGGTCAGCACCATGAACTCAGACTTCCCGGCCAACTTGCTCACATCCTCCCGGCCCTGCCACTTCCACTTACCGACCCCTTTTGTTGTTGGGGAAACAGCTCTAAAGTGAATCCCAACAGGTTCCCTCTTTTTTGGAGAATAAAACAAAAGTGGACTGCAGAGATGCTCAGACCACTGAATCCTCAAAATTAACAGAAAAATCACATTTCAAGTATTTCACCAAATTCTTTGTTGTCTCAAGCCTTGTTTGAAGCCCATAGGATTTAGTAACTTTAAATTTAAAAAAATCTATAAATAAATTGAGAAAGGATAGGCCTGCATGAGTTTCCTCCCCGGGTGGGGGCAGGGGACACAGAAGCCCCCGCTGCTGCTCCAGGGTCTCCCCGTCGCTGGGACATCCCTCCCGCTCGGTCCTCATGGCCCCATCCTGAGTCCAATCCTGACAGACTGCCGACCCTCCTTCTGGAGACACTGCTTCCCTTGCCTCCAGTGCACCTCTAGGCCTGGCTGTGTCGTTCCCCGCCCCCAGGTGTTCTCTCTGGCTTCCCCGCCGTCTCCCACCCCCTCCCCTCTGCGTAGGCTCCCCTACCCAAACCCCACGGCTGCCCAACTCCCTCTACCCTTGCTGGGCCGGGCTTCTCACCGAAGCGCCCAGTGGCCTGGCTTGGTCCTCCCTTGTACCTGTGTCCTGTGTGCCCAGCACGGCGCCTGGCTCACAGCTGGCCCTCAGCAGACACCGACGGGCGTCCCCTGGTGCCTGGATGTCTCCTTCCATCGTTGGAGGGCTCCTGGGCACTTGCACGCTGCATCCCCCATCCCTCCAAACACCCTATTTTATCTTTATGATCTTTATTGTTTATATCAGTTATATCTGTCTGAAATAAGATCATTCTAAAATTTTATCATCTTTAAGAAACGCTAAGCTGTGATTATTTCCTCATAAAGTCAAAAAGCTCCTGGAAATTTTGTTCATATTCTGAATTGATACTCAGTGTACCCGTAGAAGCCACGTGAGGCCCTGTTCCAGCTCCTTGTGCTTGCACATGACCCTCCCTGTGGGTGAGCAGGTGGAGCAGGTGTAAGGAGGTGTGGGTGGGTGCAGGCAGGTGGAGCAGGTGTAAGCACACCTGTCCTGCCTCAGACCCCATCCCGAGCTGCTGTGCGGCCTCCATGCGCCGCCCCCCCCCCCAACATATTCCCACTGGTAGGACCAGAGGAAGTCCTACAGGAAAACCACTGACAATCCCATAGTTCACCAGCCCCGGGCATGAGACTCACTAACCACAGGCCAATTAACTGGGGTAAATTGGAGGCCTGGTCAAAATACACAAGACAAACCATTTGTATGTTGCTGCCGGCCCTCTGGCCCAACAAGCACACACCCCAGAGTGAATGAAACAAACGGGAGACATGAATCCATCCTTCCCTCGAGGTCTCCCTGTGTGTATCCAGGGTGGGCGGACCCTACGGGGCGTGGTCCCCAGACACAGAGGGTCCTGGTAACAGGCTGCCCATGGGACTCCCTGGGGGAGCTCACAGCACTGACCACCGGAGCCTGAGCCTTGCTGCCCGCAGATGCCACCAACGCTTGGGAAGGCTGGGAGGCCACCCGAGCCCCTTTACCAAAGGTGTCCCTCCCCTGTTCACTCTGCCCCCGGGCTGGGCCCCTTGTTCCCACTGTGCGCTGACCGGTCATGGCTGTTGTGTGTGACCCAGGCCTACAAGTACCTGGAGGAGATGCGGAAGAGAGTACCCTCCGCCAACGTGTCGTACTACGTGAGCCAGCGCACAGTGGACGCCGTGCACCAGGGCCTGGGCATCCCTCTGATGTGGACCATGCCGGAGCAGATGCACCACAACAACATGGAGGATCACAAGGAGCTGGACGAGGAGGTGATGGAGGAGGTGGAGAATGGCCCCTGAGGGCCTGCCGCTGCCCAGGCTCTTCTGGGACTTGCCAGTCATTGTCAGTAGCAGAAGCCTGACGTTCCTGGTGAAAGTTTTGTGTCTGAGTCCGTAGGCAGAGCTGAGGGAAAATGCGCTAGCCTCCGAGGGGCATCAGTGGGAGGGTCTCTAAGCCACCCCTTCTGAGTCCCTGACCCCTGCAGGGTTTTGTTTTAGCCCCTCGGCAGTCAAGGGAGTTGGTTCATTTTTCCCATGACATTCCCCCAAGTACAGGGTGTAAAGCCTAAGAAACTGAGGGTGTCCCCATATTCCCGCCCCCCAGCACCCACACAGGTTGCCCAGCAGTGCATCTGATTGGTTCCCACAGGACACCCCCTCCTGACCACAGGGAGACAATGGTTGGCACTGGGCTGCAGCGGGAGGCTCTAAACATCTAGGCCGCGCCCTTTCCGTCACCAGCTCCCACTGTAAGGGGCCATCAGGGACAGCACCATGATGGGGGCTGCCTCATGCTTTCCCACCCCCAGCTCCACCCACCAGCTGCCGAAATTCTCCAAATAAAGTCTGTTTTCTCAGAGGCCCGTGTCCCCTTCCTGCCCCCATTTCCATGTCTCCCCTTCAGGGGGCCGTGTGTGGGCACCAGGCTCCCTGCAGAAGTGAGAACCATAAAGAGCTCCTGCACCTCTTTTATTCTTCCTTTTCTGTTGTTCTTAAAGTCCCTGGCCTTTCGGTGAGGAAGGGCTGGGGGCACATCGCTAAGAAGCCCCCAGGCCCAGTGGCCCCAGCTCTGCAGTCTGCAGGCTACACGGAGGCACCGGGCTGAGCAGCCATCCTGGAGCCCAAGTCTCAGAGGCCACGTCCCAGTCCCAGTCTGTGGGGGGCAGAACCCGAGGCCCTGAGGCAGTCTTCGCTGAGCCGCAGATGCTCCAGGCTGTACCAGCTGCACCTCCGCCCCACGTGCTGGCCCCCAGCCCGCACTCTTCCAGCAGGACGTGCCTCCCGGGGGGTCGGGGGCTAAGGAGAGGAGAGTGGGAGGAGCTTATCTCGGAGCTTCTCCAGAAGCAGTAGTGCCTTCACTGCCAGCAGCCTGCAGTCCTCGTCTGGGTCCTCCTCGGCCACGTCTGCAAAGACAGAAATGGAAGCGTGGGCAGCGTCACAGCACTGAGCAGGCCAGCCCTCTTCAGCTGCTCTCATTTGAGGCCTCCTGAATGAGCCCCGCGTGGCACCAGAACCTCCTCAGACGCCGGCAAAGCACCTGGGGCTGGGAGCCCGGCCGGGGAGGCACCTCCACCCACAGCACAAGGCCCCGAGCCGTCCCAACACACTGAATGCAGATGTGCTCAGACGCCCATGTGGGGGGGCTGGCCTGCAGGAGCCTAGGAGGCTCATGGGCTGCCTCACTGGGCAGAAAGGGAGAGAAAGGCCGCCATCAGAACCACCAGGCCTGCCAGTGTGGATGCAGATGAGCTGCGAGCCCTGAGGGTGGACACAGGCATGGTGGCTCTGAGGGCCGTGGCTCAAGTGCCCACAGGTGGGGGTACTACTGACCACAGCGACTTTTTAAAAAGAGCACCTGTGTGGGGAAGGGGTGGCTGCCAGAGAAAATGTGGCAAAATGCCAATCATCACTGTAACTCTGCTGAGGATGGAACTTTCCAGCATACACAGGTGCCACCCCCACATCTGGGCGCCTTCCCTGCAGGACTCCCCAAAGTCAAAGTGACCCGACAGCAGCCATGTCCCCACCCCCACACTGAGGACACTCAGCACACAAACGGGAGCCACATGATGCTCATGCTGGGCTGGGGACTGGGCCACGCTGCCCACGAGCTGACAGCCCCCCGGCCCCTCCAGGCTGCACCAGCCTCCCGCCACCCGGCCACGGTGACCCCGGCCTAGCACTCACCTCCCAGCCAGGACCGGGCCTCCAGCAGCTCGTCCAGCAGGTCTGCCAGCAGCCGCTCAGCCGGAACGCTGAGGAGGACGGCGGAGACAGCAGACAGCAAGCCCTGGCGCACATAGCTGTGGAGAAGGCAGGAGCCTGAGCCGTGAAGAGCCACAGCCTGGCGCCCTCCACCCACGCCAGGGAAGCCCCGCCGGCCCTTCCTGCTGCAGGAGCGCCCAGCCAGGCTGCCTCTCGGCCACCCCGGAAGCCACCACCCACCTCCCACTGTCCACTTTCCAGCAGGATTCAGGACCCCCACCCCACCGACTCCCCTCAGCCCTGTAGCTACTCACGCGTCACCATGGAAACGAAGGGCCCACACGAACTCCAGCAGGGCCTTGCCCATGGGCACAGCCACCTGAAATAGCAGAAGCCAGTAGGCAGGGGTCCTGGCACACAGCAGTCCCCGCCTCAGACCCCATCCTCAGGTCCAAACACTCCTGTCCCGAGGCAAGGCCCACAGGGGGACAGAACATGGTGCAGACCCCACAGGAGGTGAGCCATCAGATGCCAGGGGAACGGGGTCCCAGCTCACCGTGGTGTTCACAGCCAGGTACATCAGGGCCCCTAAGGTGTGGGCCAGTCTCCCAAGAACCAACTGGTCATCTCCCAAAAGGTCAAAAGTCACTAGAGGCCTACAACACAGAACCCAGCGAATGGTGCAGGCCAGGCACTCAGGGCCGGCTCCCCAACCTCGTGGGCCACCAAGGGCACCCCAAGCCCCTGGACGCCCCTCCTCACTGCCTGTCCCCACATGGCGCCCAGAGCCACAAGAAGGTGTTGGACAGACTCCTCGTCACTTTGCAAGGCCGCCTGGCCAAGCCCGGGCCTGGATCAGGAAGCAGGACCTCTGCCTGCAGGGCCGCTGCAGCAAAGGGCTCCAGGCCCTTCCCTCTGTCCACAGAGCCTTGCACCCACGTGGCGATGGCTGGGGGAAATCTGCACCCCGCTCGGGCTGAGGCAGGACAAGGATGCACACGGGGGCGGCAGGGCACGCCGGGTCGAGGCACAGGGTGAGGCTCTGGCCCCGGCCCCACCACGAACCCAGCATCCGGAGGTAACGGACACCCTGACGCCTAATGCCCTCACGTCACTTGATTTAAGCTACAAACAATCACAGCCGAGTTCCTGACCCCCCTGAACCCAAATCCCACCTTAGCCCCCACCCTAGGGACCCTCCCACCCACGGGTGCCAGGGCTCCTGTTCCCCAAATCGCAGGCCTCCAGAAAACTCTCACCTGTCAAAGTGTTGAAGGAGGGGGAAGAAGAAGTAGCCAGCCACCGAGTTGAATTCGTTGGGGCCAACGGCTGGTGCCCGCCCCGCAGAGCCCTGCCAAACACACGTGCTCACAGGGCGCCAGGCGGGGCACAGCGTACAGCCTCGCCTGGGGACCTCACACCTGGGACACTTGGGAGGGGTGGTCCTGAGCACCAGAGGAGCAGGCACCACCCCCCACCCCCGGTGACGACTGAGAATGTCTCCAGACGTGGCCCAATGTCCCAGGGGAGCACGTTCAGCCCCGGCCTAGAGGGACCCCAATGACCCAGCACACGCCAGGCCAGTTGTTGCCGACAGAGAACCCTTGGGGCTGTTTTCACACCCACATCTGCATTCACGTTTTAAAGTCACTTCAATGTGATGCCGTAACAGCATGTGTCACATCACTCAGTTTGTACCAAAAACCCTCCCTTCACAGGACACTGTGGTCGCTGTCCCCTGGGGGCAGAGGTCCCACCCAAAAGGCCACCCCAGGGCCTGGCTGACCTTGGAAAACCGCCGGGTCTTGCGTCTGACGCGCTCCTCCACCACCACCCGCCAGGCCGGGACCACAGCACCACCAGGCTGGGAGCCGGGGTCTGGGGAGCCCCGCTGGGGAGCCCTCCCAAGGCGCCCCGGCCGAGACAGCTCCTGGGCGGCCAGAGTCAGGACCTAGAAGAGAGGAGACACCCGGGGCAGCCGCCATCCCACTGGGGAAGGATGACATCTTCCAAATTTCAAGGTGAATCGGGTGCCCTCGAAGGCCCCGGCAGTCCTCAGGGGGGAGGTTCTGGGAACCCCATGCAAGTCAGTTCGAGTCTCTCAGGCTCACTTCACTTTGTGGGGGGACAGGAGGGAGGTGGGCGTGCTCCCTGCTGAGGAGCCTGAAACCTTTGGTCACTTCTCCCAAAGCCCATCCAATCCCGCCACCCCCGCCTCTCAGGATAAGGGAAGGAACCCCAGCCCAGGTCATATGTGGACGGAGCCGGACATGGAGGCCACAAGTGCGACCTCGTTTTTAGGAAGCACCCAGGACACGCAGATGCACAGACAGAGCAGACTGACTGCGGGGCTGGGGGTGGGGGAGGGAGCGTCTTGGGTTCTTTTGAGGGTGATGTGGGACGTCCTGAAAGCAGGTGGACGTGATGGTCACACGACGTCGGGAAAGTACCAAACGCCCCTGAACTGTAAACACGGAAACGCTGAACTTTTTTTCAGCTTTGTCTTAGTCTCTGTGTCACTGTGACGAACAAACGTGGTGTGACGTTCACCGTGGTAATTGTTCAGCACGGCTCAGTGGCACCAGGTAAACTCATGGTGCCGCCGTCACCACCAGCACCTCCAGAACCTTCTCATCCTCCCAAACTGAACCTCTGTCCCATTAAACCCTGACTCCCCACCCCTCTCCCAGCCCCTGGCACCCACCATCCGCTATCTTTCTCTGTGAATCTGACGGCTGCAGGGACCTCACGTAAGTGGAATTGTACGCTATTTGTCCTTTTGAGTCTGGCTTATTTCACTGAGCACGGTGTCAGAATTTCGTTCCTTTTTAAGACCAAGTAATATTCCACTGTGTGAACCCACCACATTCTGCTTATTTTAAGACTGAGTTTTGGGCTTCCCTGGTGGCGCAGTGGTTGAGAGTCCGCCTGCCAATGCAGGGGACACGGGTTCGTGCCCCGGTCCGGAAAGATGCCACATGCCGCGGAGCGGCTAGGCCCGTGAGCCATGGCCGCTGAGCCTGCGCGTCCGATGAATAAAAATAATGAGGATAAACTTTAAAACAACCTTGAAATATTCTACCTTCTGGGAGGCTTTCCTCTACCCTAACTGAATGTTTTCAGTAAGTATGCATTTCATTATGCTTTCTTCCTGAGTTGGATTTCATCTAAATGTGGATAACCACTGTAATAAAGGAAAACCATTGGCAAAAATGCTTCAAGAGCAAGACCTCTTTTAAAATAATTAATATCTGTCTCTGTTCAACTAAAAATGTGGAGTGCAGCAGCATGAAGGAAAATATAATGATGGCACATAACTAAGCTAATTAAGATAAGTAAAAAAACTGTTTACTGGGTTTCCCTGGTGGCGCAGTGGCTGAGAGTCTGCCTGCCGATGCAGGGGACACAGGTTCGTGCCCCGGTCCGGAAAGATGCCACATGCCGCGGAGCAGCTGGGCCCGTGAGCCATGGCCGCTGAGCCTGTGCGTCCGGAGCCTGTGCTCCGCAACGGGAGAGGCCACAGCGGTGAGAGGCCCGCGTACCACAAAAAAAAAAAAAAGACTGAGTTTTACGGTGTGTGCATCATACCTCAGTAACGCTGTTATCTAAAACAAAGAATGCAGCCCCTGAAGCCCATGCCCTGTCAAGAAAACATCAGACAGACGCTGGTCCCAGCCTCTCAGGTCTGGCAACAAGGGGCTTGGGGAGGCCTGTGGTCCCATCCCTATAGATTCTGGCAAATGCTTGCTCCCTCTCCAGGGCCTTTGCACCAGGCCTGCCAGTCCAGCCCTGATGAGTGGGACAGAAGCCCAGGCACTTACGTCCAGAATGTCCATGCGCTGCCGGAGGCTGTAGTTGAGGGCGTAGAACTGTGTGGTCAGGTACTCCGCCACCTAGGCCGGGCGGATGAGAGGCCTCTGAGGGCCACAATCCTGGAGACAGGGCCCCAGCACAGCCCCTGCTGGGGGCACGACCCGGTCTCCACTCAGCTACGGGGACTCACCCGAGCTGGGTCTGTGACTGTGACGGCCACCAGGGCCCTCTGGCGAAGCCCCTCGAACCCCGCCACGGCTGTCTTCTCCTCCAGGTGCAGCAGCACCTTGGCCAGCTCCACGCTCACCTGCGCACAGGGTTAGTGTGCTCGACAGAAGGGGCCTGTCTCGAGGAGCCTGGGCTGCGCCCCCCACCCCCCACCCCGGCAGAGGCCCTGCTGCCAAGGCCCATGTGGGGCACATGGGGCTCCCTGAAGACACACGCCCTTGCCAAGCCATCACCCATCTCCTGCAACCCTGACAGCCCAGCCCTCACGCGCTCACCTCCTGAGTGGCAGCTGGGCTCCTGAAGATCAGCCCCTCGAGGGCCCACAGGGCCGCCTCCCAGCGCTCCCAGTCCTCGGACCCGGTCAGAGCTGCCCAGAACCCACATGGTGCCTGAGTGAGGCGGAGCCGGCGGGCAGGGTGGGCAGCATGCGGGGGACCCAGGGCGGGGGCGGGGGCACACCTTCCAAACAGCCCCGCACATACGAGGGCGCCTTGCTGCTTCTCTGCTCCCTGTCTACCGACATGTCGTACGGGACAAACTCATCATCGCTGAGGAAGAACAGACACGCAGACCTGCCTGTCACCCGGGACTCACCCCCAGTCCCTGAAGCTTCGGGAATGGCTGCCAGGCTGAGAGCCCCGTGGGCTGATTTCCGGGTGGGAGGAGGACTCATGAGGCAGAGGGAACCGGCGCCGCAGGGCCCACACCCTGAGGCGGGCCCCACCAGGACCCTCGCACTCTCCCCCATGGGGCTGCCCCCACCTGTCCAGCTCAGAGTCGGAGCCCTCAGGCCCAGCCTGGGGTCCGCTGCGGTCCACAGTCTCTCTGTCAGGAGTCTCTCCACTGACCGGAGCAAAAGACGGGCTTTGGGGACAGAGAAGGATCCCTCAGAGGTGCCCCACAAGTCTCTCATCCCAGAACCCATGCTTCCCGAGGAAGCGCTCTCACCGCCCCCACCCTCATCTTAGCTTCTGCCTCAGCGATAGCAGGACAGGAGTAACAGGTGTGCAGCAGCCACCCCACCTGGCCCACCACGCCCAGAGCTCCAGGCGGGGACCAGGGATCGGGGCACAGAGACCCTCACCCCGCCTCCGAGGGGTCGTCAGCCGTGGGCCGGGGCATGGCCAAAGCCAGCATCTCGCGGGTCAGCTCATCCTCTTCATACTGCAATGCAGATGAGCTGGAGTTGGCTGGGACGGGAGCAGTGGGAGTGGTACAGCTGGGCCCCTGCGAGGCCCTCCCATCACAGCCCGCAGTCTGCGCTTCTGGCCTCTGGCAGCCAACGGTCTTTCAAGAGCAACTGTCCAGGTTTCCCCCTCTGCAGAGGGTGGCACTGCGGGGGCTGAAGGCTGGAGGGCCTGGGAATCCCCCAGACACAGAGCAGATGTGGCACCGTCTCCAAGGACATCCCAGAGGGCTCGGCAGATGGAGGGGAGGCCTGAGAGTCCCGTCTAGAGAATCCACCTGGGGACATGTGCTCAGGCACGAGCTGAGGGGCTGCGCCTCCACTCCCCTCCCAGCCGCGGCCTCAGCAGGGCCACCAGGGCCAACTCGACACCAAGCACAGATGCTCCGTGGTCCTGGACACAGGCAGGCAGGGTGACATTGGGGCAGGAGTGTAGGCAGCTCAGGGAGAGAATGGCGGGCGCAGCCTTTGCTCACCTGGAACTTCAGGGGAGGCCCCTCGGGGTGGATCCGGGCGCTGGCCACCTCAGCCACGATCATGCCCAAGCGGCGCACGGGGGTCAGGCTGCTGTCCAGGCGGCTCTTCACTCCCTCCATCAGGCTGGCCAACAACTCTGGAAGCACCGATGCGCATGGGCTGAGCTGGGGGGAGGATGGGGCTCCGGCGGGGGCAGTGGGGATGGGGCACCCACTGCGTGCTCACCATGCCGGCTGTCCCGGAGCTCCGCCTCCCCCAGGTGCGCCAGGCAGATGAGGATGGCCTTGCTGATGTAGCGCTGCTGCACCAGGGGCACGTGGCGGATGGCACTGCTGCTGCCCCACGTCTCCAGGAGCTCCTTCAGCGCCTGGTGGGTGGTAGGCTCGGCCTGGCAGACAGCCCCCGCCTCCCCAAAGCATCCCGGAACCTCGTGGGCCTTGGTGCCCATGTCCCCACAGCCCCAGAGAGGCTCCGGCCAGCGCCCTCCACCCCAGGCAGGAA
>NW_006780388.1:3193686-3213324 GCF_000442215.2 Lipotes vexillifer
CAGGAATGCTCTCCCGCGGGGACTTGAGGGTCCCTTACCTGCACAGGCAGCACTTACCTGCATGAGGAGTGAGCGCCGCTGGCTGTCCATGGCCAGGTAGCCCAGCAGGCTCTGCAGCATGGGCATCTGCGACAGAGCCAGTGTCCTCTCACCGTCTGCCAGGCAGACACCACCCGCCCGGCCCGGGGAGCCCAGAGGCGGGACGGGTCTGGGCTGAAGGACAGCGACATGTCCGGGCAGCCGAGCACTGCTCCAGCCCCGCCTGCCGCAGCTGCCACCCCCGGCCGGCACCCTCACCGTGCAGCTGTACTGTAGGAACAGCAGCTTCCGGGTCATTACAAACTGGGCCTTCTTACTCTTTGTCACCACGTTCCCCAGCAGCCGTGAGAGGACTTCAGGCCTGCGAGGCCCAGCGGTGGGGAGAGGGAAAAGCACAACTCCAAATCCCATGGATCCGCACTGGACCCCCGGGCTCCGTGCTAACCACCAGGGAGCCGCGCACGTGCTTCAGCCCTGAGTCAGTCCTAACTCTCCCTCCTCCCGGTAAATGTGGAGACCAGGGAGCCCAGCGACTGGACACAAGAGGACATCCCTTGCTTGCCCCGACCAGTCCAAGTGAAATGCTCTGCCTGGACCAGGGCAGCCAGCTTTCTCTGTGAAGGGCCAGGCTGACAGGCCATCAGACTCTGTAGAGACACGGTAGCTGAGAGCAGCGACGGCAGGTAGGTACACGGCTGAGTGTGGCTGTTCGCTGATAAAACTTTACTTACAAAAACACAGTGAGCCATATTCGACCCAAAGGCCGTAGTCTGCAGATCCCAATCTAGACTGAGACCCCTGCTTCCTTTAGCGAATGAGAGCTCAACACACCCTCCCGCCAGCACGGAAGCAGGTGAGGCTGCATTCCCCTCCTCATCCCTCAAATCAAAGACGTGAAGGTTAAAAGAAAAAGAAAAAACAAGAAAACTGATAAAGTCGAAGAGAAAGACCCAGGCAAAGTGACCTACAGCCCTGGGGCAGACAGCACGACAGCCCTGGTAACAGAGAAGGCTGAGCCCTACCCAGTGACCCACGGTATGTTGGGCTCACAGGGCAGTTAGGACGTCTCAGAGAAGCCAAACCAGTGGTGCGGCCAGGACAGACCCAGGCCTGTGTTAAGGTGGGGGCCCCCCGTCACGAGGAGCCTTCACACAGGTGAGTAAAAGACTCGATCAGATGGTTCGTGATGTCTTCAAGACACACACCCTCAGCCAGAATCAAAGAAATGTGAAGTCAAACAGGGAGGAAACGTCTTTGGCAGAGAAACAGGCCCTTCATGCCGGGAGACGGTCTGAAGGAACGTGGATGACAACCAAGCGACCCAGCACTGCCCTTTCAGGAACATGGACCGCAGGCCCCCTTGCTCACAGACACAGAGGTGGACGGGCACACAGGAAAGTCACCACAGCCACCAGGTGGGAGGAAGCTGCGTCCCCCGCACAGCCGCCTGCATGATTTGGGTTTTCTGAGAACAGGGACCCTCAGGCTGCAGAGAAGCCGCAGCCTCCGTCTCGGTCCAGCCAGGTGAGGACTGGGGGGCCCAGCCCAGCCGTCAGGAGTGGGAAAGATGGGCGTTTGCACAGCCAAACTCTACGAAATGACCAGCCACCAGACAGAGGGGCCACCGCCCACGTCCCGTGAGTGTTGACCCCACATAGGCAGGAGTCATTTGGATCCCCACTGCCCGCCCTCCTGGGGGAGAAGCGTTTGCAGCAGGAAGGATGCCTTATTTCTTACCCTGGGGCGGCTTCCACGAACCCCTTCAGCACGGCCTCCATGGCCCAGTCGGGCACGCGCTCCACCAGACACCAGCAGACCCGCTGCCAGAGGCAGCTGCCCTGGGTGAGCACCGTCAGCCGGGGCACAAGCACGCCCAGGACCTCCTCTGAGGGGAAGCACACAGGGGCCCTGAGCCCAGGGGCCATGGGGCGTCCAGTGTCTGCAGCCCACAGGCCCACCTGTCACAGAGCCAATCCCCTACCCAGGGGCCCAGCAGGGCCAGACCCAGGCAAGGGGACCTCAGCAACTCCCCGCAAGGGATCCGCACAGCCCACCCCTCCCGGGACGTGCCGCAGCTTCTCCCACGACGAACACTCACTCTGTCTCCCACGGACGCAGGCTTTCCCCAGGACCTGAGACAGGAAGGAGACGGAGCAGTCCAGGCCACCTGGGACAGGAAGGAGACGGTGGTAAGGCCATCAACGCGCACCTGGCTGAGCAGAGACAGACCTTGTTCCAGGCGGATCCCACATTGTAAAACTGCCAACTTGTTCAGTCTAATTCCAACCACACCAGCATTGTTTCCAACTCAAAGAGCCAATGAAAATAATCACTTAAAAAGCATTACGTTCAGTGATCCTACAAAGCAGGGACCACTGCGGGGCACCAGGAGGCGGCATCACCAGAGGGGCCCAGTGAAGAGGAGGGGTTCTAAGCGCCACAGGGAGGAAATGAGGACGGAGGAACAAGGAGAGGGTGGGCGGCGGCAGCAGCCCCAGAAGAGCCAGGGTGATGGGACTGACCAGGAGACAGATGGCCCCGCGCATGACGCAAAGGCAGTATCTGAGATTTAAAGGTGAGCGTTTGGGATCCTGCCAAGACAGAATTCAATGCAGCCACTCACAGGATGAAGGGGACACTGCTCCAGAGGCATTCAGGACACGCAGGCAGGCGGCCCCTCCCAGCCAGAGCAGGGGCTGGGCGGCCCTGCTGGACCCCGCTTGGACACTTGGGCTGTAGAAACGCAGGCGCACACCTCCCCCGGCGTGGTTCCCTCACCTGAGACAGTAATGCTCAGGGACTCAGCAGGGGGAGCAGGGGTGTGCAGACACAAGGGGGCCCCACAGAGCAGCACAGGCCTCACCCCTGCGGCCCCCTGCCGAGTGCCACCTGGCCGTCTCCCAGAGCAGCCACTCGCCATGTGCGGTTAACCGTGGGCAGACAGGCGACCCCTCACGACCCATGTCCACGGGGGCAGAACAGTCTGCGAGATGTGGACACAACTCCAGCCCCAAGGACACAATACTTAGGTCTATTTCTCTCAACACCCGTGAGGACCACCGGCCTGCATCAGCCACCACTCTGAGTGCCGGGTCGGCGGTGCGCACAAGTCCCGGCCCACAGCTCACTCCGGGGGGGGGACGTCGGACAACAAGGCGGGGCCCCTCGGAGCACCATAGAGAATGGCCAGTTCCAGGGAGATGACAAGCCAGCAGCTACAACACTAAACAGGGTGACCAGAAAGGCGGCCCTGAGAAGAGGCACTTGAGGCCAGAGCATGGGGCGTCCCAAGCAGGAACGCCTGCCAGTCCAGAGCTGGGAGGAGGCGGGAGCAGAGATGCTGGAAGGTTCTGAGTGTGGCTCATGGTAACAGCATCATGCAGTTGCTCAGCTCAGACAAGACAGGAGGGCACGTGGGAGGCTGTGGTAAGAATCCAGGTGAGATGAGGGGCTCGGGCCCGGGTGGGGGCAGTGCAGGGGCCGGGGCCGCAGGGAAGCCAGGGCCTCACTGGGGGAAAGGGCGGTGGCTCGGACAGCCCGCCCACTGTTCACCACCTGACGCCCACCCCCACTCAGGCTGCCATGGCCCCTGGCTTCTCTCGGCTCTTGGAACACACACGTGGGGAAGCCACGTCCCTAATGCTCCAGAGGCCATGATTAGTGGAGAGGGTGGGCAGGAAGCTGCTCCCATGACCCCCAGGTGCAGAGAGCTCCCTCAGAGTCGGCCCCTAGCACCGCCTCCAGACACCAGAGCACCGAGGTCCTCCAGCCACGATGACAAGGCCATGGGCACCACAGCCGGCAGCCACCTTGGACGGACCCTCTTCACAGCAAGAGCTTTCTGGTTTCCAGACTGTGGACGTTCCCTCATCCTGAGTGAGGGGCCAGGCGGTGACCAGCCCCACCTGGACATCCAACCAAGGACGGCAGGGCTTACGGGTCAGCTCCACCTCCAAGGCAGCAGAGCTGTGGGTGAAACTTCACGGCTGGGTGGCTGCCGCCCCAGACATGCGATACCATCTGACTGGACGATGGCACTGCCCAGAGATGGCAAAGTCCCGGGAGCCCTGGGAGGCAGGGAGGGGACGATGGCCTGAGGAGGCTGCTAGAAGAGAGGCTCTCACCTCGGAGAGAGTCCACGACCACCTGCAGCGCCCGCAGGATGTCCTCGCCCAGTAGAGGGAAGTAGCTCTGAGGCAAGAACGTAGGCAGGTTCTCCCGCTGCAGGCGGCTGCCCAGGCGATCAGGCAGGCCCACCACCTTGGTGAGAAGCGTGTCCTGGAGCAGGGGGAAGGCTGGCCCTGCCTGCTGCCGACACTGCCCCTCCATCACAGCGGCCATCCTGCCCACGCTCAGGAACCTGGCCAGCAGCTGCGCCGTCTTCATCAGACAGAAGCTGGGGCTGAACCAAGAGCAGGTGTAAACAGCCTCGCTTGCTAGGGGAGGGCATGAAAGCCTGCCAGCCCCACGCAGCTTCCCCACCTTGGAATCACCGGACCCACTGATTTCCACAGCAACTGCTGAAAACCCAGCTTCCCAATGACACAGCTCCCCCACAAGGACCGTGGTGGGCTTGATGTTGAGGGAATGAGTTTGCTGGGGTGCCTCACACAGAGCTGGGGGCCACAGAGTGAAGGGGCCCCAGGAGGGTGGCCACGCCCACTGCCTACCTAGACCACCTAAGCCCGGATGCAAACACTCCTGCTGCCCCCTGGCCCACGTGGCAAGACAGAGGGCTAGGGCCTTCCCATCGCAGGAGATTAACGCAACCCGCTTTTAGTTCAGTGCTCTGATGTGCACAGGTTTTATTCACTCACCTTTCAGGATGACAAACTCTCACAGAATTTGGAGAACCCGTTGGTTCGAAATCCTTCAGGTGTTAAAGCGACCCCATAATCAGACCCGGCCCAGCTCACCTGGCAGCACCCTCGATGGACTCCATCAGCACCAGGAAGGCTTGGTCAGCCGGGCCCTCCAGGAAGAAGCTGGCCCACAGCTCCTCCATTTGGCCGTCAGGCAGCAGCTCCAGCCAGTCGGGGCTCAGCTTGCCGACCAGACATCTGAGAAAGGTGGAAAAGTGTATCCTGGCAAACTCCTCCTGCTCCTCAGGGAGGGCTGGATTCTCCGTTTCACCAAGATAGCGCTTCAGGGACCCCAGGGTACAGAAGATGCGGCCCCCATCCTCAGAAGATGAAACGATGTGAACAGCCTCCCAGACGGTGAGCCGGACGGCAGAGACCTCAGGATCCATCCTGGAGTTCACAGGAAAGGCACGTGAGAAAGGAAGTCCAGGGAGCTGTCATCCACGTGGGACTCAGTCTCGGATAAGGAAGCACTTTTCACATACTCTCAGAAAGCCCGCTCTCCCGCCCTCGAGGAGGGAAGGTTTCATGGTCCAAGGCTTCCACGGTGCCCTCTGCAGTAGGGCAACCACGCCCCCAGGGACCCATGTCTGGAGACACCTTAGATGTCATAACAGGAGGTGCTACTCTGCCTCTAGTGGGTGGCTGAGGCCAGGGATGCTGGTAAACATCCCATATACCCCATTACGCAGGACAGCCCCCACAACAGGAGTATCCAAACCCAAATGTCAAGGGAGCTGAGGTTGGGAGACCCATCAGCACTTCTAACTCCCTGACGCATCCACCTGTGGTTCACCTTGCCAAGCTCCCTTCCTTCCCAGAAACCAAAATCATCTGCAGGTAGCATTTACTTCGGGTCGGGTGCCCCTGCAGCAAGAGCGCCATTAAGTAGGCACCTATCTGTCACCAGTGCACCCAGCCACTAGGTCGGGATGCACTAGGGGCACAAGAAGTGTCCCCCTGGCCTGGGCCTCCTCGCCCAGCCCGGTCCACGCGGGCTCCTTCTCGGGGCGTGGAGACCGGCTAGCGATCGCCCGGCCCCGCGCCCGCTCCCCAGCGTGCGCCCGGAGCCCACCTAGTGGAGCGGCGGGCAGCGGTCCTCGGGGGACGGGATGGGGTGTCGGGGCGGGCGGGGACCTCCGGACGGGCAGCGGTCACAGGGAAGCGCGAACCCGCCGGGTCCGCAGAGTCGCCAAGGCGCGCTGCGCCCCGCTCGCTCCGCCAATACCGACTCGTCGCCGATTCGCCACAGCCCCCGAGGCCCAGCTCTGCGCTCGGTTCGCGGTCCAGCTCACGCGGCCGCAGAGCAAAAGTTCCCGGGACCCTGGTAGAGCTGGTGCTGAATTTTTTGAGCCTGCGGTGCCGGTACTAGGGGCAGTTGGTGAATCTGCGGCGAACCTGCGAGCCGGAAGACGCGCGGGACAGGCGGCTGTATCTGCGCCTGCGCTGGGGCGGGGCACATGGGGGCGGGACCCGAGTGGGCGTGGTTCCTGGTGGGCGGGGCAGTGTGCTTTGGGCTGCGCGGCAGGTGGCTTGGAGTCCAGCACTTCTGCGCCCGCCCGCCTTCCCTCAGCCTCCGCGTCGGTCTTCCCGGAGTGACCTCCTCCCGCCCTTCCCCCGCTAGCGAGCCCCAATCTCTCCTGAGCTCACACGTGGGGTGCCTCCACAAACTCCTACTGAGCACCAAACGCGTGTCCGGCCTCGCCGCCCGCCCAGAGGTATGGCCCGGTCTCCGCAGGCCACGACCTTTGCAGGGAAACGGGCCACAGACTAGGATGAAGTCGCAACTGGGGTGATTTCGGGTATTGATGGATGTCCTGGGACAGGTGCTTCACCGTTCAGCACGGTAGCCACCAGCCACCGGGTCAGTTCCTTGGTTGCACTGTCCACGTGTCAAGGGCTCGATAGCCACCTGACACAATGCACAGCGTAGATATAGGACCTTCCGTCTTGGCAGAACGTCCTATGGCGACCTTGGGGAGCGATCTGGGAAGACTTCTCAAAGAGGTACTATTTCAGCTCAGAAGGCCGTTGAGGTGACATGGAAAACATTTATTCATTCAACATGCATTAACTAATTGCCTGCTGAGGCAGCAAGCACTCTTCCAGGGCACAGAATGAAGCAAAGTTCCTGTTCACACGTCAAGGGGGCAAATAAAGTACACGTACAATACATCAGATGGCAGATAATGGTAAGAAAAATTAAGGAGAGTAAGAAAATGAGTGACCAAGAGCGGTCTGCTTTTAAAAGCTCCACCCTGGGTGCAGTTAGGAAAATGGACGGTAGGGGGCAACCGCGGATGCAGAAAGCCCCGCGGGGCGTCCGGTGCGTGGACAAGGGTGGGCCAGGTGGTGAGAAGGAGCTGACCTGGGCTGGACCGGATGGGTTGGACGTGGGTGCGAGGGACCGAGGAGCGGAGGATGATGCCTTGCTGGGACTCTCCGAGAACTCCTTCTGGGCAGCTCCTGGACTAGGGCTCTCACTCCCGGTTCCTATTACAGCTTCCTCCCTTCTCTATTCCCCACATTTTCCTGAATCCTGTTATCCAGTAACTTCTCAAGAGATCCTGCACAGACGATAAATTTCTTAAGCCTTTGCATATCTGAAAAATGCCTTTATTCTTTGCTCCAGGTAGATTCACATTTGAGCTAGATGCACAATTTTATCAGCACTACGCTCTAACCATCTGGGCTAACCAGCCACTCTGACTGCTTAATTTTAAATGAAAATCACTTTGCTCCTCTGTCTTTGGCAGCCAGCTTTGCTGCTGAGGTGGCCCACAGCACTCTGGAGAAAGTCCCAACCCTTCGCATGTGACCAGGTTTTTCTCTCTGGACACATTTAGGATCTCATCTGTGGTGTCTGACACTTGGCAAGATGAGCTTTGGAGTCAGGCCCCGTTCCTTGACCTGGTGCTCTCTGCCATGTGGTCTTGAAATGATGGGTGCCCTTGTCTGCAGCACCTTCCTGTATTATCTTCCTAAAATTTCCTCCACTATATCCTGTAGTCTCACTCTCTAAGTTTCTTTTCATTGGATTGATCTCAATCCAATGTTTTCTCTCTTCTTTTCTCTCTCTTTGCCTTTTTGCCTTCTTTCTGACAAATTGCCTTAACTTCGCCTTTTAGCTTTTCTGTTATACTTATCTATTTGTTTGCATTTTATTTTATTTTTTTATTTAGTCATTTTATTACTTTTTTGATTTGGGGGAAAATCATAATTTTCATTTCCAAGAGCAACTTCTTCCTTTCTGATTATTTCTTTTTTCATAGCATCGTTTCTTGCCTTGTGTTTTTTTTGTTGTTGTTGTTTTGTTTGTTTGTTTTGGCTGGGCCATGAGGCATGCGGCATCTTAATTCCCTGACCAGGGATCAAACCCGCGCCCCCTGCAGTGGAAGCGCCGAGTCTTAACCACTGGACCGCCAGAGAAGTCCCCGTTTCTTGCCTTGTGGACACAAAGCTTTTCTTGTCTCTCTGAGGGTATTATTTAGAATGCCTTTGAGCCTTTCCTTGGCCCGCTGCACGTCTCCCAGTTTCTTTTCTGTTTGGGCAGACTTCTGTCTCACCTGTGGATGGGATTTTGTTTGGTGGGGTGCAGGGAAGCTCTTGCCTGTCAGTAAGTGCAGGTTTTCTGCTGGGGCTAAAGAAGCTCCCTCCCCTCTCCAGCCTGGGGGCAGGTGCCTGGCTGTGGCTGCTGCTTTCCAGAAGCTGGCAGAACCCTCAGACTCCCACAGTCCAATAGGTAGACATTAATTTCAATACCTTGTTGTTAGCGTTACACTTAAAATGAGTGAATTTTATGATATGTATGCTTTCCACTAAATTTTTTTTTTTAAAGAATGGATGATGAAAGAGATTGAAAGGAAAGCCCCTGTCTCTGTGCCCAGGGGCCTGCAGACCTGGAGTCTTTCTCCAGTGCAATGCTGTTCAATCCAACTATGACGTGAGTCCCATATTTAATTTTAAGTATTTTATAGCCATACTAAAAAAAGTAAAAAGAAACAGGTGAAGTTAATTTTATTTATTTGGCTGCTTTGGGTCTTAGTTGCAGCATGCAGGCTTCTCTCTAGTTGAGGCGCGTGGGCTCCAGTGCGCGCGGGCTCAGTAGTTGCATTGCATGGGCCCCAGAATGCATGAGCTTAGTCGCCCCGCGGCATGTGGGATCCTAGTTCCCCAACCGGGGATTGAACACACACGCCCCCTGCATTGGAAGGCAGGTTCTTAACCACTGGACCACCAGGGAAGTCCTAAAGTTAATTTTATTTACTTTTATTTTTTAAAACATTTATTTATTTGTTTATTTATTTATTTATGACTGAGTTGGGTCTTTGCTGCTGCACGTGGGCTTTCTCTAGTTGGGGCGAGCAGGGACTACTCTTTGTTGCAGTGCGTGGGCTTCTCATTACGGTGGCTTCTCTTGTTGCAGAGCATGGGCTCTAGGCGTGCAGGCTTCAGTAGTTGTGGCATGCGGGCTCAGTAGCTGTGGTGCATGGGCTTAGTTGCTCTGCGGCATGTGGGATCTTCCCAGACCAGGGCTCGAACCCGTGTCCCCTGCGTTGGCAGGCAGATTCTTAACCACTGCGCCACCAGGGAAGCCCCTGAAGTTAATTTTAATAATGTGTTTTATTTAACCCAGTCCATCCAAAATATTACCATTTCAACATGTAATCATGGGACTTCCCTGGTGGTCCAGTGGTTAGGACTCCACGCTCCCTCCCCGGTCAGGGAACTGGATCCCACACGCAGCAACGAAGATCCCAAATGCCATAACTAAGACCTGGTGCAGCCAAATAAATAAATAAATTTAAAAATGTAATCACACATAAAATTTGTTGGTAGTGAGGTATTTTACATTCCTTTTTTGTACTAAGTCTTTGAATCCAGTGTGCACTTTTCACCTGCAGCGGATCTCCACTCAGACTAGCCTCATGAAGGGCTCAACAGTCGCATGTGGCTGGAGCTCTGGTATTGGATAGTGCGGCTCCAGAGAGCCAGCAGACCACGTGCTGGGGCTGGGCTGGTGTGCAGGAGCAGTCGCCCAGCACAGGGGGTCAGGGAGGAGACAGGGGTCCGGCAGCTCTGTATCCAGACTGACATGAGTCTCTTCACTCCAGCCTGCACCTTGCCCCAGCACCCCCACCATCCCTGGACACACCCCAACCTCTCAAACCTCCCTGTAATGGGCTGAATGGTAGCCCCCAAAAAGACATGTCCAAGTCCTAATCCCTGTACCTGTGAATGTGACCTTATTTGGAAAAAGGATCTTTGCGGACGTTACCTAAGTTACAGATCTCAAGATAAGATCACCGTGGATTATCCGGGTGGGCTCTGAATCCAATGACTGGTGTCCTTGTTAGACAGAAGAGGAGAGACACACAGGGGAGAAGGCCATGTGAAGACAGAGGCCGAGGTTGGGGTGATGCTGCCACAGGAACAGCAGGAGCTGGATGAGGCAGGAAAGATCCTCCCCAGAAGCCTTCGGATGGAGTGTGGTCCTGCTGACACCTTGATTTCTGACTTGCGGCCTCCAGAGCCGTGGGAGAATGAATTCCTGCTCCCACCCCCCAGGGTAGTCATCGGGTGCAGCAGCCCCAGGACACTGACACGACACGCTGCTTGCCCCTCAGGCTCCCCTCTGCAGTTCTCTCTGCTCCATCGGGTCAGTTCTCCTTGCCTGCTCTCCTTGCCCTGTGTCTCCTTCAGGCTTTGTTCCTTTGCTGCCATCAAAGTGACGCTTGAGGAGTGAGAGGAGACCAGCTTCTCTGCACAGCCGTCTTGTGTAACTGCAAGTCTTGGCCTTGACCATGGTTTTATCCTGCTCCCCTCACTGGGTCACAACTGTCCATGGACCTGGCCCTAGAATGAGGTCCCACGCCCCCTATTTACTTAGACAGCCTGCGTTTGTTTCCGGGGGCTGCTATAACCAATGGCAACAAATAGGGGAGCTTAAAACAGCAAGAACATTTTTCCCTTGCATCTCTGGAGGCCAGAAATCCAAGATCAAGGTGTCAGCAGGACCACGTTCCCTCCGAAGGCTCCTGGGGAGGATCCTTCCTGCCCCACCCAGCTCCTTGTGCTCCTGTGTCAGCTTCACCCCAGCCTCGGCCTCCATCTTCACATGGCTTTCTCCCCATGTGATCTTCTCTCTGTCTCAGAAAGACACTTAGGACTCATATGGATAATCCAAGATGACCTCATCTCAAGATCCTTAATTACATTTGCAAAGACCCTTTTTTCAAATAAACTCCCATTCACAGGCACCAGGGTTAGGACTGAGACCTACCACTCAGCCCACTACACAACCTGGGCCCCAAGACAAATTTAAGTGGCTCCAATCCCATTTCCTTTGCCTTGTCCAAGGGCAAGAGAGGGGCCTCATCAGATCTGTTGTGCACAGCCGGCAGGCTGGGCCCTGATGCAGACTTGGCTCTAAGGACTCGCCGGCCCCCACTGGGATCCGTGTCCTGCTTTGACTTCTCTGGTGGGAACATGAGTCCGTGTGCTCCTGCTAAAATAATCGCCCCTCTCTGCCTCTGAGCCAGCTGGACCAGGGCTTGCACCCAGTAGAGTTATTTTCCAAGGAAACTGTTCGCATCTGTTTTAAGCTTGTGTCCTTGGGAACCTCCAAGTCTCCAGAGCAAATGCCTTTTGTTAAGGTGTCAGGCGGTACCTGACTCCAAGCCAGAGAGGAAGAAGGAAAACCACTGCCCAGGAAAGGTGGGCGAGCGTGGGGGAGGCAGGAGCTCCAACCAGATGGCTTCTCCTGCAGCCGGGGTGCCTCTTGCTCCTTCTCAGAATGGGCTGCCTGGGGAGGAAAACCCTGCCTTTCTTCCTCATTTTTGTGCCCATATATCTACGTGGGGCTTTGTTGCAAGAAACCGCACCTGAGAGGCAAAGAAAACCATTCCTTGAGAGGCTCTGTAGACTAGAAGCACAGGTGAGTATGCCCACTGTTTGGGGCAGTAGAGTTTTTTTAACTGACACCAGACAAAGCACAGAAGTCATAGAAACAGTAGAAGGCTTCTGTGCTCTGTGGGCTCAGCGTAGAGTTTGCAGTTCTTATCCGCTGCCTGTTTTCACCTATGGCTGGAATAGCAAAATGGGTTTGGGGAGTTTGTTCTAAAGCCGAGCCAGCTGAGGGTGGGTGGAGCTGGGGGCCACCTGAGGAGTGTAGCTGCAGGTGTGCTGGGGGGTGGGGGCCAGCCCGCTGGGCATGGGGAATAATGTCCCGGGCCCCCCCCACAGAGCAGAGACTCCTGTGCGGGTCCGTGGCCAGTTCCCGGATGCCCTGCAGGCATCAGGGCTGCGCCAAGCACTCCCCACTTTGATCCCCACGCACAGCCATCTCGCTGGCAGGTAGGACCCTGAGGGTCGAGGGGTAAAGAGTGTGGCGCTCGGGGAGGGATGGGAGCCGCCTGTGGCGCCCTCACCCACTGCAGCACAGACCTGGGGCTGAGCTCTAGCTTGGTGCGAGGGGGCTGGCGGCAGTGATCAGCCGCCTCACCGCGTTGCCCTGAGAATCGAATCCCCAGGAGTGCCTGTGTCCTCTCTACAGTTTCGGAGGTTCCAAGAGGCAACCCTAAAGCACCTGCAGGGCATCGCCAGCAACTACAACCTGTCCTTCGTTATGGAGGCTTCGTTCTGGAGCCTGGCCCGCGAGAGCCAGGCCGTGGCCCTGGCGCTCAGCCAGCAGCAGGCCGCCGTGCAGGGCGACCTGGGCCACCTCGAGACCTGGGTGTGGAAGACTCAGTGCAGAGGCCAGAAGGTGGACAACAGGCTGCTGGCCTTGGGCGCCGCCCTGAGCGAGAGGAGCAAGCAGCGCACCCAGGAGAGGAAGGGGCAGGAGGAGCAGAGGAACGCCCTCTCTGGCTGGCCCTGGACGTGCGGGCCGTGCACGGCATGCTGGCTCGCCTGATGCCCCTCGTCCAGAGCCAGGGCGCCGGGCTGGCAGCTTTCAAGGGGCTGCTGCAAGTGGCCAGCCCTGGCACTGCCGCCCTGCAGGTGACCCCAGTCCCACCTAGACCATCGAGCCCGAGCTCCCCACAGCTGCAGGCAGGCAGGCAGGCAGGCACCCAGAGCTCCGCCTGAGCTCGGGGACCCACCTCTGGACTTCGCTCGCTGTCTCCAAGGGACGCAGGAGTCCCCAGGCCCAGCAGACGTGGCCCACCGAGAGCCCAGGAGAGAGTAAGCACCGTGGCCTGCCCTTCCCCATCAGTGTCCACTTTTCCTTCTGGTGCCTCCAGTCCCTTCCAGGAGGACTTCTCCCCAGGCTGAGCGGAGAAGACACTGCTTTACACCCCACAAAACCCACTTCAAAGAAAGGAACCGTCCAGGTGATGGCCTGCCTGCAGGTCAGGCCACCCAATGCACACACCAGTGGGGTGCTGCCCGCAGGCAGTAAATGCCCACTCAGAGTTGGTGATAACCCTGGTCAAGGCTGGTGGGGTCCCAAGGACGTCCTCAGCCGTAGCCAGCAGGAACCCACTCTGCAGGGCCCCGGCCTGCATCCCATGGGGTCTGTGCCCACCAATGGAGGCCCGCCGGCCTTTGCAAAGCCGGTTCTGCTTTGCCACCTCTCATCTCCAGGCAAGGGTTTCTCTATGGCGGCACTACTGTACTGGCGTCTGGGGTCGGGCAGTCCCTAGTTGTAGGAGCATCCAGGGCATTGAACGGTGTTCAGCAGCATCCCTGGCCTCCAACTACTAGATGCCCGCTCAGCTCGAACTCTCAGCTGTGACCAGGCTGCTCCCTGTCTGGCCTTGCAGCCCACAGGGCCCATTAATCTGAAGCAGGTCCCTCCCCATCTGTGTGGTTCTAGGGGCCTCACCAGTAAGACAGGGCTGACGGGCTGACCTGGAGGGCACCACCAGGGGTCCCGGGAAAGGGGGGCTGTAGGTTTGGGAGCCACCAAAGTTCTGACGACCGAAACTGTCCGCAGACGCTGCTAGATGTCCCCCAGGGGTACAGTCATCTCCAATTGAGGACCACTGCCAAAGATTATGACAAGAGCCCCCAGGTGAAGAGAGGAGGTGGGGGCTGGCCACAGAACGCCCTCTACCCTGGAACCCAAGGGGCCAGTGGGCTAGAAATGCACATTCCCTGGCTCTGCCCCCAGCTTCTGGCTGGGTGTCCCACCCCTGCCTCACCTACCCTTCTGGCAAGCAGATCTAGCAGGAAGTCTGGTGAGCAGGAAGCCCCCAAAGATGTCCATGTCCTGGTTCCAGACCCTGTGGATGTGTCACTTCACGTGACAAGAAGACTTTCCGGTGTGATTAAGGATTTTGAGATGGGAGCTGATCCTGGATTATCCCGTGGACCAGTGTCATCACAGGGTCCTTATAAAAGGGAGACAGGAGGCTCAGTGTCAGGGATGCAGATACAAGGGCAGGAGTAGACGTCAAAGGGCAGCAAAGGGCTTCTCCTTAGAGCCTCCAGAGGAACCAGCTCAGCCCACACTGTGATTTTAAGCCCTGGGAGACCTGCAGGGACTTCTGACATCCAGACTGTGAGATGCTAAATTTGTGTTGTTCTGAGCCACTGTGTTTGTGGGGATTTGTTCCAGCAGCCACAGACACTCATCCAGGGGCCCCTGCTGGTGAGGAATGTGGCTCAGCCAGGTGTCCTCCTTCTCAGTTCTCCCACCGGTAAGAGGCTGATCACGTGAGAATAAGTGAGCCGCTGCCCCTCGTGGTGTGGGCTGACTCTCCCCGCTCTGTTTCTAGTTTGCAACATGGGCCCTGCACTCATCTTTCCGAACGCGTCCACTGTGAATGTAATCTTCCGCCCGGCTTCGTCACTGGCCTACGGGCCCTGTCTGTCTGCGGCTGGGTCCGCACAGCCTTGGGCCACCTGGGCACCCTCCTCTCGTACACCAGCAAAGAAAATGACAAGCTGGTTCTGCATGGCCGAGACTCCCTACCCCCCGGCTCCATCCACTCTGTGATTGGAGACCCGGCCTTCAGGGAGCTGCCCCTCCAGCCACTGCTAGACGGCTGTTGGCACCATGTGTGTGTCATCTGGACGTCCATCCTGGGCCTGGGCAGGTACTGGCTCCACATGGGCCGAAGGCTAGCGGCCACTGGCTCCCGCTTTGGGGAAGGCTATGAGATTCCTCCAGGAGGCTCCCTCACGCTAGGCCAGGAGCGAGACAGCGTTGGGGGCAGGTTTGATGGCCCTGAGGCCTTTGTGGGGAGCCTAGCAGGCCTGGCCATATGGGACCTGGTGCTGGTCCCCAGGGAGGTCTCAAACCTGGCCACTGGTAAGGATTTCCTGATGGGCGCCATCCTAACACTGGCCAATGCCGCATCGGTAGATGGATTCATGCAAAGGGTGAACTGCACCTGCCTACAGCTCTGTTCCTGAGGCCTCGCTACACAGCAGCTGTGCTCACATGGTGGGCCGGCGGGAAGAGCAAGTCTTCAGCCACTCTCGGCCACCCCTGACCCCAGCACACTCCATAGAGGGCCCCCCACCCACACTGAGGATCAGGCTGCTGCCTCCGGCCTGGGCCAGGCACACCTGCCCTCTAACATAGGATGTGGGTATTCCACAGGGTGGGGGGAGGGCCCACAGGCAGAGCCGGGCCTCAGGATCCCCACGACTGCATTCTTTCCCTCTCTGAGGCATTCTTACACCAACCAACCCCACCCCCCATAGTAGGAAGTCATTTCAACACGGCCCAACTTGCCACGTGGCAGAGCTGCGCTTCAGCTCTGCCTCTCCTTGGGCATGGGTTTGGGGCAACCACAGGCTGGCTCCTGGAGAACTCTTATTTTCCTTGCATTAACTTCTGTGGTCCTCTCTCCATGTGGCTTGAGGAAGTTTCTCTTTGGCTGCTCCTTGTTCCAACATCTCTCATGAGAAGGGCTGGGGAGTCCATTTCCTGGCTCCACAGCTCCTTCACCCTGGGGGTTCCATCACAGTTCTGTGGCAGCTGGTGAGGCCACCAGAGCTGCTGGGAAGGGGGCCTTCAGAGGGAGCAAGCTACTCAGAAACACACATTAAGGATGGGTAGGCAATGCTTTTTTTTTTTTAATTAATTAATTAATTTTTAGCTGCATTGGGTCTTCGTTGCTGTGTTTGGGCTTTCTCTCTAGTTGCAGCGAGTGGGGGCTACTTTTCATTGTGACGCGCGGGCTTCTCATTGCAGTGGCTTCTCTTGTTGCAGAGCACAGGCTCTAGGTGCACAGGCTTCAGTAGTTGTGGCACGCGGGCTCAGTAGTTGTGGCGCGTGGGCTTAGCTGCTCCGCGGCATGTGGGATCTTCCCGGACCAGGGTTTGAACCCGTGTCCCCTGCATTGGCAGGCGGATTCTTAACCACTGCGCCACCAGGGAAGCCCGGGTGGGCAATGCTTTTAAAGAGTCTGTATTGGGGTATAATTTACATAGTATGAAATTCACCCATTTTAAATGTGCAGTTCAAAGATTTTCAGTAAATTTGTCGAGTGTGCAACCATCACCACGATCCAGTTTTAGGACATTTCCATTGGCCCCCCCAAAGAAATCATGCCTGTTAGGGGTCACTCCTGTCCCCACCTAGCCCTTCCCCCAGCTCTGCACCCACTCACCTGCTTTCCATTTCTGTGGATTTGCCTGCTCTGGACGTTTCACATAAATGGACTCATTCACTGTGTGATCCTTGGTGCCTGGCGTCTCTCACCGAGTATCATGTTTTATAGTTTCATCTGTGTTGCTGTGTGTCAGTGCTGCGTTCCTTTGTATGGCTGAATGACCTTCTGTTGTAATAGACCATGTTTTGTTTTGTTTGTTTTGTACATCAGTCAGTGGAAACTTGGGTGGTTTCCAGCTGGGGGCCCTTGTGAGTGAAGATTCTGTGCACAGTCTCATGTGAAGGGTTGTGTAGACATATGCTTCTGTTTCTCTTGAGTGGATACCTAGTCATGGAATTGCTGGGTTGTATGATAGAATCATGTTTTTTTTAATATTCATTCTTTTTTTTAAAGTAAATTTATTTATTTTTATTTTATTTATTTTGGGCTGCATTGGGTCTTCGTTGCTGCACACAGGATTTCTCTAGTTGCAGCAAGCGAGGCTACTCTTTGTTGCGGTGCACAGGCTTCTCATTGCGGTGGCTTCTCTTGTTGCGGAGCACGGGCTCTAGGCACGCAAGCTTCAGTGGTTGCGGCATGCAGGCTCAGTAGTTGTGGTGTACAGGCTTAGTTGCTCCGTGGCATGTGGGATCTTCCCAGACCCGGGCTCAAACCCGTGTCCCCTGCATTGGCAGGTGGATTCTTAACCACTGTGCCACCAGGAAGTCCCCAATCCATTTTAAAAGTGAGGAAACAGGGACTTCCCTGGTGGTTCTGTGATTAAGAATCCGCCTGCCAATTCAGGGGACACGGGTTTGAGCCCTGGTCTGGGAAGATCCCACATGCCGTGGAGCAACTAAGCCCATGTGCGCCACAACTACTGAGTCTGTGCTCTACAGCCCATGAGCCACAACTACTGAGCTCACGTGCTGCAACCACTGAAGCCTGAGTGCCTAGAGCCCTGTGCACCACAACGAAGAGTAGCCTCCGCTCACCAACTAGAGAAAGCCAGCGTGCGGCAACGAAGACCCAACGCAGCCAAATATGAATAAATAAATAAATTTTTTTTAAGTTGGAAAAGATAACTTAAAAAAAAAAAGTGAGGAAACAAACTAGAGAGGTCTGACGGAACCGCGAGAGGCCTGGTTTCAGCTCTGCATCGAGGAGGTGGCTGGAGGGCACTGCTCCATGGGGAGGGGCCTGAAATCAGTCTCTGGGGCCTCTTAGCAGTGCTCCCATCTCTGCAGAGCTGTCTGTGGCCCCAGCAATCCCAGGCCTTCAGCTCAGAGACTTGGCCAGCCACCACCTGCCTGCCCCCCAACCCCCACCCCCACCCCCGCCCCTGGTCCATGAGTCAAGGTCAGGGGATGCATCCTAGGTCTGGAAACACCCTTGGGTGGCCACGGGAAGGTCCTGGAATCACGGACTTCTGCTTCCCCTGGCACTTCCCCAGGATGCATCCATCTTCATGGAGAGCTGCCCTTCTCAAAGCGTCCTCTTTCCCAGGCTCCTCTGGCCTATTTTGGAGCCCTTGCTCCGTCTCACTCTATTGAGGTGGGAGAGATGACATCTTTTGGGGGGAAGACTGTTCATTTGATTAGGAAGTGCTTCTTGAGGTCCCTAGCACTAAAAGACCACACAGGGCATTTCCCACCCTCCCCTCCCCTGCTTTCGGGTGCTTACAACACCATGGGGGTATTTTCACTTCTACAGCAGCGTTTCTGCCAAGGTTCACAGACCCTAAAACGGTGGGAATTTGGCAGAAGCATCATGGCTGTGGGCAGCCAGCCGCATCGCATCTGAGAGTCTCCACTAGGGCAGGGCGGCCTGGGAAAGGGCTTGGGGAGGAGCTTCGTGGGAGCTCAGGTCGATAGGAATTTGGGAAGGGCTGGCTTGTCCAGCCGAGGAGTCTGGGCTCTGTCGAGGGCAGCCCATCCAGGTTTTGAGCAGGGGAGTGTGAGCACGCATCTTACGTGATCCCCCGTCCCCGCTGAGTGAGTGGCATGACCAACATCCACCTTGAACCCCATCAATCCCACCTTTGACCTGTGTCTGCTGCGTTCCTGAGTGGGGGGAGGACAGAAGGATCCAGAGGGGCTTCCCCAGCACCACCCCTCAGTCCCCAGGACTGTTCTCACTTCCCCATCGCTGTGTGCAGCTCTCCTCCTGCCTGGACGGTTTCACACAAACCACACTCGTCCACTTCGTTCAGTCAGACCAGCCTGGAACCAGCCCTGAGGCTCGTTGGAGCCGGTGCCAGCTTCACTCTGCAGCCTCCAGGCCCTCCTCCACAGCCAGGGCCATCACGTGCTTGTCAACATCCCTCGAAAGGGCAAAGCCAGGTCACACTAAGGAGAAAACACCTTTTCTGAAAGAACGTTGTTCTTAGTATTTTCAAAAAAATTGTTGCACAGTGATCGTGGGGAAAACTTAACAATCCTGTTGGGCTTCCTTCCTCTTATTTTGGTTTCAATTTTGGTTTTATTTTGAAATATGTGGGGGAAGAGCCTATAAAGAACTTCTAAAATCTTTTTATTTTGACAAGTTTCAAGTTTAAAGAAAAAAGTTACAAGAGGACTACATTGCACGTCGTTTATATTTACCCCATATTCATCACCTGCTAACATCCTACCACATTTTCTCTCTCCCGCTATCGGTAGCTACGTGTTGTGATTACCATTATTAGCTTGTGAATCATCTGAGACTACGTTGCAGACATCACATCACAACCCCTGAATATCTCAGTGTATGTCTACTGAGAAAAAGGACTTTTCTGATATGACCCCCAGACAAAGATCACCCTTGGGGGACTGGGCGCAGCTGTTACACTATGTAACATACAGTGCAGATCCAATCTTTGCCAATTGTCCCCAAAATGCCAGGCCCACGAGCAGCCTTCAGTTGCCCATCTCTTTATCTTCCTTGGTCTTTCGTGACGCTGACACTACGGCACGAGCGGGCTAGCTGTTTAGCAGGTGTCCCTCAATTTGGGTTCATCTGCAGTTTCCCCCTGGGATGGGATCAGTGGAGCGTTTTCCGCAGGAAGGCCACAGGGCTATGTTGTGTCCTCAGCACAACCGTTTGCTACGTGGCGATCGGTCCTGACAGGCGGGTCCACCAGGCGGCGGGACTACAACTCCCAGAAGGCCGCGCGCGCGCCCCAAAAGCCGCCGCCGGGTCACGGCGGG
>NW_006780388.1:3213334-3219359 GCF_000442215.2 Lipotes vexillifer
CCACGTGACGGCCGTCCGGGTCACGTGGCCGAGGCGCGGGTCACGAGAACAAACACGGCCAAGGCGTTACCTGGCCGGTCCTGTGCTGCGGAACATGGCCAACGTCTCCAAAAAGGTGTCGTGGTCCGGACGCGACGTGGACGACGACGAGGCGGCGCCGCTGCTGCGGAGGGCGGCGCGGCCCGGGGCGCCGGCCGGAGAGGCCACGCCGCTGTTGAACGGAGCCGGGCCCGCGGCCGTCCGCGCGGTGAGCCCAGGGAGAGGCGGGCCTGGTCGGGTCCGCGCCGCGGTCGCCGGTGCCGGGAGCCGGGCCCGCGGGGACGCGGCGAGTCTGTGCTCGGTCAGTCCTAGTGGCAGAGGCGGGAACGCGACCCGGGTCCCGCTTGGTAAACGGCAGGGCGAGCTCGGAACCTGGGCCCCGGGGTTCTGGAGTCCTGGGAGGCGCTCGGTCCGGTGACTCTCGGGGTCGCGGAGCCGGCCCATTATCCTCGGTGTTAAAGAGCGTGGGAGAGCCCAGTCGCACGCTGCTGTAGAGTCCCGGCAGCATGAAGCTAATTTATCGCCTCACAGTTTATTCCTTAGTGGATTTAAAGCGAAAGCAGATGGTCTTCTGCTTAGGTAACCTTTTCCTTTTCTTTTTTTTGGAACACTGTATACACAAGCAACTATTTTTACTGCTTTTGAACCCCAAGAGATTTTAAGAGCTTAGGTTGCAAAGTTTGCTTTTGCAGTGGGAATATCTGGGGGACTGCATCTTTACAGGGAGCGGGACAGGCCTTCAGGGCGACCTTAGGAATGACAAATATGTGCGTTCAGTTTCCCTGAGCAGTTCATTGAAATTGAAGCACAGTGGTTGAAATGTGCTTTGCAGGTCAGCACAGAAGTTTGCGTCCTTAAGTGAATTTCCGTGTGTGTTAATTTTGAGTTAATGAACTTCTTTTGTGATTGCTTGGCCTTACTCGGTTTTGTGATTGTTTTTTCGTTTTTCTCCTCCTATCCTAGATCTGTCCATTAAACACTTGTGCGGTGTTTAATGAGGAAGGACTCAAGCATCAGGCTGTTTAGCTCTAGAGCTTATCTAGGTTTCTCCAGCCCCCAGAAATGCATCAGACAATGAAGGTCAAAGTCTGTTCCTTGAGTGGGATCTTCTGTTGAAGTGCTTTCTGTGTCTGCATGAGAAGTGACATGAAAGGGGAGAATTTGCAGTGGTGGGGATATGGATGCTTTGTTGTTTTCCTCTCAGAACATTTGTTTCTTTTTTACTCTTTAAAAGAAGGTAATCTGAAGTTTACAAACCAGAAGTATGAAATTGGCTTGGCTTTAAGGGTGACAGGTAGAGAGATTGGAAGCTTCGAGGTTGAATTGGGGTTTATTTCAGGACTGAATGTGCTCAAGAGTTTCCCACTTTATGCATAGACACAGGAGTTGGCTTTTTTTGAAATAACCTGTTGATCTCTTCTCTTAAAACTCGTTCCCTTAAAAGAACCTTTGCGACCTTTTTTGTTTGTTCATTTGCATTTAATAACAAGTGACTAGCTGCTCTTAAACGACTTAAAACATAATTTATAGTGTGCCTGTCGTGTGCTCGGCTGCATGCAGTTTGCCTGGGACACAGAGGTGCATGATGCAGCTTCCTTCCTCCTGGCTCCAGGCTCCTGGAAAACCAGGCCCAGTGCTCTGTGAGGAAGGCGTGAGGGACCCCAAGAGGAGGAGAGGTCACACTGGGTCCAGTCTTGGAAGATTGCATGATCCTCAGGCGGGTGGACAGAGGGGAAAGATAAAGGGAGTGAGCATTTGGGAAGTAAGTCGGAGTGGGGAGTGGAGGCTGGGGAAGGAACTGGGGTCGACCTGCAGGGGACAGCTCCGGGCTTCGAATTTAGCTTTATCTTGTGGGAGAACCCTTCAGAAGCTGGAGAGTCCAGCCTCGAAGGATCTTTAGACGGCCTTGCGTGGATGGGGTGGTGGGGCACTGGAGGCATTGGTGCTAGAAGCTCTGCTCTGGACCAGCAGAGGCAAGTGCTGCAGCCTCCTGTGCCTCAGGCTCCTCACCAGCAGGAAAGCTAATATGCTTCCAGCCTTGAGCACCACCTGTCACAAGGTGGTAAACGCTGGTTACTCTCAGAGGTATTAAAAACGGCAGCTTGGAAGTGATCATGTCTGAGTTGCTGTTCCTGGGGCGACTCCCGTGCAGCTGACTGAACTCCTCGAGGCCGGCTTTCTTGCGGGAGGGTCGGCTCTGGACCAGAGGGCTGAGTTCACTGTAGCAGATGGTGGCTTGTAAGCTGCTCTCAGACCAGGGTCGTTTGAACTAAAGTGACAGCCCAGGCCAACAACCGCTCTATGAGAATGTTCTGGTGAGCTGGACAGGAGAGCATGTCTTGCCACCTCCTGGTCCTTCATGGTTTGTTGCAGGGCGTCCAGAGTTGGAGGCTGGTGTTCTTGCACCCGGCATGGGAACCTGCCAGGCACCATGAGGTGGCTGCTCTGGGCAGCCCCGGGCAGGGTGGACTGGGGGCCAGCCTGAGCTCAGCCTCCATCTGGCTGGAACCAGGCCATTCAGGGTTGCTCTGCCCTCTCTCCGGCCCTCGGCCTGTCGTGCCTGAGTGTGGGGTGAGGGTGGGTCAGCCAGCAAGTTGCTGCCTGTCCACCCCTGGGGCAAGGAGAGGGTGAGGTCAGCCAGCAAGTCATGGTCATGTGGGCAGCAGGAAGCAGAGCATTTTGAAAACTTACAGAGGGAAATCTGAGCCAGAAACAGAGGCTCCGGGTGTGGGGGTGGGTATTTGCAGTGTTTGTAAATGCGGGTCCTTTCCAGGGACCTCAGCTTCGGGAAGCTCCGCCTGAGGCAGCCTGAGGGGTAGGACCCTCGGGTTAGTGTTTAGAATCAGTTTTGGGGAACTTACGCCTCTGGGAACTGGGGTGTTCTGCCCTGGTAACCTGGAGCCACGGGCTACGGTCGGAGTATGGGGGGGCCGGGAGGGGGTCATGTGCAAGCAAGCTGCAGGGGCAGGTCATCACCATCCCCACCGACCCCTTGAGCCCTGCTCAACGTAAGGGAGCACCCCGTCTTTCCCGTAGCAGGCTCCCAGCCCCAGGGCAGCCCCTCCAGTAAGTCCCTCTGCCTCAGTGCCCTGTACTATCCTCCTCCTCCTCCTCCTCCTCCCCCCCTCCTCCCCCCGTCCTCTCCCCCGCTTTGCAGAGTCCAGGCCTGCCCCCTCAGCTGACCCTCCCCTGAGGGCTCCCTCAGGCCTTTAGTGGTACCTGCCCAGGTCTAGTGTGAGGGGCTCAGAGTCTGGGGGAGGGCAGGAGAGGATGTGGGTACCACCGGACAGTGCAGAGAGCTGAGGACCAGGGTGGGCCCAGCCTAGTCAGAGGGGTCCTGGGAGGCCTTCCAGGCAGAGGCTGCAGTGCTCAGAAAGCAGCGGGGCTGTTCCCATCCGGCCCCCTCTGCACATCATCCATCAGGTCTCAGCCTAATGCGCCTCCCCAACCCCGAATCGGGCAGGCCTCTCCCTCAGCCTCTGTCATCGCCCTCAAAGCCTTTCTCACGGTTTACACTGACTTTTGTTTGTGGGCAGCTTGGTTTTTCTGACTGTAAGCCCCTGGCTACGGAGGCCCTGTGCCCTCAGTGCTGGGGGGCATTGGGCTGGGAGGGGTGGTTAAAATGCAAAGTGGCAGGAGTGGGCGGCAGGCGGCCTTTAAATTGTCTGTGAACTTTGTTTTAATGATGGTAAAAGCACATAACACAATTTACCATCCTAACCATGTCTAAGTGTACAGTCTGGCAGCATGAGGTCCATCCACAGTGTTGTGCCGCCATCACCCCAGCACCTCCAGAACTTTCTCATCCTCCCAAACTGAACCTCTGTCCCAGTAAACACTGACTCCCCACCCCTCCCCCAGCCCTTGGCAAAGGCCATTCTGCTTTCTGTCTCTATGAATTTGACGTCTCATAGCAGTGGTATCATAGGGTATTTGTTTTTTTGTGACTGGCTTCTTTCTGTTAGTACAACGTCCTCCAGATTCATCCATGCTGTAGCATGTGACAGGATTTCCCTGTTTTTAAGGCTGAATAATATTCCATTGTGTGGATGGACCACCTTAGGTTTATACATTCATCTGTTGGCGGGCATTTGGGCTCCGTCCACCCCTTGGCTACTGTAAAAATGCTGCTATGCACGTGGGTGTACAGATACCTCTTTGAGACCCTGCTTTCAGTTCATTTGGGTAGATAGCAAGAGGTGGAATTGCCGGATCATAAGGTAATTTTATTTTTAATTTTTTGAGGAACTGCCATACTGTTTTCCACAACAGCTGCTCCATATAACACTCCCAGCAACTGTGCACAAGGGTTCCTGTTTCTGCACATCTTCACCAGTGCTTGTTATTCTGTTTTTTAACCCTGGCCATCCTCACAGCTGTGAGGTGGTATCTCATTGTGGTTTTGATCTTCATGTCCCAAGTCTTTGGCCTGTGTTTTTAATCCGCTTGTTTGTTGTTGTTGGGTTGTAGGGGTTCTTTATGTATTCTGGATATTAACCCTTATCGGTTACATGATCTGTAATTTTCTGCCATTCTGTAGGGCTAGTTCGTTTTCACTCTGTTCATTGTTTCCTTTGATACACAGAAGTTCTTCACTTTTTTTTTTTTTTTTTTTTTTGCGGTACGCGGGCCTCTCACTTTTGTGGCCTCTCCCGTTGCGGAGCACAGGCTCCGGACGCGCAGGCCCAACGGCCATGGCTCACAGGCCCAGCTTCTCCGCGGCATGTGGGATCCTCCCTGACCGGGGCACGAACCCGCGTCCCCTGCATCGGCAGGCGGACTCCCAACCACTGCGCCACCAGAGAAGCCCAAAGTTCTTCACTTTGATGTAGTATCATTTGCATTTAAATTTTTAAATAATTGTAGACTTACGGGAAGTTGAAAAGACAGTACAGAGAGGGCCTGTGTGCCTTCCTCCAGTTTCCCAAGGTGGTTCCGTCTTACCTCACAGTAGTACCATGCCGAACCCGGCATTGATGTTGGCACAGTGTGTGTGAGTAGCACCCTGCCATTGTCACACGTGTGGATGTGTGTGAGCATGTCCATCAGTGCCCTTGTCAACTGCCTCTTACAGTCACTCCCTCCCCCCCCCAAATCTGTCCTCCCTCCGGGTCTGACCTTTCGAGCACATCAGGTCTTTGGAACCACATGGTCTGAAATCTTTCATTTCTTTTGAAAGCATGGAGATTTCATCCAGGCTGTTGTGTATATCAATAATTTGAGGAACTACTAATAATTAACTTGCATTTAAGAAAAGAGAAAGCAACAGACACAACAGATGAATCACTGAACTTCCAGTAAATGGCTTTTTTCATCACAAAAGATATTTCCTAAGAGATGCCCATAAAGTTCAGAAAAGAGGTGATGAAACCAGGAAGGTGCTGGAGGTGGGAGAGGGTGTGCCTAGGAGTTGTAATGGGGGCGCCATCTCCGCATGAGCGCATTTCCGGGTCCAGAATGGAGCTGTCTGGTGCAGATGTGTGCTCACCTGGCATCCTCCCGGCCGGGTGCTGAGGACCTGTTGTCACCTGAGCGAGTGAGTCCGTGCCACGTGGACCGTTCTGCCCCCCTTTCCCCCAGCCGTGTGCGCGGTCGCAGCCTGAGCCTCGGGGACTATTTAGGTGGCAGAGGCGCTGCTCTGCAGGGGCTGACTTGGTGTGGTGGGAGTGATCATGGGGTGCAGGCCATCAGTGAAGAGTGAGATACAAACGGCCCGACCACCTGGTCTGTGGCCTCCGTCTTGGGTTGGGCGGCACATGGGTCTTCTGCTTTCACAGTCCGACTTTCAGTTCTGCCTGTCTTTGCACGCCGTCTTCTCCTTGGAGACATCCCTGTTCCGTGTTGCTGTGGACGGGCTGGCGATGGGCACACCTTTCCTGATGACTCGTGTATGCATAGGGAGCAGAGGCTGCAGCTCCGGGCCCCCTCCTGGGTTGAGTTCACTCTGGAACTGGGATCCTTTCTGGGCCAGCGGGCCAGGCATTCC
>NW_006780388.1:3219565-3227666 GCF_000442215.2 Lipotes vexillifer
TCCTGCCCATGCTTGGAGTTGGAGGGCCCGCCCTGCCTTTCTCATCAGATTCAGCAGTTTGGGGGCATTGTCGATTGTTTTTAAGAAAGAAAACGGCTATATTTCTCTCCTCACCCACCCATTGTACCGACGTTTGTCTTATATACATAGAGAAAAGTGCAGTCACATAGTGGAGCAGGATGATGGTCTAGTGAACACACCTGACAAGTTACCACCTGTCGTGGGGTGCGCAGTGCCCCCCGGAATGTCTCCACCCCTAACCTGGAACCCGTGTCTGAGACCTTTGCAGCTGTGGTCAAGTTACGATGTGGTCAGGCTGGTGTCCTCATGGGAGAGGAGAGACACGTTTGCCTGTATACACGCACACACGAGGCCGGTGGCAACGGAGCAGAGGTTGGAGTGATGTGGCCACAAGCCAGGGAATGAACACTAAGGATTGCTGGCATCCATCAGAGGCTGGAAGATCCTCCACACGACCCTGAGAGGGGGCCCTCCCTGTTGACACCTCAAGTTTGGACTTGTGGCTCAAGAGCTTGGAGAGAACACGTTTCTTGTTTTTCAGACGCCTAGGCTGTGTGATTGGGCACAGCAGCCCCAGGAGGCTCGACATCCCCCAGTGGAGTCACCAGTGTCCCCAAAGCCCCCTCGTCCCCCCTACCCCCTGGTAACCACCAGTAGCAGTAGGGCTAGTGCTGCTGAATTAAACTTTCTGTGCTGGAGTCACTGTGTGCTCAGGGCTCTGGCATGGCAGGCTCTGTGGTCCTTGTTCCTGCACTGCTTCGTGGTTTCCGCCAGAGGAGAGGCAGAGCAGGGCACCCGGCTGCATTTCAGAGGAGCACCGGGTTGTGGTTTTTTTTTTGTTTTTTGTTTTGCGGTACGCGGGCCTCTCACTGTTGTGGCCTCTCCCGTTGCGGAGCACGGGCTCCGGACGCGCAGGCTCAGCGGCCATGGCTTACGGGCCCAGCCGCTCCGCGGCATGTGGGATCTTCCTGGACTGGGGCATGAACCCACGTCCCCTACATCGGCAGGCGGACTCTCAACCACTGCGCCACCAGGGAAGCCCCGGGTTGTGTTTTTGTGCCGTATGTTCCACACAGTGTTTGTGTCCTGCAGCGTGACTTGTTTCTCTGAAATGCATCTGTGAGCAGCCTGTGTTTTGTTCCCTAGCCCTGGCCTCCACCATGCCTGGCAGTGGGCGTGAGGGCAGTCATGTGCCAGGGTGTCCGTCCTCTGTGGTTGACCTGCCGCTGTGCCCAGGAGTTTAGCGCCGCTTCAGAAAGGTCCTGCCCCGGAAAGGGGCATATATCTGGGGGGCCTGCCTGGAGGCCTGTGACGGGTCCCTACCTGGTAGCCACTCAGTGTCATGATGGGGCTGAACAGAGAAAGATGGGGTTTGGAGGTGGGGGGATAGAAAGGCTCCTGGAGGAGGGGCCCTCAATCACCAGGGTTTTCCAGGCCAGGGAAGGAGGGTAGCCAGGAGGACACTGTAGAACAGGGGAGGGTGGGGCTTCCCATCTGGAGGTTGGGCTCCTCAGTGACAGGCTGTGGGTCATGGGGATGGGCCTGGGGTCCAGCACTGGCCCTGCTGGACCCACACGGCAGGTGTGGCTCTGTGCTCCACAGGCAGGGCCAGGCGATGGGGTAGTGCACAGTGCAGGGCCAGGCGATGGGGTAGTGCACAGTGCAGCCCAGCCCCATAGCTAAGCGGCCTATGATTTCTCTTCTGCTTCTAGTCACCCCATTCAGCATTTTTCCGGATCGGACAGATGAGCAACGTGGAACTGGATGATGAGCTTCTGGACCCTGTGAGTGGTTGTCCTTTCCCATTTTTGGAGCTCCTGCTCATGCCAGGCCCCTTCCTGGGAAAGTCAGGCCTGCTCTTGTGGAGCCACAGCCTAGCAGAGGGCAGACGGAAAACCTGAACAAGAGAATGGCAGACAGTGGCGGTTCTGTGCAGAGCATGGGGACAGAGTGACGTGCAGACAGTGGGGTCCGCAGAGTCTGGGCGACCAGGGAAGGCTGCTCTGCGGGGCCCTGTCCCCTGAGGCTGCCCGATGAGCAGAGGTTGGGGAGTACATGTCAGGCCAGGACCGTTGAGCTAGCTGCTGTGTGCAGGCTGAGGGGCAGGTGCCGTGGGCAGGTGTGGGGCCTGCAGGAGGGCGTCTTGGGGTGGTGGGCCCTTGGACATGGGTGATGTCCACTTCTCCTGCCCCTGTGCTGGGGTCAAACTGTCCAGCAGCTGCCAGGGGAGCATTTCCTGAAACCCCCTCCCCTAGACTTGCACTTGACTTCCTCCTTGGAGGTGGCTCATGGTTCCGACTTGCATTTCCCTGAGGCTGCTGGTACTGTGTGTCTTCTGGAGAAACTCTCTTCAGACCCCGTGCATGTTTCTTAATCAGGTTGTGTTTTTATAATGAAGCTGTAAGAGGTCTTCATATACTTTAAACACAAGTTGCTCATCAGTTACAGGATTTGCAAAAACTTCCGCTTGGTCCATAGGTGGTCTCACTTTTGCCAGTGTCCTTGGAAGCACAAAAGCTTTTAATTTTGATGAAGTCCATTTGATCTGTTTTCTGTTGCTTGTGCTTTGGGTGTCATGTCTAAGAAACCATCACCTAAGCCAAGGTTACAAAGATTTGCTCGTCTTTTCTTATAAGAATTCTATAGTTTAGATCTTTGATCTGTTTTTCACTAATTTTGTACATGGTATAAGATAAGGGTCCAAATTTATTCTTTTGCATATGGATGCTCAGTTTTCCCAGCACCATTTCTTGAGAAAACTACTCTTTCTACTATTTCCCTGTTGAATTGTCTCAGCACCATTGTTGAAGGTCAGTTTTTGTGGGGGGGGGGTTCACTTTTAAAATATTTATTTATTTATTTTTGGCTGCATTGGGTCTGCATTACGGATTTGTTTCTGGGCTCTCTGTCTGTCCTTGCGCCTGAGCCACACTCTGCTAATGACTAGCTTTGTAGTAAGTTTCAAAAGTAGGAAGTTTGAATCATCCTACATCGTTTTTCTTTCTCAAGGAGGTTTTGGCCTTTTGAGATCCCTTGTGTATCTCCATGTGGGATTTAGGCTCAGTTTGTCAGTTTCTTCAGAAACGCCAGCTGGAACTTAGAGGTGGCATTGACTCTTAACATCAAATGTCCCGAGCCACAGTATAGCTTTCCATTTATTAACATCTTCAGTTTTTTTCAACAATGTGTTGCAACTCGTGGCGTACAAGTCTTACACTTTTGTTAAACGTATTTTAGGAATAAGTTTATTTTCTGTATCTTTTTATGCTATTGTAAATAGAGTTTTCTCAATTTCATTTTGGATCGTTCATTGCAATTGCGTAGAAATGCGTTTGATTTTGTATACTGATCTTATATTCTTCGGTCTTACTAAATGTGTTATTAATACTAATTGTTTTTAGTGTACTTTTGGGGATTTTTTACACATAAGACCATGTCATCTGCAAAGAAGAGTTTCACTTCCTTTCTAATCTGGATGCCTTTCACTTTTCTCTCTTGCCTAATTGCCCTGCTGGTTAGAACCTCCAGGACAGTGCTGAGTAGAAATGCCAGAGCAGGCATCCTCGTCTTGTTCTTGATCTCAGAGGAAGAGCTTCAGTCTTTCACCACTGAGCATGAAGTTACCTGTGGGTTTTTGTTTTTTTTTGCGGTACACGGGCCTCTCACTGTTGTGAGAGCACAGGCTCCGGACGCACAGGCTCGGCGGCCATGGCTCATAGGCCCAGCCGCTCCGCGGCACGGGGGATCTTCCCGGACCGGGGCATGAACCCGCGTCCCCTGCATCGGCAGGCGGACTCTCAACCACTGCGCCACCAGGGAAGCCCACCTGTGGGTTTTTTATAGGTGTCTTGATCAGGTTGAGGAAGTTCCCTTTATTCCTGGTTTATTGAGTGTTTTTATCACGAAGCGTTGTTTTGTCAGATGCTTTTTGTGACTACTGAGGTGTTCATTTCATGTGGACTTGGTCATTTATTCTATTGGAACAGTATTAAACTGTTTTTACTTTCATACCGACTCACCCTCTGATTGTCCAGACACCACCTGAGTGTCCTGCAGGTCAGTTTGTTCTGACCCTAACTTCCCGGCATCTGTGCAGACCCACAGGCTGAGGGCTCAGTCCCACGAGACCCCCCGACCTCAGATGCCAGTGACAAGTCCAGGCTGTCACCTGTGCTTCTGACTGACCAGCTGTAAATCGGGGTTCCCACGCCCCCTCCTCTGGTTCCATAACTTGCCAGAATGGCTTGCAGAACTCAGGGAACACTTTGCTTATGTTACTGATTTATCATAAAGGACATGATTTGAGAACAGCCAGGTGGGAGAGATGCCCCGGGAAGGTGTGGGAAGGGGTGCGGGGTGCAGAGCCCCCATGCTCTCCCTAGGAGCCACCTTCCCAGCACCTCCACATTCACCAGCTGGATTCTCCCTGAACCCCTCCATTTGGGGTTTGTGTGGAGGCTGCATTACACAGGCAGGATTAATTCAGTCCTTGGCCGTTAGAGATGAGCTGCTTGTGTCTCCAGCCCGCTAATCAGTGATGGTCTTCCAGCCCCAGCCCAGACACACTCGTCACCCAGAGATGCCAAGGGGGTGGGTCAGAGGCTGGTGCCAGAACCTGGACGTGGACCACAGACATCTTACACTAATTGCTTTTTGGGGGTCAACCCACCACACTAATTGCTTTCTGGGGGTCAACTCACCTTGTGTTCCTGGGATAAACCTGCCTGGCCGCGGTGTTGTGGACCTGGCCTGCTGGTGTCCTGTGGAGGGTCTGTGTCTGCCAGTTCCTGCCTTGTGCTTGTCTAGCTTTGGGCTCAGGAGAGTCCCTGCCCTGCGGGACGAGTGAGCATGGCCCCTTCCTCGTTCTGCTTCGTTCTTACATATGCTGGGTTGTCAAGCTCTGCCTCTTCCTCCCACAGGACGTGGACCCCCTTCACCCCTTCCCCAGGGAGATCCCGCACAACGAGAAGCTTCTGTCCCTCAAGTATGAGGTGGGCCCCCCTGCTCCCTGCCCTCTCCCACGGTGGCCGACCTGAGCCTGCGAGCTGGGGTCAGTTACCAGTGTGTCTACTGCCCGGTCCGCAGAGCTTGGACTATGACAACAGTGAGAACCAGCTGTTCCTGGAGGAGGAGCGGCGCATCAATCACACAGTGAGTCTGGCGGGCAGCTGGGCCTCATGGCCACGGTGTCCCCACCACCTCCCTCCCCTCTTGGCTCCAGCTGGTGTCCCGGAGTGAGCACTGGCCACTGCCCGGCACGGAGACCCGTGCGGGTGTCACATCATTACCACTGAGGAAGCTGTTCTTAGGGGTGTCGGCTGTGGCGGCTAGAGCGTCAGCATCCAGTTACGACCGGGTTGGGGAGTTCTGTCCCACCAGTGCTCCACAGCCTCTGAGATGTCGGTGGGGCTGCTCTTCCTGGGACTCAGGGTCCTGAGGGCAGCCCTGTGCGTGGTGGCAGTCACCAGAGCAGGCCACGACGGGACGTCCCGCCTCCGCACCCTCCTGTGACAGCGCCCCCCTTCATGCCCGCTGCTGCAGGCCTTCCGGACTGTGGAGATCAAGCGCTGGGTCATCTGTGCCATGATCGGGATCCTCACGGGCCTCGTGGCCTGCTTCATTGACATCGTGGTGGAGAAGCTGGCCGGCCTCAAGTACAGGGTCGTCAAGGACAGTATCCTTTGTCTGTGGTTGCCCAGAGCCAGCGGGTCCACAGGAGGAGCCCCCACCCGTGTTATGCCATCGGCCGGGGGACGTGACTGGGCGGGGGCTGCATGTCTGGGGGTCAGGCTGTGTGGTGACCCTGAGATGCCCAGTAAGTGCTTCAGGTCCCAAAGTCCAGAGTGCAGCCCACTGGGGAGTGGCGCCTGGGTGACACCACCCCGCGTGGTCCTTGACGAGCCCAGACATTGACAAGTTCACGGCGCGGGGCGGGCTGTCCTTCTCCCTCCTGCTGTGGGCCTCGCTCAATGTGGCCTTTGTGCTCCTGGGCTCTGTGATCGTCGCCTTCATAGAGGTAGGTAGGCCCCTCCACCGCTCCCACCCTGCCCCCCACAGCATCTTCCAGTGAGACTCACTGGCTAGACTGCAGTGGAGTCCTTGCTAGGCATCAGGCAGTTCAGCCAAAACGAAGCCCACCTGGGCCTTCCAACCCTGGCCCTGGCGGCCGTGCCCATCCACCCGCACACTCCCTCGCCCACTTCACGCAGCAGGGAGCAGAGGCATCGCCCAGCCCAGGGGTCCAGGTGGAGGGACCCACCCGAGGGGTCAGACGCTCCTGGGCACCCTTCCTTCCTGTGCCCCTTTGCTTTTCCCTCGGGGCGTTGGAAGGAAGAAGGGGCAGCATCCAGGAGCTTCCGTCTGGGGTGCAGTGCAGTGTCCCCCAGAGGGTGCGACAGTGCTGGCCTCTCAGTGGGTTTGTGACGTGGGCCTCCCATCATCCTGGGCACCCCCGCCTGCCTCGGGGACACTGAGCCCTCTCATGCCCGAGGCGTTTCCTCCCCTCGGTGGTTGCTCTGTGTATCAGTGGGGAGAGGCAAGAAGCCCCTACCCTGGGCTACCTGGGCACTGCGTGGCGCGTCTTCCTGGGCCTGGTGGCGGTGGCGGCGGCAGTGGCGGCTCACTCGGCCTGCGGACTCAGTGCTGGCGCCCCTCCTTCCAGCCGGTCGCTGCTGGCAGCGGGATCCCCCAGATCAAGTGCTTCCTCAACGGGGTGAAGATCCCCCACGTGGTCCGGCTCAAGGTGAGACACGAGGCAGCCCCGCCGGGAGCTCAGGGCTTAGCCCAGGGGGCTTCCTTGCTGGGTGAGAAGTGTGTCGTTTGTCCACCTCCGCCTCCAAAACTCGCCCAGACCCGTGCTGTTTGCTGCTGACGAGCCTGCGTGTGGGTGTGCTGGCAGGTTTTATGTGAACTTTCTTTGGAAAATGGTAAAACTGTCGTACATTCTGAATGACGCAAAAATACTTGAAGGTACATCTGTCACGATTGCAACCACGTAGACATTTTAAGTTCCATATGGTGGTTAGTATTTCAGAATGAGAGTAGCTGTGTTGAGTGGTGAGTTTTTTCCTGTTTTTCAGAATTTTCCTCAATCTCATTGTACGTGATCTTCTGGGTAACACACTGATTCCAAGGGGGTTGGGAGGTCAGTTTTCCTCCCGTGATCATTTCTGGGTGTGCAGCTGGTGTGCCTTGGTCTTGGGTTTGCTGGCAGCATCTCTCCTGCTCTGTCTGGGGAGGAGGTACTCCGGGGAGCGGACAGGATGGGGGGGTGCCTGTGCTCCGTGCCCTGCAGCAGGAGGGCAGGGCCCGAGGTAGGTGCGGGTGCAGGAGCCTGGAGCCCGGAGCCCGAGGACGGAGCGACAGCTGCTGTTTGCGTGTCTTGTATGTGTACATGACCGCCTGGGACAGAAGGGCTGAAGAGATGGGCGTCAGGAGAGCATCAGCTGCCAGCTCCCCCTCCCCCAGGACGCCCGCCGTGGGTGCTGGACCCCTCTTTGGTGCTCATGCCTGCCGAGGGCTCACATGATCAGGTCCCTTCCCGTGTGCAGTTTGTCACTCAGGTTCTTGGACCACGTGTGGCCTTTTATCAGACTTGGTGCAATTTCCTTTGTGTTCCAGACCCTGGTGATCAAAGTGTCCGGCGTGATCCTGTCTGTGGTTGGGGGACTGGCTGTGGGGAAGGTAACAGAGTGCAGCTGCCCCTGCCTGAGTCCCTCTGCACCCGCGGGGCTTGGGGCCGGTGTGTCCCCCCGGAGCCGTGCCCATCTGAACGCAGCCATTTGTGCCTTCCAGGAGGGACCAATGATCCATTCAGGCTCCGTGATTGCTGCTGGGGTCTCCCAGGGGAGGTCCACGTCACTGAAGCGGGATTTCAAGGTGGGTCTTCCCTGCACCCACGTCCATACCCCTAGGGCCGGGCCCCTGCCTCCTCTGCAGCCTCCTTCCCTTCACCTCTGAGGGTCCCTAGCATCCTGTCCATGGGGGCATCCTGTTGCCTTGGTGCTCTGGGTGAGTGTGCGTTTCTGCAAGGAAATGACCTGTAGCTGTAAGCTCGCAGGCATGCATGGCCTAGAGAGGT
>NW_006780388.1:3227791-3236255 GCF_000442215.2 Lipotes vexillifer
AGGAATGCATGGCCTAGAGAGGTCGGGAAGGTCATGTGTGTGGGCTGCTGGTGCTCAGTTCTGGTCCTTCTTGCACAAACCTCAGCGTTTAAATATTGCTGTGAATGGGTTATTTTCTCTGGATGTTGGTGGGCAGGCAAGCTGCCCAAGACCCACCTCTTCAGTCCTGTGGGTTGTGAGCCCCGTGGTTGATGAGTGGCTTGTCCAGAGGCCTCCCCCCGTTCCTCCCTTATCTCCCCCCTCACTTTTGGGCCCACCTCCCCCCTTTCTGAGAGAAGTGCCCTTGGAGGCACTGGCTGAGACCCACTCTCCATCTGTCTTGGTTCAGATCTTTGAGTACTTCCGCAGAGACACAGAGAAGCGGGACTTTGTCTCAGCAGGAGCTGCGGCCGGAGTGTCTGCTGCATTTGGGGCCCCTGTGGGTGAGGAGGGCGGCCCTGCATGGTCTGAGAGCTTGGTGACGGCCCATGTAGGGGGAGCCAGGCTCTCCCTGCTGTGAGAGGGGTGGTTTTGGGGTTTATGGACTCAGTGCCTGGTGAGGGTGTGGGGTGGGCTTCTTAAGAGGCCCCGATGGCTGCCTCTGTCGTGGGCTTGGTGTTCTGGGGTCTGGGGGCATGGGTGGCAGTGGGTGAGGGGCTGTCTGTGGCTGGGCAGGCACTTCAGGGCTGGGCCACTGGCTGTTCCAGGTGGGGTCCTCTTCAGCTTGGAGGAGGGTGCGTCCTTCTGGAATCAGTTCCTGACGTGGAGAATCGTAAGTGCCTGGGATGGCCACCTTCCCAAGTTCGGGCAGCCCTGGCACTGGGCCTTCATGGCTGGGTGGACGTGTGGCTCTTGGCCCACACTGTGGGGTCTGCACCTGAGCCCACACCAGCTGGTGGGTCCCTGAGCCGTAGGCCTGGTTCTCCTCCGTCCTCATCGGGACCCCAGGCCCCGCACACGTTCTTACCCTGGCCGAGCCAGTGGGGCTCTGGGCCACCTTCCCTCAGCCTTCGGAGGGTCTAGGCACCACCCAGGTGGCAGGAGGGGAGACAGCCCTTTTGCTGCAGCCCCTCCCCACCCTCTGGCCCTGGGCTCAGCCACTGTACACACTGCCGCAACTCATCACCACGGCTCTGACGGCACTCGTCTCTTTCCGCCTGCAGTTCTTTGCTTCCATGATTTCCACCTTCACCCTGAATTTCGTCTTAAGCATTTACCATGGAAACGTGTGGGATCTGTCCAGCCCCGGTCTCATCAATTTTGGAAGATTTGACACTGAGGTAACCCACTGCATCGTCCCCTTTTTTCTCTGGTTCTTTCTATGAGCAGGGCCCAGGTTGTTTACTCAAGGTTCAGCCTGAGAGCCGGGCTTCTGGAAAGGTCTAGCTGTTAGCAGTGGGATAGGGCCCTTGTTTGTGAGCACCTGGGGCTGGAGGTGCTCCAGGAGGGTGCACGTGACCTGGCTGCGCAGGTTGTGGCACCCATCAGCCAGTGGGCACTTCAGGAGTGGCTCAGGTGCCTGAAGACTGTCAGGCAACATCACTAGACTGGTGGCCAGTGCTCCTGCAGCGGTTTCTGGAGGCCGAGAGGCGCAGGTAGCATTTCTGGGGCGGCCTGCGCTACGCGCTGCCATTGCTGAGCCCAGGGAGCCGCTCAGGGGCGCTCAGGGGCTCACCCGTGGATGCGTCAGAGGTCCTGGGTGGCTAGGTCACCAGCATCCTCTCCCTTGCTCGTGGCCCCTCACTACCCTTTGGCAAAAGCTCAGGCGGCCCCCCGGAGCCACCGTGTGAGGAGGCAGGCGGTCTGCCCAAGCACCCGGCCTTTCTCTCTGGGGGCCTCCTCGCCCTGCAGGAAAGTGCCAAGGTTCCCGTGCACAGGTGTGTCCTATGAAACATCCGGTCCCGAGTCTGAGCAGGAGCTGGTGGCAGTTTTCCTTACAGAAGGTCTCCTCTTCCTCCCTCTGCACAGACGATGGTGTACACAATCCACGAGATCCCCATCTTCATCGCCATGGGCGTGGTGGGTAAGGGCCGTCCCCGCGTGGGACAGCGCCGACCAGTGGGGACAGGGCCTGCGGGGCTCCAGGCCTGACCCGGCTTCGAGGGCCAGAGAAGCACGCGGTCTCCACCCCTGCTGGCTGTCCCAGGACCACCCGGGGCAGTGGGGAGGGAGCCCGACCCTGGGAGGACCGGAGCTGCACTCTGGCTGATGACAGCCCCTTGGGAAGCAGACGGACCTGGGTCCTTACTCTGAAAGCCCGTGGGATGTGAGCCCTCCACCCAGCGGGCGTTTGCTGCCTGGGCAGCCTGCTCCTCTTCCCGAGTCCCGGACACGCAGCTCCTTCCTTGTCCCAGGTGGCATTCTCGGAGCTGTGTTCAACGCCTTGAATTACTGGTTGACGATGTTTCGAATCAGGTGAGAAACCTGTTCAGGGACTGAGTTGAGAGGTGTGGCCACACAGGGCATCTGAAAACTGACCGGTCATGGCTCTTGCCCACGGGGCCGTGTGGAAGCCACGTGCCAAGCACACTCCTCCATGGTGGTTTGTATGTGAGGGGACAGACCCACTCGGCAGGGGGATGGGTGGGGCCTGGAGGGTGGCCCCTGGCAGAGAAGGCACAGCCCATGGATCTGGCACGGCCCTGGGTTGATGCTCTTCTGGGCATCTCACGTCAGCGTCAGTGCGGTTGGTACGGGGCCGTCCTGACTTGGGCACGTTTGGTCCAACACAGGTCCTCTGCTGTTAGGAGAGCCATCATGGGAACTCTCTGGTTTTCTGAAGCCGTAGGGGTGGGTCTTGGCATTCTTCTTTCTTGTCTTTTTGCACTAACTTAAAATGTGGTTGGGGAGCATCCGGGAGGCAGTCTGAGAGTGTTCAGGAGCCAGGGCGGGTTGGTCATCAGATGAGCTCAGCATCCTGGATGGCTCTCCCGAGTTGCAGGCTCAGGTTGCCCTGGCTGCCGCCCCAGCCATCCCACAGCTCGGTCTACCCCGGCTCTTTGCTCCAGGTACATCCACCGGCCCTACCTTCAGGTGATCGAGGCCATGCTGGTGGCCGCCGTCACGGCCACGGTTGCCTTCGTGCTGATTTATTCGTCCCGGGATTGCCAGCCCCTGCAGGGGAGCTCCGTGTCCTATCCACTCCAGGTAGGCGGCCGGGGCAGGGGCAGCGTGAGCCTTCCCAGACATGGGTGGGTGCCACGTCGGCCTGGGGTCTCACCCTGGTCCTCTCAGAGCAGCGGCCTGACAGGTTTTGCAAGGGGACTGTGGAGGTGGGATTGTGGGCCTGCAGGCGGAAACTCGCGTGCAGACGCTTACCGCGGCACAACTCCCTGCAGCCTCTCTGCCCGTCAGTGATGAGCAGGTGAACACGGCCTGGTCCGTCCACACAGTGGGTTTCCTCAGTTGTAGGAAGGGTTGGAGCTCTGACACGTGCTCCCACACAGATGAACCTGGCAAACACTGCTGAGTGAAAGAAGCCAGACAGCAAGGGCCATACATCGTGTGGTTTCTGTTTATGGGAAACATCCAGAACTGAAAGCGGTTGCTGGTTGCCGGTGGGTGTGGAGTGTGTACTCACAGGCCTGTCACAGATGTGGGTCTGGGGTGCGTGGCTGGCTCTGGTGGGGCTGTGGGGTTGACCCACACAGCTTTGCATGGAGCCCCTGCCCTGGTCAAGGCCTGCAGGGACCCACAGTCTGCCCAGTGAACTGTGGGAGCGTGCTCCAAATGTGAGCCTTTGGATCCCCACGTGCCCCAGGGACAGACTTGCCATGCAGCCCCTGCCTGGCCGGATGGCTTCTGAAGCCCTCACTGGGCCAGGGTCTGGCTCTTGGGTCCTGCCTCCCCTCCAAGACAGCAGCCTGACCCTCCTGTTGTGTGCTTGGTGCCTGATGCTGTCCAGGGCAGGACACTGTGTCCCACTGGCCTGTTCTCTTTCCCGACTTTGCAGCTCTTCTGTGCCGACGGCGAGTATAATTCGATGGCTGCAGCCTTCTTCAACACCCCAGAGAAGAGCGTGGTCAGCCTTTTCCACGACCCCCCAGGTGTGTGCCCATGCTCTGCACTCTTGTGTTGTCAGCCGCAGGTCCCCATGTGGGCCTGTCCCCTCGGGCCTGGTCTGCAGCCGGCCCACAGACACTGGGCCCAGGCCTGGCTGATGGCTTCTGGCCGAGCCCCCACTGCCTCCCTGCAGGGCTGAGTGCACTGGAGCGCGGGGGCTGGCAGCCTGGGGTTGGCTGGTGGCCAGTGCTTGGGAGAGGCCCAGCCAAGCTCCCCACGTGTCTCCTTCCCTCCCTGGAAGCCATGCTGTCGTTCATTAAGACAGTTTCATCTCCCAGGGTGAGTTTTTCTTCTGGGCGCTGCTCGCAGAGGTCACTCTCAGTCAGAAAACAGCCTGGTGACTCGTATACCAGCGAGGTGCCTTGCCCAGCTTCATGTTCTTAATAACAAACAGGCTCAGACTGGGCACAGACCTGCTTCCACTTGCCCCGTTTTCGATTCCGTGGGGTGGGGGCGGGGAGGAGGGGCACACCCCCAAGATCCAGAGTGGCTGCTGCGACATGCTTGCCCATCTGTCTGTGGCACTAGTTGTTTCCTGACACGCCAGTTCTGGGAACTCCCTGGTTCTTACATCTGCGTGTGCGTGCTGCAGGAGTTCACGCAATTTAACAGAAAGGCTTTTAAACGTGGGGGAGGCCGAGCCCCCAAAGATGCTGAGCGGGCCATACAGGGGGTGCTGGCTCCGGGGTTTGTGTGACGTCTTCCCACTTTTGGAGTCATCTGGTGCAGGGTGGTGGCTGTGGCGGCCATGGCCTCCCTCCTGCACCCTCCCCTGATCCCTGGTGGTCTCAGTGCCACCCATTTCCATGCAGACCTCAGCAGCCGCCTTCCCTTGGCCCAGGTCACCGTCCTGCTGGCAGCTCTGGGCCCCGGTGGCCCCAGCTCCCCTCTGCCCTACCCGCTGGGCTGCCGTGCTCACACTCTGAGTGCTGGGCCCCCAAGACCCGGCACCCTGGCCTCTGAGAAGGGGGTGACTCTGGGGGTCTGGGTGTGACCAGGAGGCTCTGACGGGCTGCTGGGCAGGCAGCTCCGCCTGGGGTTGAATCCGTGTGGCAAGCCCTGGCCAGCGCCCTGTCCGCAGGCTCCTACAACCCCATGACGCTCGGCCTCTTCACCCTGGTCTACTTCTTCTTGGCCTGCTGGACCTATGGACTCACGGTGTCGGCTGGTGTCTTCATCCCATCCCTGCTCATCGGAGCTGCCTGGGGCCGGCTCTTTGGCATCTCCCTGTCCTACCTCACCGGGGCCGCGGTGAGTGGGGGTCTTAGGGGCCAACTGGGCTGGGATGAAGGGGCGGTGTTCCCAGTGCCCACTAGGGCCACCGTGGGCCAGAGCAGGGGTCGTGCGTGCGTGTGGCCTTCAGGGAGGGCACGGGTGTTGGGGGAGAGTGTGGTGTAGAAGGATGGGGCAGGTGCAGGAGTTCGGGCCCTGGGAGTGTGGTGTCTAGGCCTTGGCCCCGGAGCTGCCTCCTAGCTTCTTTCTCCCACCTGCCTCCGTGGGCTCCTTGGTGTTTATTCTGTGAGTCTTTTATTTGCATCTTAGTTGTTCAAGTAAGACTTTAAAAAACTGTAAGAGGGGCTTCCCTGGTGGCGTAGTGGTTGAGAGTCCTCCTGCCGATGCAGGGGACACAGGTTCGTGCCCCGGTCCGGGAAGATCCCACATGCCGCGGAGCAGCTGGGACCATGAGCCATGGCAGCTGAGCCTGCGCGTCCAGAGCCTGTGCTCCGCAACGGGAGAGGCCACAACAGTGAGAGGCCTGCATACTGCAAAAAAAAAAAAAAAAAAAAAACTGTAAGAGACGCACAGCAAGCCTCCTCTCACTGGGTTCAGGTCATGTGTCCCAGGTTTCCTTCCAGACACGGTTTTTAGTTTAATTTTGTTTTTTTTTAATTGATATATGGCTCACGTACCATAAACCAGTGGTCCCCAGCCTTTTTTGGCACCAGGGATTGGTTTCGTGGAAGACAGTGTTTCTGTGGATGGGGGTGGGGAATGGTTCAAGCAGTAATACAAGCGATGGGGAGCAGCAGATGAAGCTTCACTCGCTTGCCTACCACCCACCTCCTGCTGTGCGGTCCAGTCCATGGCCCGGAGGTTGGGGACCCCTGCCATAAACTCTCTCCTTCTGTAAGTGAACGGTTGGATGGCTCTTTAGCCTCTTCACAGAGCTGTGTAACCGTGATCGCTGCTTAGTTCCAGGATGTTCTCATCACCCCAAAAAGAAACCTGTCCCCATTAACCAGTCACATCTGTGTCCCCCTTCCCCAGCTCCTGGTGGCCACTAATCAGCTTTCTGCCTCCATGGATGTGCCTCTTCTGATTGTTGTAGATTCATGAAATCATGCTTCATGGTCTTCTGTGTCTGGCCTCGTCATTGAGCACCATGTTTTCAGGGCTCATCCATGTTGTAGCACGAGTCTGATTTTCACTTCTTTTTAGGCTCCCTGGTGTGGCGCAGGCATTTGTGCACGGACTCCGGTCACTGCACACACGCGGGGTGCCCCCGCCCCTCCGCCCCGGCCGTAGTGCACACCCTCCTGTCTTAGGCTGCCGACTTCTGCAGGTGGCAGAGTTCATTCAGTGCATCCCTGAGCGGGCACAGCTAGGGTATTTACAAACTCAGGTGATGCTGCCACAGACCATTTTTTGTGTAAACTGTAGGATTTCCTCCTGGGCCCAGTGCTGTCAGTGCATCTTGGTGGGTTTGGCTGCCACTTCCCCCCCAGCATCCCCTCTGTCTTCTCTGCAGGTCTGGGCAGACCCCGGCAAGTATGCCCTGATGGGAGCAGCTGCCCAGCTGGGTGAGTGCTGGCTGCGACATGGGCGTCTGGAGGGCCACTCCCCCAGCATGTGGCTGGGCAGGGTCACTATCCCCATCTGGTGTCATCTGGGGGGGCCCGGTACACAGGGTTGCATGGACAGAGCGGGAGCTGCACAGGCAACACAGCACGGGGACACGGGAGGGGCCGGCGGCACAGCCTGCAGAGGCTCGTGCCCCCCCCAACCCTCCCTTCCCCTCCCCACCTCCTGGCAGGTGGGATTGTGAGGATGACGCTGAGCCTGACAGTCATCATGATGGAGGCCACCAGCAATGTGACCTACGGCTTCCCCATCATGCTGGTGCTGATGACCGCCAAGATTGTGGGGGATGTCTTCATCGAGGTGCGACCTGTGGGAGAGGCCGCCTGCCTTGCTTGCCCTCACTCTGCGGCCTCTCCCCGTGCCCCTGGCCTCGGGGCCTGAGGCTGGGAGAAAGACTGAAGGTCTTTGGCTGCCTCAAGGGAGGGGGCCCTGTGGAGGCTGCCCCACAAGCAGCCTCTTGCATGGCTGTGCCCGTCCTCTCCCCAGGGCCTGTACGACATGCACATCCAGCTGCAGAGTGTGCCCTTCCTGCACTGGGAAGCCCCAGTCACCTCACACTCGCTCACCGCCAGGTACCCCTCCCTGGGGCAGGCCCGTAGGCTGGGGGGCGGGTGCTGGACACCCTGGGAGGCTTGATGGGGGCAGCCTGGAGCAGGATGTGGGTGCAGGGCTGGTTCCCCCAGGGCAGCACCTGGGGGTCTGGGCTCCTGGCCCACCTTGTCTCCAGGTTTCCTGAGTCCGGCCACTTCCTGCATGTTGAGCTGTTCGGGAAGCTCCCTTTGCCCCGTGGTGGATCACAGCATGTCTCTTCCACAGGGAGGTGATGAGCACACCAGTCACCTGTCTGCGGAGGAGGGAGAAGGTGGGCATCATTGTGGATGTGCTGAGCAGCACGGCGTCCAATCATAATGGTTTCCCTGTGGTGGAGGATGCCGACGGCACGCAGGTACCGCCCAGCTGCAGGAAGCCGGGCTCATCATCTGTGCCGGCGAGTGGGGTGTGTTGGGGGGCATGGTTCCCGTGAACGTGGACACCCTGCTCTAGGGTTTCTGGTAGAATTCCACTGGTCACACGGCTGTGAAGACAGGTCCATGTGAGCGCTGTTCCCGCAGCTTGGGTAGTTACTGATGCGCCTGTGTGTCCTGTGGTCACACCCCAAGCTGCACCCCAAGCTGAGGAGTCACAGCTGTGCCTGTCAGGAGGTCCTGATGGAAGGTGCAGCGATGTCTGGGCCACGGTCTGCTTTTCGCCCCCACAAATGCTATGGTCTCTCAGCACCTCGTGATTGGGGTCCTGCCTCCCCTCCTGGGCGTTTGGGGATCCGTGAGCCTGTGCAGGTGAAATGCCTGTAGCAGGGCCAGTGCCCCTAGGCAGGCAGAATCGCTGGGGACCCTGGCTGGAGCCCGCAGGTGTCCCGGTGCTGTTGCCTGGCTCCTCTGGACCAGCCGGCAGGGCGGGCCCTAGGTCCCAAGTCCCAGGTCCTCCGCAGACAAGGGTGTTTTGTTTCTTGTGCAGCCAGCCCGGCTCCAGGGCTTAATCCTGCGCTCCCAGCTCATCGTCC
>NW_006780388.1:3236483-3238770 GCF_000442215.2 Lipotes vexillifer
TGAAGCACAAGGTAGGCTGTCAGGGGTGGCGGGAGAAGGGGGTGGCAGGAGATGCTGGGCAGGGCCCTGGGCTCTGAGGCGCTGCCACCCACTGCCTGCCGCCCGCCCGCAGGTGTTCATAGAACGCTCTCATATGGGTCTGCTACGGCGCCGGCTACGGCTGAAGGACTTCCGTGATGCCTACCCGCGCTTCCCCCCCATCCAGTCCATCCATGTGTCCCAGGACGAGCGGGAGTGCACCATGGACCTCTCCGAGTTTATGAACCCCTCCCCCTACACGGTGCCCCAGGTGCCGCAGGGGCAGTGGGGAGCAGGGGCCTGACCCCCACTTCCAGAGCCTCACGCAGCCACCACCCCTGGCGGCGTTCTGGCTTCACTGGCCATTGCAGACAGGGGTGGGGGTGAGCTCTGTAGGAGGGTGGAGGTGGCTACAGAGCAGGATGTGCAGGCTGAGGCGGGGGTGTGGCAGGGGGGCGGCAGGTCCTGGCCCGCTCCTGTCCCGGGGTGGGGCAGGGGCTGGCGGGCGAGCTGAGGCTGCGTCTGCATTGCAGGAGGCATCTCTCCCGCGGGTGTTCAAGCTGTTTCGGGCCCTGGGCCTCAGGCACCTGGTGGTGGTGGACAACTGCAATCAGGTGATGAGGGGAGCCCATTGCCTGCTGCCTACCAGCCTGCCTGCCCACCCGCAGGGCTCCCCCAGACTATGCTGTTCTTCGCACACAGGACAGGGGCATCCACAGAGGCAGAGGCTGCTGGATCACATGACCTGGCTTTGCTCCCACAGGTGGTCGGGCTGGTGACCAGGAAGGACCTCGCCAGGTACCGGCTCGGGAAGGGGGGCCTAGAGGAGCTCTCTCTGGCCCAGACGTGAGGACCTGGCACCTCCCCCGGGGTGCCTGCCTCGCTCCCCAAGCAGTAGTGGATCCAGCGTCCTCCAGACCTCGGGGACAGCCCAGCCAGCGTGTGACACATGTGGTCTCTTCGTGTTCTCAGTGCCCCCCTCCCCCTCTACCTCATTCCTTCACCCTCCAAGATTTCACACGCCAGCCTCCTATTTCCTGACTTCGAGGAGTCAGTTTGTAGAATTGCTGCTCGTTGTCTGAGAGACCGCAAGTGTGCCTATGTATATCTGCATGTGTGTGCACGTGTGACAGCTGGCAGGCTGGGCCCTGTGGGTCCGAGTACTGCAGCCCCCAGGACGGGCCCATTGCCTGGAACCAGTGCACCCTAAGCACCGCCAGCTGGAGGCCTGGGCGACTCGAGGCTGCAGCAGAGGCCTCTGGTCCTGTTCCTCTCAGCCCTCAGCTGTTTGCGGCCGTGAGATTTGGGGTCTGGGCAGAAACACAAGCTGGACTCACGAAGGCGAGGGCTTGGGGGAGCAGGACCACCTGGAGAGCAGACCCTGGAGCCGCACTCCCAGACACCCGTGCACCCCAAGCCACACCCACTTGGTGCAGTGGGCTCTGAGCCGGGGTCTGGGCCAAAGGGGAGAGCTGAGACATTTCTGTGGGCCTGGACCCCCAAGTCCAGCCACGCCTCTACCACAGCACCCGTGTGGACAGCACAGGGAAGGCGGGTCTTCTCAGCACACGGGGGCCCCATGGGTCCCTGAGGACCCCCAGCCCCGAGTGATGTTCTGGGGCAGCTCTGCTTCCAGTGTTGGGGGCAGGTTGTTTCTGGGAAGAGCTGGCGAGCCCAGAGCAGGGATGCACCCCTCCCAGGCTGGGCAGTGCCAGATTTGGGATCCTGTGTCACCAGTGCCCCACGGGACTTTTTTTTCTAAAGTGACTCACGTCCCCAGTCCACTTCTGTGATGAGGTCCGTGGATTCCTTTGTGGTAGGTTGGCGGGCACTCCACCTGGGTTTTAGGCCCTTTCGAGGGGATGGGGCTGCAAAAGGCCTCTTCCTTCCTGGCAGGGGAGCCCTCCATGGGGGGCACAGGGGTCCAAGTGTGGGGATCTGAATGGGAGAAATAAAGGAATTGTACCCAGACAACTGGTGCCTGCTTCTTGTTCCCATCCAGCGTGGACCATGGTCCAGTTTCCCAGTATTCACAGGCCCACTGGGCGGGGGGGCCAACCAGGATGCGGCCCTCCTTCATGTCTGGTACAGGTAGGCAGTTCTCCAGTGGGGACACCCCTGAGAGGGAGATGCAGGCGAGAGGCTCAGAGACCCACAGGTGGGGAAGCACCTGAGGCCGCCCCACGCCCATGGGAGGGAGGCCCCTGGCCACTGCATCCTTGTCCCCATTGCTCCTGGGGCTGCTGCAGAGCCCTCGGGGAAGGCACTC
>NW_006780388.1:3238952-3239549 GCF_000442215.2 Lipotes vexillifer
GTGCTGCGGCAGAGCCCTCGGGGAAGGCACTCTGTCCCTCTCCCTTCATCCTGGCCACCGTCCTTGTCTGCAAGCTCAGGTGCACCCAAAACACGGGCTGCTCTGTCAGCACGCAGCCCCACTGGGCTCCAAGGTGTGTGGTGTGGCTGCGGGGCGTCGGGTTTCCTGGGCAAGGGGTTGCCTTTGAGACACTGACCTTGTCACAGGGAAGCCCCCCAACAGCCCTCGTGGGCGGGTCTGGGCAACAGTAGAGAGCAGGGCCACCTGGGTGGGGTGAGGCACCTGAGTGTCAGTGCTGGCCTGAAGCAAGACTGAGCACAGCGCACCCGGCTTCAGGACCCGGCGTGGGTAGAGCGCAGGCACTGTGTTCTCAGCTGCTAAGGTATTGGTTATGTGCTAAGGGGGTGATATTTTAGTTACACTGGGTTAAATAAAATTCACTCCACCTGTCTCTCTCGCTGAGGATGCTCAAATCACCAGTGCAACTGCTCTGTGGCTGGCACCCTCTCTTGGTGGCTCTGCTCTGGCCATGTCCCCCTGTGGCACCCTGTGCCCTCGGCCTGGTTGCTGGGCTGGCTGTGTTCAGCCGGTCCTGGG
>NW_006780388.1:3239559-3244490 GCF_000442215.2 Lipotes vexillifer
CGGGTTCTCTGACCAGAAGACCAATGATTGCTCCTGGGCCTCCCTCCCTTCCTGCCCAGGCCAGGGGGTTCCTGCCCGTGACAGGCCAGCAGCCACCCCTGCTGGCTGGCCAAGTGGTGTCCGCTCAGATCCTTCCAAAAACGGGCAGTTGGGGAGGCCTTGACGGAATGGGAAAGCTGAGGGCTCAGGTTCCACCAGCAGTTGGGCTGTGAAGTCAGGAGGTTCTGGTGAGAAAAAGAAGGTTCCAGAAGAGCCCCTGCTGCCCTGCCTACCTTGGTTTTGTCTTGGAAGGAGAGATGTGAGGGCAGAGCTACCACTTCACACCTTACGTGCTCCCCCTGGATCCCAGAGCCTTCAGCTCTGACTTTTCTTGCCTCCGTCCGCCCTCCCCTATCCCCTTCCCCCAACCGCCCTGGGGTCCAGCTGTGGGCAGCCATGGGGTGCTAGGCCCAGGGCTTCTTGGCAACGACCAAAACCACAGGCAGAGCTGTTGGTAAAGTTATATCAGGTGAGTTGAGGCGGAGCTAGGAGGACCACCAGGCAAGAGCCTGCACGAGGGTCTGGGCCATGTGGGACGGCTTTGTTTCCTGACCCCCAGCTCTCCTCAGAGCCCAGGCGCTCCATCTGGAGCTGGCCAGGCAGGCACTGTCCCATTCCTGCTGGTCAATGCTATGTGTTCTCAGGTGGGGCCCTGGACTTTTCTGAGGCTGAGCTTCCTACATGGACATTGAGAGCTCGGCCTTGCTGTGGCACCCAGCGGGATGAGCCATGGTGAGCTCAGTGGGTGCACTCAGCAAGGTTTTGGATCCCTGTTACCCTGGGCTCCATTTGCGAGCATCTCCCCCCGTTGGCTCTAAAGGCAAACCCCAAGGTATCTTCTTGTAGAGCCGGCAGACAGCAACCCCTCGTCAGGGACCTCGCCACCCTCCCAGCCGGGCACCATTACCCTGGAGGACCTGGAACTCCTCCTGGAGGAAGAGCTGGCCAGCTCCGAGCCCTTGAGTCTGGAGGAGATCTCGGAGAGGTATGAGTCCAGCTGCCTGCCGTCCACCGCTTCTGTCCCAGAGCAGGACACCCCCAAGCACTGGAAGCAGCTGGAGCAGTGGTGTGCCCCTTGGAGACCAGGGGCGGGGGGAGCCACGTAGTCAGTGCCCCGCACATGCAGCCGACACAGCCCACTCCTCACCCCACCAGGGTGGCCGACCTGCAGGCCGAGGTGGTGTCGATGCGGGGACACAAGGCCTGCTGCGAGCGTACCACGCTGAGCCTGCTGCAGGAGCTGCTGCAGGTCCACACCTGCTTGCAGCTGCAGGACTCAGAGCTGAAGAGGCTTCGGCAGGCGGCTCAGACCCCCAAGAAGGAGGCTCTGCAGGTGGGATGCGTCGGCTGGGAGGCGACATCCCCGGGTGTCAGGGCAGCTGTTTCCTGGGCCCTGAGCCCCACTCAGCCCCTGCTGCTCAGGCCAGGGCCTTGGGTCCCACTCCGTGGGCCCCCGTGTCCGTGCTGGTCGAGCTGGGAGGGCCCCTGGCCTGCACTCAGCTCACCCCTCCACCTTGCAGTTCCCCAGTCTGCAGAACCAGAACCAGATGCAGGCCCTGGACAAGAGGTACCCCTGCACCCTTGGAGCATGCTTAACAGGAGGGAGAGGGGCTTTGGGGAAGCAGCGGCTGCTGCCAGGCCAGTCTGGGCATCAGTTCCTGGCTTTTGTTGCCTCCAATTTGGTATCTTGCTCAGGTAAGCAAACACATCCACGGCCCAACTCCAGGTCAGGTTGCTAGAGCCCGGCAGCCTGTGGAGCCTGGGAAAGGGGCAGAAGGCTTGCTGCTGGGCCCCTTGGCTGAACCCCCACACCAAAGGCTGCCCAGCCTGCTCCTGGCTTCCAGGAGGTGGCAGGGCAGGCCCCAGGCAGAAGCAGCTCTTGTGTGCCAGGCTGGTGGAGGTCCGGGAGGCCCTGACCCAGATCAGGAGAAAGCAGGCACTCCAGGACTCTGAGCGGAAGGGCGCCGAGCAGGAGGCCAGCCTTAGGTGGGCCCCTCAGGAGGCTGTCTGTGGACCCGCCGAGGGGTCGTGTGGGAGTCATCAAGGAGGGCAGGTGACGCTCCAGCCCAGGGTCCCCACCTCTTCCCCATCAGTCACGCTCACCGGGAGCCTAGCTCTCTCTGTCCCAGGTGGAGACAGAGTGGGCTTCTGGCCTCTCTGTGTGTTTACCCGGGCAGGGTTGGACCTCCTGCTAGGTCAGCCTGTGCCCCCCCGGATGCAGGCCTGGCCTGAAAAGGATTTGGTGTCCAGGGCCCCACCAGCCTCCCTGAGGCTCCCCATCAGGCTTCTGGCCGACTGGGCTGCTGTGACCTGCAGCCGTCGCCCCTAGGTTGTCTGAGCTGACCGAGAAGCTGAAGCAGGAGGAACGGGACTGGGAGGTGGCCTGTGGAGCCCTGCAGAAGAGCTAGGAGGAGGCCAGCCAGAGGGTGGACCATGAGGTGGCCAGCATACAGGTACCTGGGAGGCCAGGGGCAGATCCAGGCAGGGCTCTGGCATCAGCAGCCAGCAAGCTGCCAACAAGGAAGTCTGTGCAGGAGACCCCCAACTCTCCCCATCCCATATCTTTTTCACTGCTGGGGTCTTCCTTCACCCCAGCTCTCCTTTTGGTTCCGTTCACATGTTTGGACCTGGTGGCCGACCCCCAAGTCCTACACTGTCCACTTCGGTGGCCATTGGCCATGGGTGGCTCTGTATGTTGCAACTTAAAACTCAGTTCCTTGGTCACACGAGCCACATTGCAGTGCACTGTGGCTACCTGTGGCTGGTGGCTGTCGATTTGGCTGTGCTGAGGTGGAGTGCGTCCTCCATCACAGAAAGTCCATCATTAGCACGAGTGCTGTTGTGGCCACTGCTCCCCCACCTCATCTTCCCCATGTGATCAGCACCCAGACCAAGAAATAGAATCTCATAGCCCGAGGCCCCTTCCTCAGCCATTTCCAGCTTCAATGCTTCCCTCCGTGCAAAGTGGAAGTCCCTTCCTGAAGACACAACTTCCGGTGGCCCTGCTCCCGGCTGGTGCATGTGGCCTAGAAGGTGGGGCAGGGGCCAGGGTGGGGCGCCTCTGGACCCAGCCTCTTCAGCTCTGCAAATAGAGACCAGGGACTGTGCCGCGTCTCCAGCTGCTGCCCTCATAGCTCAGCTGCCCAGCTCCATGCGTGCCCCTCCCGCTGCCCTGTGGGAAGCTGGTGCCTTGGCTCCATCGAGAGGCAGGAGCCCCAGGCGGCATCGGGGCCTGGGATCCCCGATGCCTGGCTGGCCCGCATCTCCCCAAGTGTGCCCTGGGGCTGGGGTCAGTGCCCTGCCACTGCTGCCTGGTTTTGTGAATAAAGTTTTATCGGCGCATGGCCATTCGTTTATTGGTGCCCGCGGCTGCTTTTGTGCTGGAACCACAAAGCTGAGGGGTTATGACAGAGACCCTGTGGCCCATAAATGCCAAACGTCTGCCTTCTGTTTTTTTTTTTTTTTTTTTGGAAATAAATAACTGATCTCTTTTCTCTTCAAAACTCTATAACTTTGCTTCATTACTTTCTAACATTTAATCTTAGTGAGAAGTCTAAGTTCAGCCTGATTTGTTTTTGTTTTTGTTTTTTTGCGGTACGCGGGCCTCTCACTATTGTGGCCTCTCCCGTTGCGGAGCACAGGATCTGGACGTGCAGGCTCAGCGGCCATGGCTCACGGGCCCAGCCGCTCCGCGGCATGTAGGATCTTCCCGGATCGGGGCACGAACCTGTGTCCCCTGCATCGGCAGGCAGATTCCCAACCACCGCGCCACCAGGGAAGCCCTGCCTTCTGGTTCTTTATAGAAACAGCCAAGCCCTGCTCTGGGTCACCCTGCATGGGACAGGGAGGCTGGTGGGGGCTCAGGGCACACCTGCTCTGGGCTGTGGGCAGCCCTCCTGGCCCTAGAAGGACTTGTGGCCCTGGAGAGGGTGCCTTGTGCCTGTGGGCCTAGACCCCCATCTCCTGCCTCCAGACCCTTGGTGCAACAGGAAAGGAGCTGATGGAGGGAGAAGAGAGAAGGGGTCCCACCCTGGGTCTGGAGGACGAGGGCAGACAGTGTGTGTGTGCACATGTGTGAATGGGGATGTGCACACGTGCATGAGTGTGTGTGTATGTGTGAGCGTGTGCTCACATGTACACTCAGCCTCCTTGCCCGGCGCTCCTGGCAGGGGTATGATCCGATGGCTGCTCTGCCGCCTCCCCTGGTGGGGTCTGGCAGTCACTGTGAGGGCCATGTGTGTCCTGGGCCCGTGGAGCGTGGCCTTCAGACCCTTCACAGCCCTTGCGCCTGGCTCTCTGGGACATGTGGCCCCTGCCTGCCCCGCCTTCCTTCCTGAGGAGGGTGTGACGGGCCCACCCCTGCAGGGCACACAGGACCAGGGTCCCCTCCGACAGAGATGGTTGGGCAGGAGAACAGCAAGTCCCTGATGGTGCTGGGGGTATAGGGATGGGCAAGGGGGACGCCCTTGGGGAGATACATGGTGACCATGTGGCCCCCACTCCACAGGCCCAGATGACCAAGCTCAGGGAGGAGATGAGCCTCCGTTTTCTCAAGAGGGAGGCCAAGCTATGCAGCTTCCTGCAGAAGAGCTTTCTGGCCCTGGAGAAGGTGAGTGCCTGCCGGCGGCAGGGCATCCAGTCCCCCTCTCCCCAGCTCACAGTGGGGCGGGGTCTCCCCACAGAGGATGAAGGCCTCAGAGAGCGCACGGCTGCGGGCGGAGAGCGGCCTACGGGAGGAGGTGGAGAGCCAGTGGCAGCAACTCTGGGAGCTGGACGCAGAGCGCACGCAGGCCCTGCAGGGGCAGAGGCAGGTGGGTGGCACAGCGGGCACCGGCACAGGCGGGGCCCCGGCTGGAGCCGGGCAGGTCTCAGGTTGCCTCTGCCCGGCAGCA
>NW_006780388.1:3244510-3247983 GCF_000442215.2 Lipotes vexillifer
GAGCGTCACCTCCTGGAGCAGTGTCGGGGCCTGGACAAGGCCGTGGTCAAGCTGACCGAGTTCGTGCGTCAGAACCAAGCATCGCTGAGCCACGTCCTGCTGGCCGAGCAGAAGGCCTGGTGGGTGTCTGAGCGGGGCCTCAGGTGGGGCAGGTGGGAACGGCCCTACTCCCCTGACCCCAACGTCCTGAGCCTGGCTCGAGGCCCAGAGGGGTGCCCTGGGGCAGAGAAGCTGCCCTTTAGTGGGGGGCTCTCATCCCTCCCCCAGCCTGTCCCTCGCCGGGGAGCTCTGAGTGGCAGCGGTGGACACAGCCCCGTCTCGGTGGTCCCTATGATGACCCTCATCCTCTCCCTGGGGCTGCCTGGAAGGTTCTGAAGCCAGTAGCTGGGCTCGCTGCCCTGGCACAATGCCAAGGGGTGGGCCACCCTTGGCTGAGGGACAGTGTCTCTCAGTGGCACCCACCCCCAGGGATGCTAAAGGGCAGTTGAAGAACAGCCGGGCCGGGGAGCTGGCTACCTACCTGCAGGAGAGCCTGGAGGCCATGCAGCTGGCCAGCGAGCTGGCCCAGCAGGAGATGTACAGTGTCCTGGAGCTGGTGAGGCGGCAGGGCCAGGGCCGGGCCTGCAGGGTTCCCTGCCTATGCAGGCAGTACACTCAGCCCAGCCTCCCACAGCTCTGAGAGAAGAGCCAGGCCCTGCAGGTATCCGTGGCTGAGCTGGTCAGGCAGGTGAAGGACATGAGTGACCACTTCCTGGCCCTGAGCTGGAGGCTGGACCTGCAGGAGCAGACGCTGAGCCTGAGGCTGTGCGAGGTGAGTGCACAGAGCAGCCCGGGGAAGGCACACCTAGATGGGAGGGGTCCTGCTGCCCCTCAGGGTGGCGGGTCCCAACCCACCCAACAGCTGTCCACAAGGCCCAGGGCCCCAACCACACGGGGGCTCCACTGAGTGACCAGCAAAGCAGCCTACACCTTTGGGTTCTTTTTTCTCTTTTTCTAACAGCTTTATTGAGGTTCAGTGCACACACCAGACAATTCCCTCTTTCAAAGTGTGTACTTCCGTGGTTCTTTGTCTATTCAGAGTTGTACAGCCACCACCACAATCACTTTTTAGAACTTTTTCATCCCCGAAAAGGAAACCCCGTGCATTAGAGGTCACAACCCCTCCCCCAGCCCCTGGCAAACACTGGTCTGCTTTCCATCTCTCTGGATTTGCCTGCTCTGGACATTTCGTATAAATGGAATCAAATGCTCTGTGGCCTTTTGTGAGCTTCTCTCGCTGAACGTTCTGTGTTTGAGGTTCATCCACTTTGGAGTATGTGTCAGTGTTCCTTTCCTTTTTATGGCTGTCACATTTCACTGTGTGGATGGACCATAGCTTATCCATTTGTCAGCTGTTGGACACTGAGTTGGTGTCCTTCTGAAGCCCTTAGCACTGCTGTGAACACAGGTATACACCCTTTGGCAGCGGGGCTGGGTCCCCCATCCTGTGCGTGTAGGCCGGCTGCCTGTTCTCTGTCGCTGCCGACTCACAGGCAGCTGGGTCTGGCTCAGGGGAGGGAGCGAAGCCAGGCCTTCTTAGGGATGTGGCTCTGCTCAGCCTGGTGGCCCTGTCTGGGAGGACTGGGGCACCCAGACTGTGCCAGGCCAGGCCACCTGGGCTGTGTCCGGTCAGTGTGGACATGCTCTGAGTTGAGGCGGGGGCCCCGTGCCCTCCAGGAGCTCTGCTGCACAAGGCTCGCCGTCTCAGGTCTGACTGTGGCTCCAGTGGGGCTAGTCAGTCTGCCTGTCCACCCTCTCTGGGCGGGTTCCAGCCCTCACTGGTGTCCGCACCCCGGGCACAGAGTGAGTGGGGAGTTGCAGAGCAGCGATGGCGGGAAGGCCTGGCCTGATGTCGAGAGGAGGCTGAGGCGCACCGACGGGAGGTGCAGCAGAGAGTGGACAGCCTGCCCCGGCAGGTGGGTGAGGGCTGGGCTGGCCTCCCCCTCCCCGCCGTGCCCACTCTGAGCCGCCCGCCGGCTCCGCGTTTCAGATAGAGGCCGTCGCCGACAGGTGCATCCTTCACAAGAGCGACTCAGACCTCAAGATCTCTGCCGAGGCCAAAGCCAGGTGAGGCCCCCGGCTCCCTGTCATAGCCTGGCAGGACCTTCAGGGACTGGGCTGGTCCCACTGCAGGAGGGCACAGCTGTCTCAGAACGACCCTGCTGCATCACAGGGCTTCCTGACAGTGGTCCATCCTCCCCAAGCCCCTGCACCTGTGGCAGTCCCGACCCCTCCCCACCCCAGGCCTGGCCCAGCTTTGGGCTTGGCCCCTGCTGGGGGCAGCCTTTCACTCTGTCACCTGCTGGGGACCCCCCAGTGCCCACTGGTGGGGTGGCAGTGCCGAGCACCCTATGCTCTGCCCAGGGCCTCCTCCCTCCAGCTGCCCCACCCCCCAGATGCCCCCCAGAGCCCGGAAGCCCTGGCCTCCTGTGCTCACAGAGAGTTCGAGGGCAAGGCTGTGAGGCAGGAGCTGGCTGCTCTGCTGTCCTCTGTGCAGCTGCTCAGAGAGGGCAACCCAGGGCGGAAGATCGCCGAGATCCAGGGCAAGCTGGCCACGGTACCCCTGGGCCCCTGGGCTTGGCACACTCGGTGGGGGGTGGGGGGGGGCTGGCTCACACAGGGGCAGACCTCCCCCCACCCAGGGAGGCTCAGATCCAGGACACCCCCCTGCGAATGTGGGGGGCGAGGCGCATGGAACCAGCCGTCCTGCTGGGTGGGTCTGCACGTATCAGCCTCTGGAAGTACCAAGTGGGGGCTCCTTTCTGGAGCCCCCAGATGCTGAGGTGCATCAGCAGCTAGTGAAAAGAGCAGTCCTGAGTTCTGGTCGGGTCCCCCCTTGTCATCGGGCTGATGCGACCGGCTCCCACTGAGGGGCGAGGACCCATGTGTCAGAGGCCGGCTCCTGCCATGAGTGATTAGGGCGGGGGCCTCCCCCGAGTCTGCAGACTTCCTGCATCTGTGCCCACGAATGGGGGCCGTGTTTAGTTTCAGAACCAAATGATGAAGTTGGAAAGCAGCATCCAGTACAACAAGACCATCCAGAATCTCAAGTTTAATACAGAAACCAAGCGGGTGAGAGGTGGTCCCTGAACTGGGCCCTGGCCGTGCCCCCGCCGCCCCGCCACCCAAGCTCCAGGGCTTACCAGGCCCTGTGGGTGGGCCGCCTTTCTCTGTGCAGAGCCTGACTTCCAGCTGCCCTCACCACCCCCAGCCTGGCCACCCCCTAGCTTTTTGGTCTGCCCAGCCGTCTGTCTGCGTGTCTGGCCCAGGCAGAGTTTCCGGGCAGATAAGGCCCAGGCTAGCCCAGAGAGAGATAAATCCCGTTGGCTGTCCCGCCCCTCTGGTCTGATTCCTGCGTACACAGCGCATGGAGGAGATGGCCACTCTGCTGTCAAGCGTGATGCACCTGTGGAGCGAGGAGGGCCCCCCCCCCC
>NW_006780388.1:3248129-3292683 GCF_000442215.2 Lipotes vexillifer
CCCCCCCCCCCCGGGCCCTGACGCTAGGCAGCAGGAGGGGTCTTCATGTCCCTGGTGAGGCAGCAGTTCTTCATCAAGGACGTGGCCCCTGATGAGGTGGTCCCCGTGAACCACTGGGGCGTGTATCAGGCCGTGAGGTGGGCAGCGGGGAGCCGCCTTCCAGAGCCCCCTCCAGGCCCGGGTTCGGGGGTGGGCGGACCCAGAGGGCAGTGGGTGGAGGCGGGGTCCGGGCTGTGAGCCATGTCTCTGGGCAGGTGGCTGCGGTGGAAAGCGGTCCTCATGAAGCTGGCGGCCTGGCGGAGACCAAGGGCGGTCTCGGAGAAACCCCTTGGCTAGAAGCCCGCCCACTAGCTCTTGTCCTTGCCCCTTTCCCAGAAATAAACATGCCCGCCCCATGCCTGTCTGAGGCTGGAGTTCCCTCCAGGGCTTCAGGAGGCCCTGGGCAGCGGAGTGGCCAAGAGGACCTTCCCTAGACTCCCAGAACCCCTGCTCCTGTCCTGGCTGCTGAGCCCCAGGCCCCACCGCTCCCCAGGGCCTCCCACCCACAGGCACTGCGGCCCGAGCCCCACCTGGAGCCAACAGCATGTTAGCTTGGCCACTCAAACGGTGCCCCCTTTCCTGCCCCTCCAAGAAAGCCCTCACCCCCATGGTAGCTGGCCCTGCCGCGGGTGCCACGAGGAGGGTCCACCCTGGGGCCAGTTGGATGGGCAGTGTGGAGGGCTGCCCTTCACCACTGACTGGAACTTTGGGGGCTGGTCTTTGAGGAAATGTGGCTTGCCCAGAGGGGAACCCAGCGTGTAGACGCCCTGAGCCCACCGCCTCCAAGAGGCTGCAGCTCCTGCCCCATCCTCCCTCCTGTGGGCAGAGCTCTTGGGTGGCCCCTGCCCATTCCCTGCCCTGGCCTGGGACCTGAGCTGATTTGTCCCCTGGTGGCTGCCCTGATTGGAGGTCCCCGAGGGCTCCTTTCAGGACAGCAATAAGGAGAGTCTGGGCCCTTGTTGCTCTCAGCTCACCCCCGCTGATCCTTGCTCAATCGCTAGGCCTCGGCTAGCTGCACCCCCTCCAGGGCCTGGCCCCCCAAGCCCAGCAGCTCGGGGCCGGCCTCTGCCGACCAGCTGGCCAGCAGGTCGCTGAAGTCAGGCGTGCCGGGGTGCAGCAGACCCAGGGGGCTGGGTGCCGGCTCCTTCCAGAAGGAGGGGGGAAGCTTCCTTTGGGTCATGGGGGTGATGTGGCCGTACTTCTGCTCCAGCCTGAGTCGGCGGCCAGCCGCGGCCCTGGGCCCCGAGTACTGCCGCAGCCCGTAGTCAAAGAGTTCAGCCAGGGGTCCAAGCGGCTGCAGCCCTTCCCCACCGAGGCCCGGCCTGCACGCCTGCCCCTCGGGGGCCCGAGGGGAGCAGACCCCGAGCTCAGTGGCCTCATTTTCTGGGGCCTCGCCCTGGACCAGGTGCACCAGGTTGGCGCAGGAGAGCTCCCTGGCTGAGCTGCTGGCTGTGTGGCCATCAGCGTAGATGTCGCAGGCATCGGGGTCCTGCCCCCAGTCCTTGTGGCCAAAGTACCGCTGGATGTCGCCACTGATGAGCTCAGAGAACCGCAGGAGCTGCAGCGGCGTCTCTGGGCCACCAGGGTCTAGAGGGGCCACTTCTGGGGCCCAACCTGAGCTCTGGGGGGCCGGGCTGTGGCCCTCTGGCCCCTCGACCTCCAGCTCCTCCTCCCCATTCTCCTCCTCCTCCTCCTCAGAAGAGTCTGGGGGCTCCGGGTCTGAGGGCAGGAAGGGCCCATGGGATGGCAGAGGCAGCCGGAAGTCACAGAGAGGCCAGATCACGCCCGCGGCCATCTCTCCGCCGAGCTTCTGGGGGCTCTTGGGCAGTGGGCGGTAGCTGGGGAGGGAGGTGGAGAGGGGACAGGTTAGCAGTCAGGGCCCGCAGCCCTCCTAGGGGAATAGTCACTGCAGGGTTGGGGCGGGTGCTGAGCTCAGAGGCAGGTGACATTTGGAGAGACGCAGGTGGTGGGCACTGTGGGCGGGGGGGCATGGCAGGGGTGAGCTGCAGGGTGCAGGCCTCAGTCACCCGCCAGAGGAGGGTACATCCTGTCCTGTAGGGAGGGTGGCTGACAATGCTGTTGGAAAAGTGACTCGGAGAGAGGGAAGCTGGGCAGGTGGGAAGGGAGCCGGCCCAGGGGATGGGCTTCGGGCAGCTTTGGGGCCTGGAAAGCAGAGCCCTCGCCCCAGCTCAGGGTCACTGTAGCTCTTGATAAATAGGCTTGTTGACATAGAGTCTGCCCAGGTGCAGGGTGGGGAGGGACCCCCTTGGCACATCCCCTCCCTGAGTGTCTGTGGTTGGCAGGGTCCCTCTGTGCCTGAAGTGCCCATGCTGAGCCTGGGAGCCGGGCCTGGCTGCCTCAACCTGGGTGCTCTGTCCCTTGCAGTTTTGGGGGCTTCAGAGGCTTCAGGGGCTGTGAGGGTGAGCTCCGGGGATCTTTGGGGGAGGACAGAGCCATTTCTCTGTCCCCACAGTCACAGGCTTCCCTGTGCTCCCTGTCGGGGGTGGGGGGTTGGTGAGGTGACCTCTAGCATCTCTAACCTGGGGATGATTGGGGGGGCTGGCAGGACCGTGGAGGGGGTGGGATTAGGGGAGCTGATTGTGAATGTGGGAGGCCCCCCCCCGCGAACAAGGCCCCAGCTCCTGCACTGCAGGGAGGCAGGGGGGCCAGCCCTTGGACCAGGAGGCCTTCTAGCGGGAGCCCTGGGCAAGGGGGAGGAAGGAAGGGAAGGGGGGTTAGAGAGAAGGGGGGGCTCCCAGCTTCAGGAAACCACTCCCCATGTGGGGGGAGGGGCGGGAAGTCCACAGGCCGACCTCAGAGTCAGGGGGGCCTCTCGGACCTCCCCCTCCTCCCTGCCATCATGCTCCGCAGTTCTAGGGCCCCTCTTCCCTGTTGGGGTGAACCGTGGCCCCGGCGTTGGGCATTGGCATGGCTGCTGGTGGGGAGCCAAGACTCAGGTGACCTTTCCCTGGCTAGCCCACCTCGATGACCTAGCCCCGCTCAGCCCTGCTGTTGACCCCTCCCCGTGGGTGGGTGGTCCCCAAAGACCACCAGGGCAGAGGAACCCCACAGCCTTCCCAGGACCTCTGCCACCAGCACACTCCCGCCCACCGCCCAGCCTGGCTCCTACCTGCCGAGGCCTGCAGCTCCCACTGGGCAGGCCCACCTCCACCTGGGCTCAAGCATTTATAGCCAAGCTCTGTGGCTGGCCCGGCTGGCAAATATTTGGTGACTGCATTGTCATCGCAGACTGGGCAAATAGAGCCCGTTTGCTTTAGCGCCCGGCAACCAGGGCCCCACCGGGGGGAACCTCAGCCTGCCAGGGGGACCGTGGAGTGTTTGCCGCTCACCCAGCTGGCTCACACCCGGGGCCGAGGACCCTTATCTCCGCTGCTGATTGGGGCCCGGACCAAGCCTTGTCAAATAGGCGGAAAATTAAATTTCATGCTATTTTGACTCCTGGAGTAGCCTTCTCTAGAGGACATCCTGCTTCTGCAGCGCTCTGGGTGAACGGGCTCTGGGCCAGCAGCAGGACCTGGGAAGCCCCAGGAGGGCCAGGGACCACCAGCCAGGGCCCAGGTGGTGGGTATGCAGGTGGGGACCCCAGAGTCCCTGCCCAGCCCCCTCCTGCCACTTCCCACCGTTCCAGAGCTGCAGGGGCATTTGCAACAAACCCCATTGAATCACTGCTCCTCCAAGGGCTTCGTCCCCACATCCAGGCTGCGGTGACACCTCCCTTCTCTGGCTTCTTTTTTAGCTCCTGTGCCTTCCCCTAAGGGGCTTGGTGGCCCCTCCAGCCCCGTGGGTCCTGCCCGGGGGCGTCCTCATTGTGGTTACCACCCACCATTACAGCCCCTTCACCGTGAGTCCCATGAGTCCAGTCCAAGTTTCCCCGTCCCCGGAAACCGACCTTGGCCACAGGGGGAGCTGATTGTGAATGTGGGAGGCCCCCCCCCGCGAACAGGGCCCCAGCTCCTGCACTGCAGGGAGGCAGGGGGGCCAGCCCTTGGACCAGGAGGCCTTCTAGCGGGAGCCCTGGGCAAGGGGGAGGAAGGAAGGGAAGGGGGGTTAGAGAGAAGGGGGGGCTCCCAGCTTCAGGAAACCACTCCCCATGTGGGGGGAGGGGCGGGAAGTCCACAGGCCGACCTCAGAGTCAGGGGGGCCTCTCGGACCTCCCCCTCCTCCCTGCCATCATGCTCCGCAGTTCTAGGGCCCCTCTTCCCTGTTGGGGTGAACCGTGGCCCCGGCGTTGGGCATTGGCATGGCTGCTGGTGGGGAGCCAAGACTCAGGTGACCTTTCCCTGGCTAGCCCACCTCGATGACCTAGCCCCGCTCAGCCCTGCTGTTGACCCCTCCCCGTGGGTGGGTGGTCCCCAAAGACCACCAGGGCAGAGGAACCCCACAGCCTTCCCAGGACCTCTGCCACCAGCACACTCCCGCCCACCGCCCAGCCTGGCTCCTACCTGCCGAGGCCTGCAGCTCCCACTGGGCAGGCCCACCTCCACCTGGGCTCAAGCATTTATAGCCAAGCTCTGTGGCTGGCCCGGCTGGCAAATATTTGGTGACTGCATTGTCATCGCAGACTGGGCAAATAGAGCCCGTTTGCTTTAGCGCCCGGCAACCAGGGCCCCACCGGGGGGAACCTCAGCCTGCCAGGGGGACCGTGGAGTGTTTGCCGCTCACCCAGCTGGCTCACACCCGGGGCCGAGGACCCTTATCTCCGCTGCTGATTGGGGCCCGGACCAAGCCTTGTCAAATAGGCGGAAAATTAAATTTCATGCTATTTTGACTCCTGGAGTAGCCTTCTCTAGAGGACATCCTGCTTCTGCAGCGCTCTGGGTGAACGGGCTCTGGGCCAGCAGCAGGACCTGGGAAGCCCCAGGAGGGCCAGGGACCACCAGCCAGGGCCCAGGTGGTGGGTATGCAGGTGGGGACCCCAGAGTCCCTGCCCAGCCCCCTCCTGCCACTTCCCACCGTTCCAGAGCTGCAGGGGCATTTGCAACAAACCCCATTGAATCACTGCTCCTCCAAGGGCTTCGTCCCCACATCCAGGCTGCGGTGACACCTCCCTTCTCTGGCTTCTTTTTTAGCTCCTGTGCCTTCCCCTAAGGGGCTTGGTGGCCCCTCCAGCCCCGTGGGTCCTGCCCGGGGGCGTCCTCATTGTGGTTACCACCCACCATTACAGCCCCTTCACCGTGAGTCCCATGAGTCCAGTCCAAGTTTCCCCGTCCCCGGAAACCGACCTTGGCCACAGCCACAGTTCTGTCCTTATACCCTGGAGTCCGATGACACTTGCCAGGTCCTGGTTGTGGGTCGGCCCTGCCCCAGCCTTAGCCAGCCTCTCTCTGACCCAGCACAGCCCAGATGTCAGCCAAGACCTGAGGGAGGCTGGGGGTTGGGGTCCCCGGTGGCTCCCCAGGACTGCTGGGACTCCAGAATCCCTCTTTGCCCAAATACGACCCCTGCCCCTCTGCCAGCCCAGGGAGCGCCCACCATGACCTGCCCAGGACCCAGGGCTGGACCTCAGCAGCTGTCCTGGCTGTAGCTGCAGTGCCCACTGCTGCCTATTGGGAACAGCCAGGGCTGGGGTCTGGGAAGGGCCTGGAGACCAGCCGGGTTAGAGTCAGCCCCACAGGGTGGGGCCTCAGGGGCCCGAGGGAAGTGCTGGGCACGGGGGCTGGGCTGAGGAAGGTGAGATGCAGCCCTGTCATGGAGAAGGTCCTGGCCTTTGTGGCCAGAGGAGGGGCTTCACGAAGGAGGTGGTTTGCAGGCGCTGGTGGGGCAGGTGCTCACCCAGCCAAGCCGGGGGAAGTAAAGGTGTTCCAGCAGAGGGGACAGCCTGGAAAGGAACCAGATCGCGAGGAGCTGGCACCCCTGTGGTCGGCTGAGTGATGGCCCCAAAGATGTCCACACCCTGATCCCTGGGAATTGCGTCGTCACCCCACTTGGCAAAGGGACCCAGCAGAGGTGACTGAGATAAGGACCCTGAGATGCGAGATGGCCCTGGATTATCCAGTGGGCTTGTGTGTCACAGAGGGAAGCAGGAGGGTCCGAGTGGGGGTGGGGGGAGATGTGGCGACTGAAGCAGAAGGTCACCTTTGAAGGTGGAGGGGCTGCAATCCAAGGAATGGAGTGGTCTCTAAAATCCGGGAAACGAGATTCTCCCCTGGAGCCTTCGGGGCACAACCCTGCAGACACCTTGATTTGGGGCCAGGGAAACCCACTTGGGACCTCGGACCTCTGGGACTGCACAACAAATCAGTGTTGTTTTAAGCCACTCAGTTTGTGCTCCCTGTTTCAGCAGCAACAGGAAGCCCAGAGCTGGAAGCATTGGCTGGAAAGTGGGGTGGGTGGCACACAGGACCTCCTGGCCTGGCCCTGGAGCTCGGACCTTCCTCCTGTACTGGGAGCCAAGTTGGCTAGGGCCTCAGCTCTTCCCAGCATCACTGGAACCAAATCGCAGAGTGGCAGTGGGGCTTTTGCAGGAAAGAGGCCCCAGGGTGGTTTTCACCCCCCACCCCACAGGCCCACTTTTCCATCCTGGCCTCTGCCTCAGGCTCCCAGTCAGTGGAACTGGGGCTGTGGAAGGGGCTCTGGGTCTCAAGAGTGACCCAGTGAGGTGTCCATTCGTGCCAGCTGTGGGAAGACTGTCCACAGACAGCCAGACACTTATCCTCTGGTGGCAGAATCCCAGTGCCTTTTTCTGCCTGACCAGAGACAAGGAGGAAACCCCAGTCTAGGATGGAGAGTTCTAGAGTCGGGGAGAACCCAGAGCAGGCAGGTGTTTGGGGAGAGGAACTTCAGCAGCACAGTGTGGGGTGGGCCTCTGGACACAGGAGGCCTGAGACCGGAGACTTGGGGAGGGTGCCACTGCACCAGTCCTAGCGATCAACGCTGGGGCCTAACAAGGCACAGTATGTGGAGGTGAGGGTGGGAGACAGGCGTGAGAGGGATTCAAGAAGCAGATCTTGGGTCTTAGTGGAATTATCCCCTTCCTTGCCCCTCCTGAGTCAGAGCCATGCTCAAGATAGACACAGGAGTCTGTTGGGTGGAGGCTGAACTCCAGCTTTTGTTACAGGTGAGGCTGGGCTGGGTTATGGCAGCCAGGGGGACCCTGGGTAGGTGGAGAGACGCACTTTCCCAGAATCACTGCCCACACATGTCCCGCCGGTATTGGGTGGCCAGCCAGTGCCAGGCCAAGTGGCATGGGTGTCCCAAGCCCCCTGTGCCCATGGGGGCTCCTGGCTGGGGCTGGGGGCTGAGGCACTCAGGCTGCCAGGCTTGGGGCCTGAGCATATGCCCTGGCATCTGCTCCCAGCCAGGCCCCCATTGTGGGCAGCATAGGGCCTTCAGAGCTCTGTGCCCACCCTGCCCCCACCAGCCCCCACCCCTGCTGTCAGGCCTCAGCCCCTGGGAGAAAGGCTCTGCCTTTCCAAAGGTGGTGGCCCTGCCTGTCCCCATGCACCCCATATTGATCTTCCCAGGGAAAATCAATAGCTCCAATATGTCAGCTCTCAAGTGGCGCTACAGTAAATTACTCCCGCCATCGGGCACACAAGGGCTGCAGCCTCCCTCCCATTAGTGGGACATTAGTCCTCGTGTGAGGTTTCTCTGTGTGCTTTGAGATAATGAAGCCTGAGGTGTTGGTTTATGCCTCTGGGAGGAGGGGGACCTTGGACAAGAGCGGCATCGCTGGCAGTGTTGGGCACCTGTCACCCAGTGCCCTGCCGAGACTGCTGGGGTCAGGAAGGGGAGGGCCCTGGAGACACCGGGCCACCGGCCGCATCTGGCTGTGGCTTTTCCCACTCTGGGCTCCACCGCATCAGAGGGTCAAGCAAACTACAGCATTTGGGGCTGTTGTTGCCCTCCAGCCAGAGGTTGCCAGGGACACATGTGTCACTGAACAAGGTGGACTTCACAAGGGAGAATTCACAGCCCGGAACATGGGTGTCTCAGGAGGCGGGCGTTCAGCCATTGTTGGGTGAGGGGCTCTGCTCTGGGCTGTGTGCTGTCAGCAAGCAGGGTAACTGTGACTGGGCATCTGTATCAGTCTTCAGGGGCTGCCATAACAAAGGACCACCAACTGGTGGTTTAAAACAACAGAAGTTACTTTCTCACAGTTCTGGAGGCCAGAAATATGAAACCACGAAGGCTCGGGGGGAGAATCTTAGCTTCTGGTATAGCTGGCAGTCCTCCGTGTTCCTTGGCTGGTGGCCGCATCACTCCAGTCTCTGCCTGCCTCTTCACATGGCCTGCTCCCCTGTGCGTCTCTGGGTCTTTTTTCCTCTTATAAGGACATCATTTAAGGCCCACTCTATCCATTATGACATAGTTTTAACTAATTACATCCGCAAAGACCCTATTTCCAAATAGGGTCATGTGCTGAGGCTCCAGGGGGATAAGAATTTGGAGGGACATCATTCCACCCAGTATAGCATCTTTATTACATCTTATCCAGAAGGAGGGCAGATGAGGCAAGCCTCCAGCCATGGTTGGTAAAGGACCAGGGTCCCTCCCATCAGCCAGGAAGAGGGTATTTGGTCTTTTTTGGGCCACTTCCATGTTTTGCCTGTGTTCAGATGTGATTATAAAGGGGTCTTGAGCCACCATGGTCACGGAGAGGCCTGGTCCAACACCGATGTTCTCTGAAATTGTATACGTCCTACAGGAGAGCCCAGCTCTGAGCATCAAGCCAGCTCCCGGAGATCAAGGCCTGCTGTCCTCCTCAGACTCTGCAGGACCCACGTCCTTTGCATCATGCCTTCACCTAGAATGGAGACCAGTGCCAGCAAGACTTGGGGACAAAGGAGAGGTCCACTGGACATGTGGATTTGCTAAGTCTTTGTTGTGGGCCTGTGCTGCTCCTCCCAGACTCTGGCCTCAGAGCACCCTAGGAGCCTGATGGCAGTAAAGGAGCCTTCCACTGCCTCAGGATGGAAGGACACTTCCATGCCGTCCCCTTATCAGTCTTAACAGCTGTCCCAGGGACTGGCAGAGGGCTTCCCAGGCATAGCACCAGTCCTGGAAGCAGCCTGCGAAGGACAGGAGATGCCCATTTTACAGCTGAGGAAGCAGAGGCTCGAGGGGTGCTTGTCTGAGGTGTCTTATTTCTGTCACCCATCCAAAGCAGTGGGACAGGTTTAGTGACCTTTTGGAGGCTGCCCTGCCTGGGGGTGAAGCCCTAGCCCCTGCCGTTGACCCCCAGCTCTGCACCCCCTCTGCTGTCCCAGGGCAGCTTGTACCCAGATGCCCTAAATTAGCATACCAACCAGGTGGCTGCATCAGCTGCAGTCAGCAGCTCCACCCCAACCTCAGGCCTCTTTGATCTCCACCTCCTCCAGGAAGCCCTACAGACTGCACACCAGAATGATTCTGGTCCATCCTCCCACGCACAGTAGATGCTCCTGGGGTTCCCTGTGGTCGAATTGGTTTGGCAGTGATTCTGGGTAGGGTTCTGGGGTGGAACAGGTGGGGTGGGGCCCAGTGAGGAGGATGTGGGCACACAGGTGCCTCTGTTGACACAGCAGCTCTGAATACAGTCCTGGCTTTGCAGCTGAGCTGCCACCAGGCATCCAGATTTGGTCTTCCCAGGGTGGGGAGATCTCCCAGATGCTGCTGAGCTAGGAACACCTCCAGCCCCCCACCCTTGCTTAAGTGTCTCTAGACTTCCTGAGGGGTGAAGAACTGGTCCCCGAGGCTGGTGCTTCTCCTGCCAGAAAGCAGGTGCAGGAGATGCTCCAGAGGCAAAGATTCTGAACCAGGAGGCAGCACATTACAGCTGCCAACTAAAAATTGTCACTTGTCACCTGGTTCTACAAGAATGAAGTCACCTGCCACTGCAGTCACTGACCTTCAACACACCCTTAAAGGAGTTCAGGGCAGAGATCAGGAATGAGGCCCTCTGTGCTCTGGCAAAAACTGGCAGAAAAACTCTCACGTTGTGCTTTTTTTTTTTTTTTTTTTTTTTTTTTTTTTTTTTTTTTTTTTTTTTTTTTTTTTTTTTTTTTTTTTTTTTTTTTTTTTTTTTAAGTCGTTACAGTTCACAAGGTGGCCTCGTAACCTGATTTTGTCACCGTCAACCCATCCCCCCGCCAGCACATCCCCATGTCTCCACAGAGTCTGTGATGACGCCTGGGTGCTCCTATGTGGTCTCCAGACAGGACGGCTCAGCAGAGCCAGGGCAGAAGGCTCCAGCAGCTTCCCTATGAAGTCAACTGGGGAACCGGGTAGACAGGAAGTCCCAGGACAGCCCGAGGGTGACCCTCCCGGCCTGACTCCTAAGGTGGATGGGAAGGTTCCCCCCGAGCAGGCTGCAGCCTCCATCCACAAAGATGATGGCGCGCTAGGCTCTGCACTGGTGGTTCCGCTGGCCTGGAGAGAAAGACTTGTCCGAGTGCCTGCTGGCTTCCCGGTGACAGCTTCGTGGGCGTGCTCTGCTGCGGTGGGTGAGAGATGGCGGCCCTGCGGCTGAGCAGTGCGCAGAAATGCGTGTCCCGCAGGGCGGGTGGTGTAGACGCGGCTATTCGTGCGCAGCACAGAGCAATGCAAAGCGCCAGGGCTGAGTGAAGGTCCGCGGCCATGGGGCGGCGGACACTAGTCGAGGGGACAAGATGACTCCGTGGCTGAAAGTCCAAAGAAAAGAGCAAAACGGCGTCGCCAGGCCGCGGGGAGGAGGCGTCCAGGGGCTGCGCCTGCCTGGCGGGAGGGGTGTGGAGTGTGGGCTCAGGGCCCCGATCTCAGGCGAGCCCGGCCGACGGTGAGACCCGCGCTGAGGCGAGCTCGTCGGAGGACGACGCCAGCATCCCGTCCCCGCCGGCCGGCCTCAAGCCCGGCGCGGAAGCCTAGGAACCTGCCCGCTAGTTCCTCTTCGGGCCGGCGGCGAACTACATTTCCCGGCATGCCCGCGCGGCCGGCCGTGGGCGGGCCTGCGACGGAAGAGGCCGCCTGAGGACGTGAGTCATTTCCGTTGCGCGAGTGGGTCCACGTTCTGTAGTCGTGAGCGGAGGCCAGGAACAGCGCGCGGCTTCCGGCTTCGCGCGACGGAAGTGACGCGACGCTGCGCGCGGCGGCGCCGAGTGCGGAGCCGGGGTCGCGATGAGCTGCGTGCTCTGTACGCCGGCTGCTGGGTGAGGTCCGCGCGGTCTCGGCGGGACCTAGGGTGAGAACGGCGGGCGGGCGCGCTCACTGTTCTCTGTCTTCCAGGGCCCTCCGGGTACTGAGGCTCGTGCGCTGGCCTTTCCGAAGCCTGCATCCTCCGCCCGGTGGCTGGGCTCGTGCCCATCCCGCGGCCGAGGGTGAGGAAGAGGATGACCTTAACCGCCCCCTTCAGTTTTCCTCCAGCAAAGCCATCCCGTTCCGCTGGACAGTGAAGCACTCCCTAGGAAGTGAGCAGCAGCGGCCCTGGTGGAGGGTGCTGCCCTTCAGCCTGTGCCTCATGGTTCTGGTCATCTGGTGCTTCTTTAGACAGGAGACCAGCGCGGACCGGTGGTTGGGACGGATGTTGGAAGAAGAGGTACCGGAGCCCAGCGATCGTTCTGAAGAGCCTGGAACTCCGGTGGCCCATGGGGCGAGAACTTAATGGGGTGCCAGCAGCGAGGGAACAGACCTCAGTCTTTAGGCTTTGACGTCGCGTTTGACCGTTTCTGTCCTGGTTATGCGCGTCCCTAGACTGAAGGACTTGGATGGCGCGCCTGGCAAAGCTGACTCGTTGAAGGCAAAGCAGAACGTCAGCAAATCGGAACCGGCTCTTTGCCTGATACTTGTTGCCATCGAATACGTCCAAAAGACTTTTCAGGTCTATAGAAAGGGTTTTGGTTGCAGCGTGTGCTGTTGGATTTGGGATGTCTTTGTACAACATTATCACGTTTCCAAAGGGATGCTGGTAATCACACTTGTAATCACACTTGTAATCCAGTGTGATCCACTTTGCAGGTCATTTGCTTTCTGAGACAGAATAACTGGCAGAAGAGTTAAACGTTTTGTTTTACAGTGTACCGTGATGTGTATAAATTGATGTTAGTTTAACAGACTAACAATAAATATTAATTTGGTAATGTGGAATTAAGCCAATGTTTTTTTGTTTTGTTTTGTTTTTTTTGAATTTCATTTTTAAAAGGGAGCCTTCTAGTGTTTTCAGTTCCTTTGTTTGTTTGTTTGTTTTTTCCAGAATAGGAACTGAGGAAAGAAACCTAAACGTTAATTGTGGAACACTTTCTCACCTCTCTTCCAGTTTTTTATTTTAGCAAGGCAACAACTTTCTGAGTGGAATAACATTGATAAATATTTTTATGGACAACTTAGAGGCAATATTTGGGGTATGTAAATGATATGTTTTCAAGTACTGCTTAGTAGGAAACTTTCTTAGTTCTGGATTAAATACAAGATGCATAAAAGGGAAGATTTTATTTACTTAAGGTTCTGGTGGAACGTTTTATCTTGGCATATCTTTGGTGCCAAAGTTAACTGGAAATTTCTCTCACTTGGATGGTTGAAGACCACTGACTGTATGGCAGTGTACTGGCTTCTCACAAGGCCTTGGCCAAGGTCTGGCCCGCCTTGGTAAATTATGCTTGTCAGGGAGGTGGTGCTAAGACAAGTATATTCATTTTTTTAAAGATGAAGAGACCAAGATTCAGAAGGATTGACCTAATCATGGCTCAGGCTACATCGTTAGTTCCACTGGGAGCAAAGAACTAAGATGTCCTTTCTCTGACCTGGTGTGGTTGTGACCTATTTGGTTGTGAACCATTTTATTTGAGCAACAGTCATTCAAACCTGAACCGTGACTTTACTCTCACTAGCTCCTGCAGGAAAAAAATTTATTTAATTAAAAATAATTTTCACATGACCACAACAATATGATTTATCTGGAAAAGTTAAACAGTGTAATAAGCAAAAGGTAGAGAATCAGAAACAGTAATAATCCCACCACCTAGAGGTAACTGCTGTGAGCACTGTTGGGCAGAAGATGCAGAAAATTGTATTTTAAAAAATCCAAGGAAAAGAGGTTACGTAAGTCGATGGCCTCATATCTTCCAAGCTGCTGAGGCTTGGAGGATATGAGGCCATCGACTTAGGTAACCTCTTTTCCTTGGATTTTTTAAAATTTTAACGTCTGGGTACTACCCCAGCCTTTTAAGAACATTCTTCAAAAGCGTGAAAAATGCCAATCTTCACAGCCTGTCACAGTTCTCTTTGCTCTCTTCAAGGAAGGTGCCTCTTGGGTAGGCACCTTTTCTCCCACCTCTACAGCAAAGATCCCCAAATTTCTTTATCTTGAGCCCCCAACTTCCTTTTTTAAGCTCGAGGTGGCTCTCTATACTTCTCTACTGGACTTTACAGGTTCCTCAAGCTCCTTAGGTCCAAAACAGAGTTCAGCTCTCCCCAAACCTGTTTCTTTGCTCTGTATCCCTCCCAGCTCGGGACTTTGGAAATATCCTAAACTTCTTTCTCATTCCCTGCATCCTGGCAGTCTTCAAGGTCTGTTTAGTCCTCCCCCAAAGAATTCATGGGCCTTGTTTCATTCTTCTGTTTGATTTTCTTCAAAAATATCATGTTGATTTTTTGCCATTTTAATTTCCAGGTTTAAATGTAATGTTTGTAGAGGTAGTAATTCCTTTAGACAATGTGAACATATAAAGAAAGTAGTCATTCATCCCACCAGCAAGTGATGGCTTATTTTACTGTATTACTTGTGTTTAAAAAAACCCAGAAACTTACATGCTTGGGAACAAATGTATGGAACTGCAGTATCTTACTTTGTTTTGTCACTTAAGTAAGAGCATTTTTCTTGTCATTAACAATTCTCAGGAAGCATTGTCATTCTCTGTGAGGTGCTCTTTAAGTTTTTGCCAAATAACTTCGATAATTATCTTTGTACATCTTTGTCTGAATCTCATTCTTTTTTAGGTTGGAGTTTCTAGAAATGGAACAGATTATTTTCTATAAAGGTCAGTACCCATTCGTCCTCCCAGCCACATTTCCTTTAAGGGCTTTTCTTGCTGCAGGTCACCAGCATTGTGGGTTGCTGTTAAGAACAATAAAAAGTCTGCCTGCTCCATGGGCTCTTCCTTGTTTTAATTTGCATTAAAAGAAATTACTAGCGAGGTTGAAAATTTTAAATAATGTCTCAGGAATTCCCTGGTGGTCCAGTGGTTAGAACTCTGAGATCTCAAACAGCGCAGCCCGGCCAAAAAAAAAAAATGTTTCATGCTATATATTTACAAAACAGTGTACTCTGGGTCTGGGTTCTCCCTCCCGAAATGCACACCCTGCTTCCTCCTCCAGGGTCAGATGAGCTGGGGCCCTGAGTGGTAGGGCTTACCGGGGGGTGGCAGCTGGTGCCTGCCTCCCGGAGTTCCCACCCTCTGTGCATCCCCGCCCACCCTGTTGGTAAAGAGGGCGTGTGTGTGTGTGTGTGTGTGTGTGTGTGTGTGTGTGTGTGTGTGTGTGTGTGTGTGTGGGTGTGTGTGTGTGTGTGTGTGTGTCGGTCTGTCTCCCCCTTGACCTCGAGCCTTTGGCTTCTTTTTTAAAAATCAGCTCTATTGATATGTAGTTCACATATTATTCAATTCACCCATTTAAAGTATACAATTGATTTTTTAGTGTATTCGTAGGGGCAACCATTACCACGATGTAATTTTAGGGCCTGTGCGTACTCCTAAAAGAAACCCGCTACCCATGAGCAGTCAGGCCTCCTTTCCCCCTCTCTCCCCCACACCAAGCCCTAAGCAACTGGAGCCACTCTTTGCAGTGTCAGCATCCAACCCGGGGGTCATAGAACGAATGAAGGCGAGTGTGAGCAGCCTGGGCGCGCTGTCTACTCCGGACCTGTCGGCTCCGTCTCGGAGCCTGGAGCTGCCCAGGGCGCTGTCAGGGCGTTCAGAGCGCGTGGGGCAGCCGTGGTGGGTTGAAGGCGGCAGCGGGAAACGGGACCAAGCAAGTGCAAGATGGGCTGTGAACGTGGACGCCGGGGGGGCACGGTGGGTGGAGGCGTCCGGCCGAGGCGGCGGTCTCGGAGCATGGCGTGGCGCGCGGGTCGCCGCTTGGCGCCTGGTGCTGGGAAGTTCACTGGGCCTCCGGCACTGCGCCGGGCGCCGGATGGGGGCGTGGCGGGGGCGTGGCCGTCCCGGCGGGGGGCGCGGGGGGGCTCCGCGAGGGGGGAGATCCGGAGGGGCGGGGGCGGGCCCGCGCGGCGCATGCGCGCTGTATTGTTTTGACTGAAAATGCCGTCGGTTTCGAAAGCGGCGGCGGCGGCGTTGAGTGGGTCCCCCCCGCAGACCGAGAAGCCGACCCACTACAGGTCAGTGCCCGGGCCAGCCGCGGCGGGAGCGGGGGTGGGGCAGGGGGCGGCCCCGCGCGTCCCCGGCCCGCGCCCCCGCGCCCCTGGGCCTGGGAGCTGCCTCCGGGTGCGGCCTGGGGCCCCGCGCCGCCCCTCTCCCCGTTCCCCCCGCCCCCTGCCTCTCCCTTGCAGCCCCCTGGCCAGCCGGCCCTCCAGCCTCCGCGCCGCGCCTGGACTCTGGGCTGGTGGACCACCATCCTACTCAGCTACTGCCGCCTGAGCTCAGGAGGCGGCGCCCAGGGTCTGGGGTGGCACCTGGGCTTGGGGGCTGGAGGACGAGGTCGGGGGTCCACGCGCCTGGGTTGGGGATCGGTGAACAGCGCCTGGGGTCGTGGGACGCCGAGAATTCGCCTGTAGTCGGGGATTGGGGACCGCGCCTGGGCTTGGGCGGAGGGCGGCCATCTGGACTGCGGCTGCCTCCTCCTGGGGTCAGAGATGGTTCCGGGGCTTGGGGACCCGGGCGCTCCTGGAGTCGGGGTATCGCACCTGAAATTGGGGGTCGCGTCTGTGTTTTGCATGAGGAGGCTGTGCATGGGGTCTGAGGGATCGCGCCTGAGGTCCGGGAGCTCGCCCGGGCTCCGCGGGGGGGAGGCCGTCAGGGATCGTCTGTAGTCGGAGTGGGTGTCACGCCTGAGATCGGAGATGGGGGGCGCTGCGCCTGGGGCCAGGAGTCCGCGCCTGGATTCTGCGGGGTCGCGCCTGGGGTCGGGGACCGTGTCTGGGACTGGCAAACCATTCCTGGGACCCGAGGAACGCGACTGGGCTTGCGGGGGCGGGGGGGTGGGTAGGGTGTCTGAACTCGGAGTGAGAGGTTGCACCTGAGCTTGGGGATCACACCTGGGGTCTGGGATGGATAGCGGCGCCTGGGGTCGGGGGTCGCACTTGGGGTCTGGGATGGGGAGTTTCACCTGGGTTAGGGGATTGTGCCTGCGATTGGAGATGGGGGGCTGCGCCTGGGGTCCGGGGTCGCACCTGGAATCTGGGACCATGCCTGGGATAGAGGATGGAGGTTTGCACCTGGGGTCGAAGGTCGCATCTGGGGTCGGGGATGTGGGATCGTGCCTGGGGTCTGAGAAACGCACCTGGGCGGGGAGAGGCGGGAAGGGGGTCGGCAGAGTGGGGGATCGCGCCTGGGGTCGGGGCCCTCGGGCGCACGGGATCTGACCCCTGCCCACGAGTCCTCGGGCCGCCCGCCGGCGGCGGTGGCGACGGAAGCGACCCCAATGCTGTTTGTCTTTTTAGGTATCTAAAGGAGTTTAGGACAGAGCAGTGCTCCCTGTTTGTGCAGCACAAGTGCACCCAGCACAGGCCATTTACCTGTTTCCATTGGCATTTCCTAAATCAGCGTCGGCGCAGACCGCTCCGCAGGCGCGACGGCACTTTTAACTACAGCCCGGACGTGTACTGCTCCAAGTACGACGAGGCCAGCGGCTTGTGCCCCGACGGCGACGAGTGAGTGTGCGCGGCCGCGTGGGGCAGCGTGGCCCCCACACCTGAGTGGGTGGCGGACCTGGGCTTTCCAGCACCTGGCACCTGCAGGGCCCAGTCTTCACTATGAAGTTTTCCCTTGACCGCTGGTCTTGGTGGGGACATTTCTCTATTTCTTGGCCAGTGCGGGAAGAACCGCATCTGGCTGGGGGATAACCCTGTACGGGACAAACAGATTTTGCTGTACTTCCCACGTTTGATTGCCACCCAGTTCTGTAAATTCCCTGCATTAGGACCAACCCTTATGAGGTAAACCTTTTGAGTTTAGGACCATTTTGTAGTTGTCAGTTGCCTTTTGGTCAGAGAGCTTGTTAGAAGGTTTTGCTCACATTGTGCAAATGTTTCTGGAATGGTTCCTTTCTTTCTGTTTATATGTTTATTTTTTAAAAATATTGATAGGAAAGTTATTTGTGTAGCACTTTTAAAGTTTAGGAAATCAAGGTTTTGTTTTGCTTGCCTTTTTTTTTTTCACAAGTTTCCTAATGGTGTTATGAACAGATGTCTGCATTTTGAAATATGTAGAATAGGAAAACACGGAAAGTACAAGTCAGATTGTACATTCATATATCTGGCAGAGATTGGTAGAGGGAGGTCTTGCTTTTTTCCTGTGGGCCATTTGAGAAGAGCCTATCCATTCCCACCTGGAGGTGAGGTGGTGGCGCTGTGCCCCAGGGCCTCTTGGAAAGAGCAGCTTGTTCAGCTTCTGTTGGATCCTGGTCTGATCTGGGGGAGGCGCTGTAGGCTTCCTCCCCTGACCCTCTGAAGGGAGGTGGTTCTCCAGGTATGGTCCCTTTTAAAGACAACTTTCACGCTGCTGCACAGGGAGACCCATGTGAATCTGTTCTTCATTTTCAAAAATGCTTAGGTCAGGGAGTAAACTTTTGACCTATTTATATATTTCCTGAAAGGTTTTTAATTGAACACCAGATAGTTAAATAGGGTTGTTGTTAAGGCAGCCTGGAGCCTGTGGAAATAATGTAGCCAGCTCCACTTTGGTTAAGATGGTATTATACTTCTATGAAGTTTTAAAAATGCATTATTTAATTGCATCTTGAGCTGCTGTTTTCTGCAAATGGGTCTGCAGAAGAGAGATATTTTTGTCTAGCTAAGGCCTGGCCTCTGGTCCCTCATATCCCTTGGCCACGTCAGTCACCTCTCTGGACCTTAAGTCCTGAGTTGCCCCCAGGGGCCACTGCTGAGACCCTGGTGCAGGGATCCAGTCACCTAGCATGTCTGACCCCATTCCAGAGTCCAGGATGGGGGACTATTTGGACTATTTGGCTTTTTTTTTGGCTGTACCGCATGGCATGTGGGATCTTAGTTTCCCCCATGAGGGATCGAACCTGCACCCCCTGCAGTAGAAGCATAGATTCTTAACCTCTGGGCTGCCAGGGAAGTCCCCTTACTGGTGATGCTTTTAATGCATGAAAAGAAAGCATATATATATTTTAAATTAATTAATTAATTTTATTTTTTGGCTGTGTTCGGTCTTCGTTGCTCCGTGAGGGCTTTCTTTAGTTGCAGAGAGCGGGGGCTACTCTTCGTTGTGGTGCGCAGGCTTCTCATTGTGGTGGCTTCTCTTCTTGCGGAGCATGGGCTCTAGACACGCGGGCTTCAGTAGTTATGGCATGCAGGCTCAGTAGTTGTGGCTTGTGGGCTCTAGAGCACAGGCTCAGTAGTTGTGGTGCACGGGCTTAGTTGCTCCCCAGCATATGGGATCTTCCCAGACCAGGGCTTGAACCCGTGTCCTTTGCATTGGCAGGCATATTCTTAACCACTGTGCCAGAAAGAAAGCATATTTTAACAGCTGTTTTGGGTTCTGGAGTCTGAATGTCCTGGTATGGATTTGGCCCCATTGCTGGACATCCAGGGTTGGGTCCAGTTCCTACGGAATGAAGAGTGCTGCAGTGGACACCTACCTGTGGATGGTCATTTTAAGCTGGACTCAAATATTAATTAAATATTACAGTTATTTATTGCAAAAACATTAACATGGGGAATTCCCTGGCGGTCCAGTGGTTAGGACTCTGGGCTTTCACTGCCGAGGGCCCAGGTTCAGTCCCTGGTGGGGGAACTAAGATCCCACAAGCCGCATGGCACAGCCAAAAAAAAAAAAAAAAAAAAGTTAACATATAGTCCAGATAGCATGCAGGTTAGCAGGTTATCATTGAGAAGAATGGGACTAAGATGGTTGTTTGATACTGTTTTGGGTGCATCCTGTGTACATGTACACACAGTATGAAAGTACACGTGTCTAATTAAAGATTTTGTTTGTGACTTTTAGTGAGCACATGAGATGACTTGCTTCAGCCCCATAGGAAGTGTTTGACAGGCCAGACATCTCCCCTAAGAATCTCTCCTTAGTAATTACCACTCATTCCACAGGAGATAGACTTTCCCAGAGTTTGTCCTGTTGAATTACATATTCTAGCTCGTGCAGGGTTGCCATGGAATCTGTAAGTAGATACTACTTTTCAGAGCAAGGAAAGGGCTTTCCTTTTATTTCAGTTCATTGGTTCTTGAAATGTCTATTTTGGGCATATGTACTACCAACCTGTTATTGTAAATCATAAATATGTATCAGAGACCAAAGACCCTTCAGCCAATATCAGGTGACATAAGCACAAGTTCTTGGAGCGTGATGGGGGCGCTGTGGGGCTGAGCCGTGGCCAGGAGGGTGGGACCCCCAAGAGGGTTGGCACCCCTGTGATGTCAACTCCTGTCCTAGGCAGGTGGTCATTCTCCCCCCTTGCTGTCACCTCTCCTCCTGCGGCCCCCTCCCCTTCTGTCACCCCCTTTCATTTGCAGGCACTCTCCTCCCCCGCTGTCACCCCAGTCCGTCACCCTTCCCCTCTCACTGTCACCCTCCTCCCAGTGACCCCTCCCCATCTGTCACCTCCACCCCCTGTGAGTACTCCAGCTGTCATCTCTGGGTAGCCCCCTCATCTCCTCCTCCCCATGGGCACCCCCTCTGTCACCCCTTTTACTCCGTGCGCAGTCACCCTCCCCCTCTCTCTGTCACCCCTCCTTCCGTGGCCCCTCCCCGTCCGCCACATCCCCCCACCACCCCACCCCGCTGTCACCCTCCGCCGGCGGGCACCCGGTGGCCGGGAAGGCACCTCAGTGCTAGCGCCCCAGGTTCTCCTTCTCGCGGCGCCCTTTGTTCTGGCGGGCACGCCCCTTCCCCGGCGCGGGCCTCGATTGGCCGTCCAGGTCACGTGAGCCCAGCCCCGCCCCCGTGGGAACTGGCCTCCCCGCGGCGCGGCTGGACAGCCTGGGTCTGCAGCTCGCTACGCGCCCTCTGTAGTCGGCCAAGAGCGAGTCGGCCGAGCGGGCGCTGCCTCCGAGCTTGAGGGCCGGCCCACCCCACAGGGTCGCTGTTCCCACCCGTGCGGATCCGTCGCAGGTATTTCTCAGGTTGGGATTTTGAAGAAAGCGACGCTCGCTTGCCGGAGCGAAGCTTGGCCGGAGGTTTGTCGCGGTCCAGCCACATCCTGAAATCTGATCTGAGAGAGGCAGTGGGTGTGGACAGACCCAGCCCCCCAGCTAGTCCTGTTCGCAGCGCTGGACCATAGACCGTCAGGGCGGGTCTTCCCACCTGTAACCTAGGTGTGCTTCCGCTCCCAGGAGACCATGTGTCCGTTTTGTGCTTGTAAATGCATGTCAGGTGCGTTTACAGAGGTAGGTTCTGATGCATAAAAAGCAAAGGCCCTTCCAGGGGTCTGAGGGGCCCCTCCAGGGGAACATTTTCATTGGCAGACAATACAAGCAGTCCCCAACTATACGGAGTACAAAGTGACCATCCTCTTCTCTGATAACCCTCCTTCTCCCACAAGCAGGCAGTCCCTGGAGGCGGCCCTCCAGACCCCACATTTTATAGGTTTTCTTGGTTTTAATAAGAAGTGAGCCTGCCCCATTACTGTGCTATAACTTTCCAGATTGGCTCTAGAGATCTGCCTTGTTGGTAGGGCTCCCTACCATGTTTTCACCTGGCAGGCCCGGCACTTCTCCCCACAGCTCCCTCCCTCCTCACTGCACGTTGCCTGGGACCTCCCAGCCGTGAATTTGGGCACTGTGGGAGCTTACTGATGTACAGAAACTTTTCTACATGCCCAAGTCTTGGTGTGCCTGCTGTGTCATACTTGTCCTTAGTCTGACTTGTCTGTTGAGAGATGCTCCTGCAATGTTTAATTTTAAAAAGTCAGGTGTCCTAGGACCTAAGGCTTAGGTGAAAGTCCGTTCACTTCAGGATGGTTATAAACTGTTGCTGTTTAAACTGACCATATAAGTGAACTCTGCTCGAGCATTTGGGGTGAGGTGAAAGCCAAGGGAAGGCCACGTTAGAACATAATATTTAGGAGTCAGGGAGCTACTTAATAGTCTAGAGGAAGACACAGGCTTTACAAATCAGCCAACTTAAGGAAAGAAATTACAATTAGGTGACTGAGTTGGACCTGTCAGAGACCAGTATGTAGAAGAAGCAGAAGAACGTGAGAGTGATTGTGGCATTTCAGGCCCTCCTGCTTTGATTGAAGGGCCAGGGATGAGGAGGTGACTGGGAGGGAGCGACTGGCGCAGGGAGCTCTGGTGCTCCTTGGAGGCTAGTGGGGAGACGGCCTCAGCAGAGACAGGTTCCTCGGAGAGGGTGGCAGCTTTTTGGGCACAGAGGAGGGAGGTGGACTTGTTGCCGAGCTGATGGTCCATGTTAGGGATTAATGAGGGGTCGCTGGCCTGGCTCGAGAGTCCAGGGCAGCCCTTGGAAGCCAGAGGCTGGGGGTGCCGGGCTGAATGGATGGGTGTGTGGTCCACATGGGGTTAACTGGCAACCCCCCACCCCTAGTGTCAGAGAAGAGGGGGACACTCAAGCTTCTCCCCACAAGCCCCACCTTTTCGCCATCCCCAGTTGTCTGTGGCACACAGGTCTTCCTTTTCCCATTTTTCTGCTGCCACTCATTTTCCATATCTGCTGCTCGGTTCTGGTCCAGTTCACACCTCAGTTATTTCTGTGCTGTATTCTGGTCCCCACCTATGCCTGAGCTCCCTGAGGACTAGGAGAGCATCATGTTTTGCTTGAGTGTCCGTCTCAGCCCAGTGGTTCTCCCACTGCGGCCCCCAGATCAGCAGCAGCAGCATCACCTGGGAACTTGCCGGCAGTTTCTACCCAAGGTTTCCGCTGAGATCAGATGGTCTGGGGTTAGCAGACCATCCAGGTGGTTGTGATGCGCTCCAGCCTGGCTTGCTGACCGATGTTGATGTATAGTGGAACTGAGTTTGTGGGTCCACCTTTGTTTTGGGTGAGTTGCGGGAAGGAAGGGGATGATTTCTGGCTCTCCTGGAGACACAGACAGCAGCCTCGAGCCCCTGCCGTGTTCCTCTTTACCCCTCCCTCCTAGTTTCAGTGGTTCCAGAGCATCATGGCAGACCTGTGTCTGGCATGTACTGCTGTATCACACCATCCATGGAGCCTTGTTTTGTTTTGTTTCTTTTAAATTTATTATTTTATTTATTTATTTTTGGCTGCGTTGGGTCTTCGTTGCTCAACGCAGTCTTTCTCTAGTTGCGGGGAGCGGGGGCTACTCTTCGTTGCGGTGCGCGGGCTTCTCATTGCGGTGGCTTCGCCTGTTGTGGAGCACGGGCTCTAGGGTGTGCGGGCTTCAGTAGTTGTGGCCCGCGGGCTCTAGAGCGCAGACTCAGTAGTTGTGGCACACGGGCTTAGTTGCTCCGTGGCATGTGGGATCCTCCGGGACGAGGGCTTGAACCTGTGTCCCCTGCATTGGCAGGCGGGTTCTTAACCACTGCTCCACCAGGGAAGCCCGGAGCCTTGTTTTAATTACACTGATTAGGTCACTAATTGTCATGGATGGTTTTGAGAACCACAGGTGCCACCCTGAATTTGGCGGGCTGTGGAACCGAATCACATTACAGGTGCTGCAGGGCTGTCAGTGGCCCCCCGATGGATGAGTGAACTCCTGTGGTGAGGAAGCATCTGCACGTGGTATTCGGCTGACACCTGGGGTTCCCACCAGCCTCTTCCCCGCTTCAGTGAGGGTCTACATTCTGCCATTGTGTTTTCTCTAAGGTTTTCCCTTTTGCCTCTTAGATGTTCTTAGGTGAAGCCATTTTCTTTTCATTAAATGTCCTCCAATATTTTAATCTTAACTTATGCTTTGAAGTCATGTAATAAGCAGAGGTGACATGCCCCTAGTGAAATAATAGTGCCCGTTCGGTGCTCAGTGCTGGCGAGAGGGGGAACCTTGGCCGGGCTCTGGTTGCCACAGTGATGGTACTGGCAAGGAAACAAAATGATGCTTAGAGCTGACCTGAGGGACCATTAGGGAACATGAGGAAATGGGGGAGGTGTCGCCCACCACATTCACTCTCCGGAGCTGTGGGGGTGCACGCAGCCTTTGCCACACCCTGCAGTTAGCGCGTTGGCGATGCCTGTGGTCCGTGTGGTCCTGCTTCAGCATGGCTATGCAGACTGGATTCTGTAGATAAACCAACAGGCAGTGCCTCAGCTCTGATGTGCTGGTCACCCTCTCCCCAGACTCTGAAATTCTTTTGCTTTAACTTATAGTAGATTGTGAGTGTTTCTGAAGATTGGAACGGTTTTTTCAAAATGGCCATTTTCCTATTAAAGTCATTTTATTTTATTTTTTATTGTAGTAAAACAAACATAACATTAAATTTATCATCTTAGCTTTTTTAATTGTACAGTTTAGTGGAGTTAAGTTTATTTGCAGTGTTGTGCAGCCATCACCATCATCCACCTCCAGAACTTTTCCATCTTCAAACTGAAACTCTGTCCCCATGAAACAATAGCTCCTCCTTCCATAATTTTTGATATAAGCAGACATATCTGTATTCTTGTTCCCCTCCCCCACCTTCCGATGTAAATCACAGGGTGTGACACTCCCTTTTCTTTATTTTTTAATAAATTTATTTATTTATTTATTTATTTTATTTTTGGCTGTGTTGGGTCTTTGTTGCTGCACGCGGGCTTTCTCCAGTTGCGGCGAGCGAAGACTACTCTTCGTTGTGGTGTGCGGGCTTATTGTGGTGGCTTCTCTTGTCGTGGAGCACGGGCTCTAGGCACGTGGGCTTCACTAGTTGTGGCATGTGGGCTCAGTAGTTGTGGCTCACAGGCTCTAGAGCGCAGGCTCAGTAGTTGTGGTGCACGGGCTTAGTTGCTCCACAGCATGTGGGATATTCCCAGACCAAGGCTCAAACCCATGTCCCCTGCATTGGCAGGCGGATTCTTAACCACTGTGCCACCAGGGAAGTCCTGCACTCCCTCTTCTTAGTGCTTTTCCCTCACGGTACCACCTGGTGCCCCCTCCAAAGCCGTCCACACAGACTGCCCATTCCTCCAAGCCACGCTGAGCTCCCTTGAAGTTTATCCCACAACTCGGTTGTCTCCAGCCTTTGGTGATTACGAACAAAACTTCTTTTTATCTCTGTGTGCCAGTCTGTCTTTGGGGATTGCTGGGACAGAGGGTAATGGCACCTGTCCTCTTGGTGCCTGTCACTTGGCGTTCTTGCCAGCAGCAGTGTTGGTTTACTGTAGCCCTGCTCCTGGGGTTTTGCCCGGGAACAGGTGGGCCTCCAGGTGCATTTCTCTCATCAGAAGCAAGATGAGTGCCTCTCAGTGGTTGAGACCCTTTGCATTTTCTCTTTTATAAGTTCCTTGTTTATTTCTCTAGCCCATTGTTCTGTGAGTTTCTGGCGTCTCTATTTCTACATGTTCTGTGTTAGTGATATTAGTCTATATATTAATGTGAAAAGTGGGAGGGGGTTCCTTGTTCTAGAACAGGTTCCTTGGTGTGACAGAGACTGCTCCATGACAGCCTCACCTCTCTGGGGACCCAGAGACTGAGTTACACACCAGTGCTTGTGAGGAGATGCACAGGAGCTCTTGGAGGAGCTTAAAACGTAAGATGTAACTCTGTAGTGAGGGATTTTAATCAAGGCTGCGTCAGTATCTAATATAGTAAAAATCCTAAGCAGATATTTGACCATTTCACTCACACGTCCTGAAAATGTTCCTTGGAACTTATCTTTAAGAACACGAAGGAGACAGCTCCTATTTGGGCACAGAGAGCACTGTCTGCACAGGCAGTGTTTCCTTTTTCTTGTCTGTATGTAATACAGTCATAATTCTTTAAGTTTTTTCTTTTCTCTTTTCACAAGGTGGGGGCCAGCTTGTCTCATAAACTGCTTTCTCCATCTTCTGCTTTTCCTTTTTCTCACGGATCTTTGGTGATTGGCAATGACAGCTAGGATTGCCCCAGAAGTGTTTGTGCAGAGTTAATTGGAGGAATTGCCTCATTTTCAGTTCCCGCCACTCACAAGAGAGTGTGGTCATCACCTCCACCTCGTGCCCATGTGAGGGGCCCGAGGGGCTGGCTGTGTTCTGTCCTCTTGAACTGGGTGGTGTCACTCAGGTGTCGGTTTGTGAAATGCCACAGGCCATCCAGGTATGACCTGTGACACGCTTCCCTGTAAGTGTGGTGTATTTCAACACAAACATAGAGACCATCTCTCTCTTCTCTGTCTCCAGTGGGCTTTGTTTAAAGTTGTGATAACATCCATAAAGTTTGCCATTTTAACCATCTTTTAAATTAATTAATTAATTAATTTTTGGCTGTGTTGCGTCTTCGTTGCTGCGTGCGGGCTTTCACTAGTTCTGGCGAGCGGGGTCTTCTCACTGCGGTGACTTCTCTTGTTGCAGAGCATGGGCTCTAGGCATGCAGGCTTCAGTAGTTGTGGTACATGGGCTCAGTAGTTGTGGCTCACGGGCTCTAGAGCTCAGGCTCAGTAGTTGTGGTGCACTTAACCATTTTTAAATGTGCAATTCAGTGGTATTAATTACATTCACAAAGTTGTACAACCATGACCGCCATCTATTTCCAGATTCTTCCTCCCAGACAGAAATTCTGTCCCATTACACACTCAACTCCCCGTCTCCCTCCCCCAGCCCCTGTCACCCACCCTCTACTTTCCTTTTTTTGTTTGTTTGTTTTCTTTATTCTATTTATTATACTCACATATTTAATACATATTTATTGACTTAATAAAAATGAGAAAATGCTTAGTATAATTGTTTTCAAACAACTTCTTTGAAACAGTAATATATTATTCTGTTTCATCAGCATGCTATAAAAAGGTTTAGGTAGTACATGATATATATTTTTTTTCTCTTTCTTTTTTTCTTTCTTTTTTTAAAAGCATCTTTATTAGAGTATAATTGCTTTACAATGGTGTGTCAGTTTCTGCTTTATAACAAAGTGAATCAGTTATACATATACATATGTCCCCATATCTCTTCCCTCTTGCATCTCCCTCCCTCCCACCCTCCCTATCCTACCCCCACCCTCTACTTTCTGTTGCTATGAATTTGACTGCTTTAGGGACCTCATGGGAATGGACCCACACAGTATTTGTCCTTTTGTGTCTGGCTTCTTTCACTTAACAGAATGTTTTCAAGGTTCATCCCTGTTGTAGCCTGTATCAGTACTCATTCCACTGTCTGGATGGACCATGTTTTGTTCATCCATCCATCAGTTGGTGGACACTTGGGTTATTTCCAGCTTTAAGCTCTTGTGACTCGTGCTGCTGTGATCGTGGGGGCACATGTATCTTCGAGACCCCAGCTCTTCCGGGAGTGCATCTGGATCTTCTGGGCCCACAGCATTTGCCTTTTGCTTGGTTGGCTCCAGGGGACCCGGGGACTTACCAGGGCATGGCGTCCTCTCTGTCCTGCTCTCATGGCCTGCACACCCAAGGTGTTCCTTAAGGTCTGGGGTGAGCTGTCCGAACTCTGAGCCTCTGTTTCTTCATCTTACCAGACGGGGGTTTAAACTGGTTGGTCCCTAAGTCGTTTTTTCTTTTACTTTTGGTCTTGTCCATCCATGTGTGCTCTGCATGGGGAGCCCCCCACCCCCACAGGTGCTCCCAGCACCCAGGTCCACAGCCTGCAAGGCAGCGAGGTGGGAGTGGACCTTTCCCAAGCCCCACACAGTGCTCCCCAGCCATCTCTGGGGGTGATGGCCTTGTTTTTAGATCTGGGGACTTGCAGCCATGGCTCTGCCTTGGCCTTGGGCCACTCCGGGGCTGCTCAGAGTCCTCTGCGTATCCCCTCTCATTCTTCTGGGTCTCTGGCTCTTGTCTGGAGGGACTGACCTTGAGGCGGGCTCAGTGCCCTGCCCCATGTCTTCTGGAACCGTCTATGCCACCTCTGCCACTGTCACCTCCCTGCAGCGGGAGCCCTCACTCTAACGCTAGGACCACTCGCTGCTCAGGGAGCCGTGTGTGGCTCTCCCTGGGAGTGCGTGGCTCTGGGCCTTTGTGTGGCCTGTAGGATGCTGCCCTATCTGTGCCTCCCCCCAGCTGCTTCTCCCCAGCCCTTCCAGGCTCCTCCACCTCCCTTGAGGGGTCCCTGAAAGCACCTGGACGGGGGATGGGAGAGGCCGCCAGCCCCTTACTTGATGGGGGAACTTTGTTTTCCACTTTATTCAAAAAATTATGAAGGGTGATTTTCAGGTAACTTGGGTGTTGTTTTTTTCTCCCATGTGTAGTTGAGGGATTTGTGGGGGTCAGAGTGCCGTGGGGGAGGGTCTGGAGCAGGGACAGGTGCTTTGTCCAGTGCTGTTCGTCCTCCGACTAGAGCAGGTGTTTGGGAAAAGGAGACAAGAACCAGCTGCCGGGAGCAGGTTGACACCGTGGTGGCCCCAGGGCCCAGATGGTGCATTTCATCTTCTGCTTCCCAGATGTCCGTACCTGCACCGGACGACCGGGGACACGGAGCGCAAGTATCACCTGCGCTACTATAAGACGGGCACATGCATCCATGAGACAGATGCCCGGGGCCACTGCGTGAAGAACGGGCTGCACTGCGCCTTCGCGCATGGCCCCCTGGACCTGCGGCCGCCCGTGTGTGACATCAGGTGAGTGGCCGTCCTGCCGGGAGCCACTCTCCTCCCTGTGTTTCGGGCATTGCTTGCCTCAAGCAGCTCTTTCTGAGCCTTGATTTTACTGCTAACGAGAAAGTGACCCTTCTCCTCCCTCCTGACCCGGACCCAGGGGAGCTGGTGGCGTCTCGCACGCTCGGCTCTGAGGCTCTTGGGATTCGGGCCAAGACTGTCATCCTGGAATGGGGGCCCCAAGGCCGTGGGCTGCACATCCTGAACCCTCATGTAGGCGGTTTCATAAAGTGACAGAAGCCGGTGGCTATCTCACTGTCGGAGGCTTCGGACAGGCTGCAGCACCGTGACCACGTGCCGTTTGGTTGCAGGGAGCTGCAGGCCCAGGAAGCCCTGCAGAACGGCCAGCTCAGTGCTGGGGATGGCGTCCCTGACCTGCAGCCTGGGGTCTTGGCCAGCCAGGCCCTGATGGAGAAGATCCTGGGCGAGGACCCCCGGTGGCAAGGTAACCCTGCAGCCGCTGCTGGGGCGGGGGGCTCATCTCTGTCTGTAAAGTGCCTGCACGGTGGACCTCGTCGCCCCCTTTACAGGTCAGAAGGGGAGACCAAGGTTCCATTCGAGCACATCACCCTCAGCCCCTCCAGCAGCCCGTCTGGTCCCCAGGCTGCTCTGGGGGAGGGGCCTGCACGGCTGGCACAGCTCCTGCTAGGTGTCTGGTCCCAGAGCCAGCCTAGTCCCCAGCAGCCTCCACAGATGATGGCTATGGGCAGTGAGGTTTGTTTAATTGTAAAATACCCATCATGTAAATTTGCCATTTTAACCATCTGAAAGTCACAAGTCCGTGGCATTTGGTGCACCACAGTGTTGTGCAACCATCAACTCTGTCTGGTTCCAGAACATTTCCATCACCTCGGACAGAAACCCGTGCCCATCAGTGGTCTCCCCTTCCCAGCCCTGGCACCCACTAGCCTGGCTGTGTCTCCGTGGAGCTGCCTGTTTGGATGTTTCCCGAGGGTGGTGCGGTTTTAAGAGAACCCCCCTCAGTAATGCCATGTCTCCTTGGACCGGCTTTGCTCTCACGCGCGTAAACGCTTCAAGGCCGTGCTTACTTAAGTGATGAATTTCCTACAAGGGTCTTTCCCCCACCCGCCGAATCCTATGCCACCCTGGGCCCAGGGACGAATTAACAAAGGTGGCTGCCCAGGCCTTCCTGATGCCCAGGCCTCAGGCCGGGCCCTGCAGGAGCGCTGAGGAGCCTGGCCTTCCATTGCGCCTGTGCCGTGGGGGGCCTGGACGCACAGCATATATGGGGGTCCCAGTGTCGCCATGTCCCTCTGGGGAGAGGCTTGCACAGAGGGAGGGCTGCGCCCACAGCTCCCTGCCTCGGGGCTTGGCCTTCTCATGTTGCAGCCCCTCGGTCTCCCTGGTCCTGGACCACAGGCTCCACCTGTGAGCTCTGGCTTGTGGTGCAGGTGGGGGTACAGGTCCTCTCTTGTCACTGTCAGGCGGGCTGAGCTTGAGGAAGGAAAGTGGGAGGAGGCGCTGGGTCAGGTCTGGCCGGGTAACTAACCCTCAGCGCCCGTGGTTTGGATTTTTAATTAGTAGATTTTATCTTTTAGGGAAGTTTTCGGTTAACAGAAAAATTGCACATCATGAACGTCTTGTGTTGATGAGGTAACATTTGTTAGAATTGACAACCAATATTGATACATGATTATTAACTAACAGCACAGTTTATCCCTGCATTGTGCATTCTCCGGGTCTGGGCAAATGTATAAAGACACGGATCCTCCATTATGATGTCATGCAGGTAGTGTCACTGCCCTAAGATCCTCTCTGCTCCACTGCTGGTGACCACTGATCTTTCGCCCCATTGTTTTGTCTTACAGTTGGGATCACACAGTGTGTAGCCTTTGCACTTAGTGCTGTGCATTCAGGGTTCCCTGTGTCTCTTTGGGGCTTGGTAGCACCTTTCTTCTTCTTTTTTTTTCTCATATTATCTTAGCACCTTTCTTCTTATTGCTGAATAATTCTCCACATCTGGGTGGACCGTTCATCCGTCACCCACTAAAGGGCGTCCCGGAGCCCCTGTGACTCATAGGCACTGCTACACCTCTCACTTCTTTGTGGTTCATGCCACTCAGCGCAGGACCTCGTGTCTGTTGGAGGTCCTCTGTCAATGCTTGTGAACGAATGTCTTACAATTTTTATTTTCTTAAAATCGTCTTTTCTGTTTAAATTCCTTTTGTCCTCTCTGTGCCCTGCTGTGTGGTTCACGTCCCTTGTCATTTTATCAGTTATTTGGAACTGAGTTTGGTGTGTGTGGGGGTGGTGCCATTAAATGTGGGTGTGGAAGCGTGTCCTGGGCGTGGCTCCCGGGGTTGGCCGGGCAACACACCCTCCCTCTGCCACTGTCTTCCCCTCCATGCCTTGAGGGTCAGCCCCCCTGGGCAAGTGTAATTAAAAACAATGCCGTTTGTAAAAAAAAAAAAAAAAAAAAGGGGCGTCCCTTGTCATTTTATCAGTTATTTGGAACTGAGTTTGGTGTGTGTGGGGGTGGTGCCATTAAATGTGGGTGTGGAAGCGTGTCCTGGGCGTGGCTCCCGGGGTTGGCCGGGCAACACACCCTCCCTCTGCCACTGTCTTCCCCTCCATGCCTTGAGGGTCAGCCCCCCTGGGCAAGTGTAATTAAAAACAATGCCGTTTGTAAAAAAAAAAAAAAAAAAATGGGGAGGGTCAGTTATTAACCATCCCAAGAATGGGTATGATTTTCAAGAATCTCCTTTCATCCAGTTACTGCTTTTAAATGACCCCTGGTGGTTTTTTTGTTTATTTTTGCTTTGAGATAAAATTCAGGTAACATGAAATTAACTACTTAAAAAATAGACTTTATTTTTTTTAGAGCAGTTTTAGGTTCCACATTGTGGAAAGTTCAGGGAGTCCTCACATATCTGGTACCTCCATACACACGGCAGCCCCGCTGCAGTGGGATGTTTGTCACAGCTGAGAGCCTGCATTGACATGTCAGCATCACCCAGCGCCCATCATTTACCTTGGGGTTAAAATGAGCCATTTAATTTATTTTTATTTATTTATTTTTTAACTTTGTATGGTACTTTATTGGGTGTAAAATGAGCCATTTTAAAGTGTATTTCAGAGGTTTTTAGTATGTTCACAGTGTTGTGCACCCATCACTTTTATCTGGTTCTAAAACTCTATCTAGTCTCCCCAAAGAAGCCCCGGCCCCTGATACCCACTAATCTACTTTCTGTCTATGGATTTGCCTGTTTTGGATGTTTCCTATAAGTAGAATCATACAACATGTGCCTTCTGTGTCTGCTTCTCTCACTGAGCATTGTGTGTTCAGATTGTTAAAGTCTCATCCACGTTGTAGCGCATGTCAGTGCTTCACTCCTCTTCATGGCTGAGTGATGCTCCACCACATGGCTGGGCCACATGGCGTTTACCCATCATCTGCTGATGGACACCTTTTGGCTGTGTGGCTGCCGTGAGCACACGTGTGCACGTTTCCGTGTGGGCCCCTGTTTTTCAGATACCAACTTCGTGCTAGGCAGCTACAAGACAGAGCAGTGCCCCAAGCCGCCGCGCCTGTGCCGCCAGGGCTACGCATGCCCACACTTCCACAATAGCAGGGACCGGCGGCGGGACCCCCGGAGGTTCCAGTACAGGTGAGCCTGGGCTACGGGCACCGCAGGGCCCTGGCCGACTTCTCTGGTGTGGGCCCAGCCCGGCGGTCCCCTCTGTTCACACTCACGTTGGCTCGAGGCTCTAGTTTAGGCAGCCACCCCTCTGCTCCCTTCACTCTCCCCAGAGGCTCTGGTGTCCAGCCAGCCAGCAGGTGCGGTCAGGGCGTGGCTCCTCCATTTCCACCCCCCTCCCCCGGCCTCCCTCCTGTGACCTGTGTGTCCCTGCCAGCAAGAGCGCCTACTGGCAAGGAACTGGCCCTTGAGAGGCTGCGAGTCCCAGTGCCCACAGCCTGACTTCACCCTCTCCGGGGAACTGATGTCCTCGGGGTGGTGGGTTTGGGCCTCACCTGGTTTCATGCACCTGGCAGTCCTGGTCTCTTCCTAGGCCGTCTCCTCCTCACTCCAGCTGCCCTCACCTTGGTGCCCAGCTTAGCCTCGGGTTTGCCAACTTGCTGGATGGACCTGGCACTGGGCAGGGTGGGGGACTGGGGACACGGAACCCCAGGGGTGCCTGGGCACCTTGGCCCTCACCTCGCTCCTCCCTTGGGTCCCGAGCTCTGTGTAGAGCTTGTTCTTGGAGCAAAGAGCCTCTCTCTAATAATTTGATGCCACCTCACCTGCCCAAGAGCCCTCACTTTCAGATAAAGTTGTTTTTATGACAGTCACTGTTCTGAGTAGTTTGAGTTGAGGCACAGAGAACCTTTGGCTTTTAGTCACCCGATGTCATCTTGAGAAGATGAAGTGAATTTACTGTGTATCAAAGCGATAGAAAATCGTAAAGATTACAAGTTTTATTTCCCACAGATGATAATTTTTAAAATAAATCCAATACAATAAAGCTGTCAGGAAGTACCTGAAGAATAGAGGGTATTGGGTAGGGTTTTCATATTGTAGGACCAAAGTCTCAGGTTCAATTTGGAAATAGTTTCACGGGGAGACAGAGTGTGGTCCCCTGGTGGGCTGGGCGGGGGCTGGGCCTGGTCTCCTCCTGCTACAGGAGGCCTGGCTACGTCTCCGAGGTGCTTGTCACAGTGGCATCGGTGGCTCTGACTCACTCACTTCACATTTTGTGGGAAATGAAAACGGGCTCCTGAATGCCTTCTGGGTTCCACCAGGCACCTGCACTCCTTTTTATTTATTTATTTATTTATTTTTTGGCCGCCCTCTGCGGCATGTGGAATCTTAGTTCCCTGACCAGGGATCAAACCCACGCTCCCTGCAGTGGAAGCGCAGAGTCCTAACCACCGGACGGCCAGGGAAATCCCTGCCCTGTTTTTTTTTTTTGCCTGTCCTGGTGAGGAAGGGGCCAGTGCTTCCGGGGCTGGCACCCATGTCCCCTGGTGGTGCACGTGTGCTCAGCACTGTGCGGACAGCCTGATGCCCCAGGGCATGTGGGGAGGACATCCATCCTCCGCTGACTCCTCCTTGTCCCCCAGGTCCACCCCCTGCCCCAGCGTGAAGCACGGTGACGAGTGGGGCGAGCCCTCCAGGTGCGAGAGCGGGGACAGCTGTCAGTACTGCCACTCGCGCACAGAGCAGCAGTTCCACCCCGAGGTACGGGAGCACCCTCGGTCCAGGGACGGGCTCAAAGGACTCGCGGGGCTCAGCACCTATGGTTCTTTACATGGAAAGGATGCGATTAAAATCAGCAAAGGATCAAGGCACAGGGGCGGGTCCTGGGGAGACTAGGCACGCACTGTGGACGGTGTGTCCTTCTCCTAGCTACCACGTGTGGCCGTATTTGTGGCCATATTCACAGTGCTGCCAGCTGGGAAGTCACCCAAGCCTTGGCATCTAGGGTTTTTACTGGGGGTCGGTCAGCAGACGTGGCTGACCTCAGTCTCTGGCCCCTGCAGAGGCTGAGCCAATGCTGCGTGGCCCAGGCCCACCTTAAGTCACTATGTGGCATGGCCCAGAGCCCCAGGTAAACAGAGACCCGACCAGGCAGGACATTCCAGGGGCTCAGACGTCACCTCCCTGAGCCCATCAAAGCCAGTCCTTCCTTTGGGGCATGCGGGTGTGGACAGGGAAGGCATGGAGTTAACCCTTTGCTGCACACTCGGATTTGTGTTAAAAACGAACAAGCACACAAGGCCCCTGGACCAATGGGAGAGCATCAGAGCACCGGGACCAGGAGGGTCAGGGCCGGGCTGGGAGCAGGCTCTGCGGTGAAGGAGCGCCCAGCTGTGCCCACTGGGGCACCTGGGCTCCAGGGAGGGGTGGGCTCCTGGTCTGAAAGGCTGTGGTGTTAGGTTTCTTAAAAGTTTCTTCTGTCTAGAGATTCAGTGCTTCAGAGCGTGCATAAAACAACACTTAGACTCCTGATATTTGGAGTTCTGAATTGGAGACCTTTTGAAATTGCTTTTGTTGGTGACCCTTAAAATTTCAGTGCAGGTGCTCAGGGGATGGTCAAAGAGCCACGGGGAACGAGCAGTGTTTCGGGCAGGGAAGGGGGCGGGTGGCAGCACCCATGAGGGTGTCTGGGGCCTAGAGGCCGCTGTCCCTCCTGGGCAGGCTGTGCTGCGGGGCCGCACCCAAGTGAAGCAGCCTTGGGTCTGGCCATGGAGTGGACGCATGTGGTCACTTAACAGGCATTTCTTGCACACCTGCTGTATGCCAGGCAGTGAACCAGGTGTATCAGGCAGTGCCAAGTGGACAAGCTGACCTGATATGTGATTTCAAGGACAGGCGCTGCAGGAGCAGCCTCAGGCCCACACGGTTTCCCAGGCTGACTGGCCCTGCGCAGACAGGGCGTCCTGGGACTGCTGGGAGGAGTGGGGACGGGGGGTGCGGTGTCCACATCCTTCTTTTTCAGGATACCCCCTTGTGATTACCAGCTCTAGGCCTCCAGCTGGAAGGAGGAGGCCAGACCCAGCCAGCTCTGGGCCTCCCACGGAAACAGGTTTCCAGTCCAGCCTCTCTATTTGCTGTTTTATTTTCATTTCCTAGATCTACAAGTCTACCAAGTGCAACGACATGCGACAGACTGGGCACTGCCCTCGGGGCCCCTTCTGTGCTTTTGCGCACGTGGAGAGTGAGTACCTTGGTGCACCCGGAGCAGGCAGGGCTCAGCCTCGGTAGGGGGCGGCTGGGAGGGTCGGCGGGGCTCTGGGCTACATGAGGCTCAGCATGGCCCTGCCTCTGGACACCGCAGGGCCATGAGTGTAGTAATTTTGATGGCCAGGTGAGCCCATAAAGTCCCCAAAGGCAGAAACCACGTCGGTGACGGGAAATGCATAGACACGGCCCTTCCCCGGGGTTCCCGAGAGCTTCCTCTTAAAGCTTTTTGATTTGGGATTCCTGTTCTTATGAGCATAGTTGCAAATTCTTTTACTATTTTTTATTTTAATGGGGAGGGTGGCTTTTCCTGTTGAAATTTTCCATTACTTTCTGCTGTTGGAGTCGTTCATGATTTGCTCTGGAAGACGCCAGGTTCCCATGCGGTCAGCTCGGCTCACAGCGGCTCTGGCCGACCCGTTAGAGACTAGCGCACGCTTGCTCTCCCTGATCTGTGGGGTCTCTTTAACCAAAGTCTCAGCCAGCAGCCACTCAAAGCCCGCCACCCCCTTTCTCGGCAGAGAGTCTTGGAATGGCCAGCGACTGGGGCTGCCGAGACCTCACCTCCACCAGCAGCCCCGTGGCCCCCAGCGGGCAGCCCGGACACGTAAGTGGACGGCGTCCCGAGGAGGGTGCCCGCTCTGCTGTTTGGTTTGAATCCAGCGTTAGGTACACGGATGGATGTGATCTCTGGGTGACATGGTTGGAGGCGGCCTGCCTGCAGGGTTGGCAGCTCCTTATAGAAGAGTCTAGAAGAATCCTGGCTGAGTCCTGGCCCGGGTGTACTTGCCCGGCCTTGCCTTTTGCCAGACACGCACATATTGGCCATGTGCGAGGCGCGGTCTCTGGCTGAGTGTGAAGAGGGGCCCCGAGTCCATGGGGATCCCTGAAGGGCAGGAGAGGCGGGTCCCCGACGAGGTGCGAGGGCAGACCCAGGCATCTCAGTGAGATTTGTGCAGTGAGAGATGGGGGGCCTTGTGGGTTAGGACCCTTGTGCCCGTGCAGGTGGAGGGGACAATGGGGGGCTCCATCCTGCGTCCTATCCGTCTCTGTGGCATGGTCGTGGGCATGGTTGTGGGCTCCTTGGCTCTGCCTTACGTCTCTGAGGATGATCCTCTTCCTTGCACGCGGTTTTATCTGTCGTGTTGGTGTCATTGAGGAGGTGGCCGCCTGGGATTGGTTCTAGGAAGGAAACTGGAAAAAACTCAGGTGTTTCCCCGCCCTGTCTTTCTTTCCACTTGGTGCTTTTCTGAAAAAACAGAAGGACAGGAAAGGTGAGGACAGCTGAGGTGGGGTTTGCTTAGAGGAGCCCTGCCAGGCACGCAGTTCATCACTGCTCCTTCAGCACGGAGGAGCATTCGGGACCGCCACCCTCTTCCAGTAGCAGAGCCGGCGCTTGGCAGAGGCAGAAGCTAGTCCCCTCGTCACCTTCTTGGTTGCTCCCAGGGGGTGTGACAGTCGTGGTTTCAGGTGGTGGTCAGAGGGCCACTGGCTTGGCTCCCACTGAGGGCCAGGGTGGATGGATCCTCGGTGTGGCTTGTACCTGAAGAAGCAACAACCAGGGTGTTTGGACAGGGAAGCTGGGACCCTGCAGGAGGCGCCTCTGGCTGCTGGGCGGTGCCAGAACAGTGTGCCCACCCCTGCAGACAGACTCTCAGGGCATCCTTTGTCTTTTGTTAATTATTTTGCAACTTAAAAGTCACTGTGCTAGAACACATAGTGGGTGCCAGGGCTGGGGAAGGGGTGGCAGTGAGAGCTCAGTGGGGAGAGTTCCTTTGCGGATGGAAATGTGGAACTGGATAGAGGTGGGGTTCGCACAACATCGTAAATGTGCCAAATGCCACTGAATCCTTCACTTTTAAAAAATTACTCTTATGTTGTATGAATTTTGCCGCAGTTTTTTAAAAAGCTAAAAAAAGTAATGAAGCATCCTGTTTGGGGCTGGCTCTGACTTTCGGGCCCAGGACGTGGACAGCCTCAGGGCAGGCCTGGCAACACCATCTTCCTGCATGGTGCTGGGCTCCAGCTGTGTGTTGGGCGACTTTGGCTGAGCGGGAGCCCTGGTTTTGTCTCTCTCAGGTCTCCTGTTGCAGCAACCCCGCAGGGAGCGCCCGGCAGCCCTTCCAGGTCTGAATGGGAAGATCGTGCAGGGGAGGGCATTGTGCTTGGGGCGGGTGGTGGTGGGGGTCGAGGTTCTCATTCTGTACTGGTTGCCCCCTCCACCCTGAGTATATTTGTTTGTGAGGATTGTCACAAGTCCCGAATCCAGCCTTGTGCACAGTGGGTGTTCCCGCTGCTTCCTTTTCATTGTAGAGGGAGTCTGGGTGAACAGACAAACCATGAGCCTCACTATGCATACTTCACCCTGGTGGGGGAGAGATGCCTGGAGTCTCATCACCTGTAGATGTGGTCCTGGGTTTGAGGAGTCTATCTTGGGTTTGAATCCCTCCTTTCTGACCGGGGAGAGGGAAGCGGCTTCCGCACTGCTCGCTTCCGGCTGTGGGGCCCACGTAGCTGTGGGTCGGCTCCCGCTGCCGGCACCCTCTCCTCACTGTGTCCAGAACTGGCCGCATCATGTGACCTGCTGGCATCTCTCAACAGAAACACATTGTGAAATAATAGAAAATATGTATATTGGTCCCCTCTCCCCGCCGGCTCCTCACACAGGCCTCCAAGACCCTCATAATTCTTTTGTTCCAGTGAGGTGACTCTTGGTGGGCTCCTGGATGGGGCTGGTCACAAGAAAGACCAGGTGTGATTAGAAGCCTGGAACTTTCAGCCCTACCCCCATCCTCTGGGGAGGGGGAAGGGGCTGGAGATTGAGCCAATAATGGATTGTGCCCATGTGATGAGCCTGCATAAAAATCTCTAAAGTATGAGGTTTGGAGAGCATCTAGGTTGGGGGACACATCCATGTGCAGGAGGGTAGCACACCCCAGCTCCATGGGGACAGAAGCTCCTGCACTTCGGACCCCTCCGGACCTTGCCCAGAGTGCCTCTTCACCTGGCTGTGCATCTGTGTCCTTTATCACATCCTCTATTACATAATGAGCCAGTAAACATAGTTACATGTTTCCTTGAGTTCTGTGAGCTCTTGTACGTGTTTCCTGGAGTTCTGTGAGCTATAGTACAATGGCTTGGGTTCCATTGTAGATGGAACCCAAGGAGGGGGTCATGGAAACCCTGGTTTACAGCTGGTCGGTCAGGCGCACAGGTGACAACTTGGGACTTGGATTGGCGTCTGAGGTGCAGGTGTGTCTCGTGGAACAGCCCTCAGCCTGTGGGGGTCTGCGCTGTCTCCAGGTAATGAGTGTCACAGAGGAGTGTTTCCTCTTCGCCAGCTGTGACTTTAGCACAACCTTTCTGTGTGCTGCCTCTCATGTCTGGCTGCAGACGCAGCTGAGTTCCTTTGGTGAGGCAGGGAGCTGGGCTGCTCTCCTGGGTGATGCCCACCCTGCTCCCCGGGTCAGGCTCCCAGCCCCACAGCTGCTTTAGGCAGGGTGCACCTGGATTCTCCCACCTCACAGGTCCTCAGTTACTCTGAGGTGGGACTCAGTGTGTCAGTGTAACCGTTTCAGAATGAACAGCAGCGCCTCGTGTGGCCACCACCTCTGCTCGTCCTTATGTGAGACAGAACTCACTCAGGTGGGCCTAAGGCCAGGACTGGAAATTGAGGGAGAAGTTAAAATCCTCCAGGAAGTTACCGAGTCCATTGTACTGCTCACCGCATGACAGGCCAGTAAGTCGAAAGATGAGTTGTTGGGGCAAGGAATAGCAACTTTATCCGGAAAGCCATCAGACGGGGAGGACAGTGGACTAGTGTCCCAAAGAACCCAGTTAGAATTTAGGCTTCTTTTGTACTAAAAGGGGAGGGGGTATGGTTAGTTGTTGCGAACTTCTTGGAATCCTTTGTTCTCAAAGCTGTCTGCGTAGGTCTGGTCACGTTCCTATAAACCTCCAACAAGATAAATGTTATGCTCTGTTTTGCAACTTTTTACTTTTTATCTCTATATGAATGGAAAAGTGATGAACCTTTAAAGGTCAGAATTTTGAGAATGGGCTATCCTGTGTATTTCAGGCTATAGGCAACATTCTTTTAGTGATTAACTTGTAGCAAAAGCAATAGAATACAAAGGTTAAAGCAAAAGAAACAATCCAATATGGAGTCAGATTTGTTCTTCCCTATTACAAAGTTTCCGTTAAAAAGATTCAAGCAAAGTGTTTCAATGTGAAACATCCAGTCTTCCCCTGGAAGACCACAACATTGGAACTGGGAACTGGCTCGTCCTCCTGCCTGACATTGTCAGCACCTGCTCAAATAGATTTTGAGCATCCAAGAATCATGTGGGATCTGAGGCGCTGGGGTCAACTCGGGCCGCCTCTGGGCATGGGTTCAGGGGCATGTGGTTTGGTCGTGACCCTAAGGGAATACATCGATTGGGGTGTTTGGATAAGCTCGGACCTCAGCATGGGTCTCGCTGTCCCAAACGAACCGTTTTCGTTTAAATTGGGGGTGAGAAATAGAGGACAGCTTCCCTTCCCCATTTTCCTGAATCTCAGTCAACTTTGACAGCAGAACTGAACTTAAGTGAAAGAACTCTGTGCTCTGTCCGGGGCAAACTGCTCTCACCGGCCGCCCTCTTGCCCCGTTCCAGAACATTCACGCACAGCTAGGTACCTGCTCAGCGCACCTGAAAGCGCCTGTGTGATGGTGGGTTGCTGACATTGCAGAGCATGAACTCCCCTCCCCACCCAGCACAGGTGCAGGCCCAGGGAAGAGTCAGGAGGGACCCTGGATGGGGACAAGGCCCCACGCAGGAGCTCTGGGACTTTATCCTGAAGGCGAGCAGAGCTGTTTCAGGGCAACCTGGTTTCTTCACAATGTAGCTTCTCCTTAGAGCGAGGGTCTCAGGTCTCTGGTCAAGGCCTTTGGAGGCCAACAACCAAATTGGGGTGTGTGTGTGGGTCACTTCTGGGTGAAAGGAATGCAAGGAAACCAGAGAAACCAAGACGGGCTCAGAGTTGAGCTGGGTGTTGGGCATCAGGCAGGAGGAAGGGGCCCCAGTCAGGGCCTGTGTGAACATGGCTTCTTCTCTGCCTTCTGTGAGTCTTCTGGGTCCTTCTACAAATCCAGAAATCAAACAAGGAAGGAAGGGATGACCTAAGCCACCGCCACAAGTTCAAGTTCACTTAACATAAGATTAAGCACAAAAGTCAGAATAACACTCAGATCTATAGAACGTTTTTTTGTTTTGTTTTTTGTTTTTGTTTTTGTTTTTGGCTGTGTTGGGTCTTCATTGCTGTGCGTGGGCTTTCTCTAGTTGTGGTGAGCGGGGGCTACTTTTCATTGTGGTGCGCAGGCTTCTCATTGAGGTGGCTTCTCTTGTGGAGCACGGGCTCTAGGCACGTGGGCTTTGGTAGTTGTGGCATGCAGGCCCTAGAGCGCATGGGCTTCGGTAGTTGCATCACGTGGGCTCTAGGGTGCGTGGGCTTCAGTGGTTGTGGCATGTGGGCTCAGTAGTTGTGGCTCGTGGGCTCTAGAGTGCAGGCTCAGTAGGCCTGGCACATGGGCTTAGTTGCTCTGTGGCATATGGGATCTTCCTGGACCATGGATTGAACCTATGTTCCCTGCATTGGCAGACAGATTCTTAACCACTGTACCACCAGGGAAGTCCCTTGGTGCAGTTTTCATGCTTATGTTTGACCTGAGAGTACAGGTCCTGAGCTCTGCAGGCAAAGCCATCCTCGTGCAGTTTCCCCAGAAGGTGGCTCATGGGAGTCAGGATTTTTACATGCGAGGGAGAGGAAAAAAACTGTTCCCTCGGGCTTCCCTGGTGGCGCGGTGGTTAAGAATTCGCCTGCCAATGCAGGGGACACGGGTTCGAGCCCTGGTCTGGGAAGATCCCACATGCCGCGGAGCAACTAAGCCTGTGTGCCACAACTACTGAGCCTGCGCTCCAGAGCCCACGAGCCACAACTACTGAAGCCTGGATGCCTAGAGCCCGTGCTCTGCAACAAGAGAAGCCACCGCAGTGCGAAGCCCGCGCACTGCAACGAAGAGGAGCCCACACTCGCCGCAAGTAGAGAAAAGCCCGTGCGCGGCAACGAAGACCCAACACAGCCAAAAATAAATAAATAAAATAAATTAAAAAAAAAAAACAAAACTGTTCCCTCTATCCATTTAGGTTTAGTGTCTGGGGTCCCGCAAATTAAACTGACCAAAGGCAAATTAACTGGAGAAAATGTTTATTTCTTATTCATTTGGAGGCTAGACCTGGGGGCTTATCTACCCTTTTAACAAAGAGTGATAAATTGTGGACAAGTGACAAGACAAAAGGGGTTTCTGCTTACAGGGAACTAAATTTGGGAAGGTAAAGATATGGGGGAAGGGAAGATGAGGGTTATTTTAGTGAGTTTGTTGTGAGGCTCAGCCTCCTGCAGTCCTTTTGATGATTAGCGTTCTCAGGTGGTTAAGCTGTTCCCTTCCTCTTGGGAGGGAAGAGATCGCCTTTATGAAGGGAAATTTATAGGCTATCTCCAGGCAGAAAGGGTGAGGGCAGAGAATAGCTTTCCAGGAAATCATTTGTCTTAGGTGTTGGACTTTCCACGACTTTCCCGGCTCTGGAGATGCAGCCCTGCCTGGGAGGCTCTGTTTGGGGTTTGCCGTTGTGGGTTCAGGGAGCTCTCACCTGCCTTCACACGGACCAGCAAGGAGCGCAGAGATCCACATCAGGTGTAGGAACTGGAATCCAAGAAAACTGATGCAGAGGCAGCAGATTTGAAAGCCTTTCTGTTTCATGGACTTCAGTCCTTGGCCTTTTCTTTTTCTTTTCCCCCCTTTATTTGTTTGTTTATTTTTGGCTATGTTGGGTCTTTGTTGCGGTGCACAGGCTTCTCACTATGGTGGCTTTTCTTGTTGAGGAGCACAGGCTCTAGGTGCACAGGCTTCTAGAGAGCAGGCTCAGTAGTTGTGGCACACGGGCTTAGTTGCTCCGCGGCATGTGGGATCTTCCTGGACCAGGGCTCGAACCCATGTCCCCTGCATTGGCAGGTGGATTCTTAACCACTGCGCCACCAGGAAAGTCCTAGTCCTCGGCCTTTTCGGCCTTCCGAGCAAAGCTTAGGTCTCTGTGTGTTTTTAATCAGCTGCTTTTTCTTCCAACAGCCAGTGCTTTTTCTGTTGCAGGCAAAGCGGAGAGATTCACCTGCTGAAGGCAGCCAGAAGGCCAGCGAGCAGGACAGTAAGCAGGTACTACCCGAAGCGAGATTTCACGTTCTCTTTGCGACTAGACCGCTGCCTGTGTAGCCCGTCACTTACTCCTGACTCACGCCGTGACCTGGTTAACATCCATTTGTAAAACAGCTGCATTCTTATATTCTTCTTAAAGTCATCTGTTCCATGTGTCCTTTGTTTTAATGTTTTAAAAAGTGTGCTGTACCTTGGAAACAACAGAACCAAAACCTCTTAAAGTTTCCCCCACGGGGAAATAAGAGGTGCCCTTCGTGGCCCTTCTGTGTGAGTGTCCCCGGGGCAGCCGTGACAAAGCTCCACAGACCGAGGCTTAAACAACACGCAGTGATTCCGTCCGGAGCCCGAAGTCGGAGACGAGGGTGTCAGCAAGGTTGGTTCCTTCTGGGGACCTCCGTTCTCGGCCTGCAGGCGCTGTCTTCCCTCTGTGTCTGTGTCTGTCTCCAGTGGTCCCTTTTCCATCAGGACATCAGTGCTATTGATCAGGACCCCCCCATCAACCTCGTCTTAACTTGATTCCCTCAGTAAAGACCCTGACTTTAAGCAGGTCCCGTTCAGAGGTGCTGGGGGTCAGGACCCCAACATCTGAGTTTTGGGGGCACAGTTGAGCCCATGGCAGCGTCCAGGGTGAGCCTGGCTTGGTCTCCCTCTCTCGGGTCACAATCTGGAGTTGTTTTCACCTCTGAGAGAGCTAGTGATCAGGAACTAGTGATCAATGCATTCTTTCTCCTCCAAGGGAGGCTACATGGGGGCTTCCTGCCGTGCCCCCCCCGCCCCCGCCCCCAGGCTTCTGCTGAGTCAGGCCCTTTCTCTCTGTTCTGTGCGACATAGCTTCCTGTACGCTTAGTACACCAAGTTGTTTGAGAAACAGGTTTTTTTCTCTGGGCACAAGGATGCTTGTTTTCCTATCACTGTAAAAAGGCAGAGGGAGCTTTACACGCTCCGGAAGGCCTGGGCTTGGCAGGATGTGCAGCGAGCACTCACTCTCTCTGGCGGCTTGTCACCTGTCTCTGCTCTGAGCTTTATTTTAAATTCCCAAGTGGACAGGCCCTCACAGTTCCTTTTCTTCTGGTTTTCTTAGTGCCTTGAGGGTGCCTCCTGGGGGATTTTTCAGAGCAAGATGTTCAGGCACTTTTTTTCCATTAGAAGCTTCTGAAGCACATTTTTGAAATCAGCAGGGTGGTTGAAAGTAAAAATACAACCCAGTTATCTTGTCATTTTTTTTTGTTTAAAGAGATTGAAATCGAGAAGTTGTTCATTAAGAATCTGAAACATGAAATGTTAACAGTAGTGTAGCCAACAGGGTACGTGGCCACAGTCTCAGGGCTGAGGAGGAAGGGCCTGGAAAGGAGTGGGGCTCACGGCGGGGGAGCCCAAGAGGGCTGGGAGGTTCCCGGTGGGCGAGCTGCCCTCCCCCTTGGGCTCTGGGGGTACACTGGCCAAGTTCATCCACCAGCCAGCACTCACCTGCACCCAGAGACCCCCTCCGCCCTGTCCCAAAGCCAGGCCCTGTTGGAAAGCCAGAGGGCCCCTAGGCCAGGTTAACTGGTTCCAGCATTTCCCCTGGGACCCCTGAGGTTCCCGCTCTGTTTGAAGTGTCGGCTGGAATGCCCAGTGGACGCCGTAGCTGTGAGGCCAGCCTGGTGGCTCTCTCGGGTGAACGGTGCTCAGATGCTGCTCCAGGCACCCCTTCCCTGCATGTGGGCGCCATCCGCTCTGGCTGGAGGAGAATTCTGGCCACCTGTCCCTGGGACCTCCCATCTCCTCTGAGGTGGCCGCAGGACCCCATGTCCCTGGGCCTCAGCAGCAGCTCTTGTTTCTGGGGCTTTGATCATTGGGTCAGAGTGGGGAGCACAGGGTGTGTGGTGTTTTCCTTGATAAACTGAGGCAGTTCAGTTTGCTGGTTAGCCCGGCCCACTCCCCAGTGTCCATCTTCCTTCGCCGGGGGCCCCTTCCTTAGACACCTCCTGCTGGCCGGGTGGCACTCGGTGGTTCCTGCTGAGGAAAGCAGCTCCGTGCTGTGGCTGCCCATCGCTGCAGAGTCCAGGCTCCGAGACCATGGAGACAGTGTCCACAGTGCGCAGACCCCAGCCCTTCAGGACTCGCTCTGTCCCACCCTGAGAGGCAGCCAGTGGTGTCACCCCGTGAGAGCAGTGCAATTGGGGGACTCAGTTCTCAGCGAACAGGCGGGCTTTCCAAGTTGTCAGTCTGATGAGTCCCTAGGTCACCCCAAGCTTACCCTAGCACACTAGTGTGTCTCTGCTACTCAAAAACAGGCAGATGGGAAAGCTTCCTGACTTTGGGATTGGCAACAATTTCATGGATGTGACACCAAAAGCACAGGCAACAGAAGAGAAAATAGATAAATGAGACTTCATTGAAATTAAAAACTTTCGTGCATCAAAGGACGCTGTCAACAAACAGAGTGAAAAGACAGCTCATGGAATGGGAAAAATACCTGCAAATTATTTATCTGATAAGGGGTTAATATTCAGAACATAGAAAGAACTCCTACAACTCAACATCAACAAAACAAGCAACCTGATTAAAAAATGGGCAAAGGGGGCTTCCCTGGTGGCGCAGTGGTTGAGAATCCGCCTGCCGATGCAGGGGACATGGGTTCGTGCCCCGGTCCGGGAAGATCCCACATGCCGCAGAGCGGCTGGGCCCATGAGCCATGGCCGCTGAGCCTGCGCATCCGGAGCCTGTGCTCCTCAACGGGAGAGGCCGCAACAGTGAGAGGCCTGCGTAC
>NW_006780388.1:3292702-3297844 GCF_000442215.2 Lipotes vexillifer
GTACCTCAAAAAAAAAAAAAAAAAAAAAGGGCAAAGGACTTGAGTAGACATTTCTCCAAAGAAGATACACAAATAGCCCACAAGCACATGAAAAGATGCTCAATACCAGTGGTCTCTAGGAACATGCAAACCAAAACCACCATGAGGTACCACTTCATGCCCATTAGGGGACAGCTGCTATTAAAAAAGCAAAACAAAGAATAACAGGTGTTGGCAATGATGTAGAGAAATTGAAGCTTTTTTGCATTGCTGGTAAGAATGTAAAATGGTGCAGCCGCTGTGGAAAACAGTATGGTGTTTCCTTGAAAAATTAGAAATAGAATTACCTTATGATCCAGCAATCCCATTTCTGGGTATATACCCAAATGAATTGCAAGCAGTGTCTCGAAGAGGTATTTGTATACCCATTTTCACAGCAGCATTATTCATGAAGCCAGAAGGTGTGAGCAACCCAAGTGCCCATTGGCGGATAAATGGATGAGCATAATGTGGTCCATCCATACAGTGGAATATTATTCAGCCACAAAAAGGAAGGAAATTCCATCACATGCTACAACATGGATCAACCCTGAAGACTGTGTTAGCTCAGGCTGCCATAACAAAACACTAGACTGGCTGGCTAACATACAGGAAATTTATTTTCTCACAGTTCTGGAGGCTGGACATCCAAGATCAAAGTGTAGGCAGGTGTGGTGCAGACAGCTGGCATCTTGCTATGTACCTGCACATCCTTTCCTCTGTGCCTGTGCATCCCTGGAGTCCCTTCCTCTTATAAGGACACCAGACCTATCGGATCAGAACCCCCTCTTATGACCTCATTTAACCTGTCACCTTAAAGGCCCGATCTCTAGATACAGTCACATTGGAGGTTAGGGCTTGAACATTCGGATTTGGGGGGGACACAGACAGTCCACGGCAAAGACATTATGCTCAGTGAAATAAGCTAGACACGAAGGACAAATCCTGGGACTTCCCTGGCGGTCCAGTGGTTAAGACTCCTCACTTCCACTGCAGTGGGTGAGGGTTCGATCCCTGGTTGGGGAACCAAGATTCTACATGCTGCGATGAGCAGCCATACAGTGGGATGCCCCCCACCCCATACAGTGGGATCCTGTATGATCCTGCTTATATGAGGTCCCTGCAGCTGTCAAATTCATAGAGACAGAGAATGGAAGGGTGGGTTTCAGGGGCTCGGGGAGGGTGGGGAGTTAGTGTTTAATAGGACAGAGTTTCAGTTTGGGAAGATGAGAAAGTTCTGGAGATGATGGTAGTGATGGCTGCATAGCTGTCAGTGTATTTAATACTGCTGGATTGTATGCTTAACAGTGGTAAGATGGTCAATGCTATGTTATGTGTATTTTACCACGAAAAAAGAGAAACCGTGCAGACACAGCTGGCATAGGGAGGGGCATGGCCCCCCCCATTTTGCTGTGTCACGTCTGGCTCCCCTGGTGACAGAGACCCCACTCTCCACCCATCCTGGTACATCTGTAATCACCGTGGGTGGCCTCAGGGAAAGGACCAACCAGGATGTTGTCATCGATTTTCAGGACAAAGTGTCACCTGATGTCTTCAAGGGGGCACGTGCTCCTGCAGTATGAATTTTTTGGGTGGGTGAAGTCACGGCAGCTCCCAGCCAGGCTCCATGCATGGGGTTTAACATGGGGTGTCTGCAGTGCCATGGGTAGGTTCCTGCCATTCCTGCCTCGCCCGGGGACAGGGCAGTGGCTGCGGCGGGAGAGAGGAGGAAGGCCTGTGGTCACACCTCCCACGGCTGGAGGGATGGAAAGCCAGGTTGTGGATGGGCAGGTGGGCCCACCTCTGAGCTGAAGCCCAGGGAGAGCTGGGGGACGTTGCTCTCCAGACCTCTGTAGTTTGAGTTACTATTTTTTTTTTTTTTTTTGCGGTACACGGGCCTCTCACTGTTGTGGCCTCTCCCGTTGCAGAGCACAGGCTCAGGCTCCAGACGTGCAGGCTCAGCGGCCATGGCTCACGGGCCCAGCTGCTCCGCGGCATATGGGATCTTCCCGGTCCAGGGCACGAACCCGTGTCCCTTGCATCGGCAGGCGGACTCTCAACCACCATGCCACCAGGGAAGCCCCCGAGTTAACTATTTTTAAGTTTTAGTCTCAAGCATACAATGGCGATCAGTCCCAGGGTCTCTGCAGTCATAGAGCAATGGGTTGTCACCTGGGGCCTCTCTTGAGCAAAGCCAGTTGCTGGGGGTAGACCGTGAATGCCAAGAAGGAGGCCTCAGGGCTGGGAACACTTGCTCGGAGAAGCTATTCTGTGCCAGATTGGTCTCTTACACACTGTTCAGTGAATTTCCTTTTTATTATGAGAATTTCACTAGGAACCCCACCTCCTTGCACTTGGTCTTATAGCACCCCTTCCCTCCCCACCACCCCACAGTTAACTTTTCCTATATTATTTTGAGGCAAAACTCAGACGACGTACCATTTCACTTTAGTATAGCTTCTGACTCTTGATTTCCTAGCAGCCTCTGAGTGTGCACCCAGACATGACTGTGTACGGTGTGGAAAGCCCTGAGGTCTGACTTTGTAGGTCTGTCCTGGTTCATTTTCATCACATCGTTTTCTGTGCACAGTGCCCTCCACGTTACTGGCTATTCATCCAAAATTGTGCCAATTCTTTTAATCTATCAAATAAAGATAATGTGAATTGCCCCAATCTTTTTCTTTTGTTGGGTAACAAGGTCATAGGATTTTTTTTTTTTTTTAATAAATTTATTTTATTTATTTATTTTTGGCTGCTTTGGGTCTTCGTTGCTGCACGCGGGCTTTCTCTAGTTGCGGTGAGCGGGGGCTACTCTTTGTTGCAGTGCACGGGCTTCTCACTGCGGTGGCTTCTCTTGTTGCAGAGCACGGGCTCTAGGCACGCGGCTTTAGTAGTTGTGGCACGTGGGCTCTAGAGCACAGGCTCAGTAGTTGTGGCGCACGGGCTTAGTTGCTCTGTGGCATGTGGGATCTTCCCGGACCAGGGCTCGAACCTGTGTCCCCTGCATTGGCAGGCAGATTCTTAACCACTGCGCCACCAGGGAAGTCCCTCACAGGATTATTTTATCAACGTCTTCAGAAGCAGTGCTGGCTGTCTGCTCACGTCTGTGGTCGGTTGTTTTTAGGCTGCCTCATCTGCTTGTGAACGTCCTTCTCTGAATCTTTATTATCATGATTCTTATTATCATCATTAGATGGGACACTCCCTGGATACATTTGTTCCCATCCCTGGGTGATCGACAGCTCGTGATCCTGCTGTCACAGTTATTGTAACTAACCAGATATTTAAAGCCCCTCTAGAATCTCTGGAAAAGTAGTCGACTTTCTTTATTTTGTTTTGGGGATAAAAGTGGGCCAGCCCATCCGTCTCGATTGTGTCATTCTCTGTCACTGTGCTGCCATCAGGTTGCTGTCCCTGAGCAGGGTGCTGGCTCATCTTGTTATGTCTTTGCACAGAGCCACCTGGCAGTGTTGGCAGTGGGTCACCCCCTCGCTCCCAGCGTGAGTTCCAGCCTGGCATCCAGCCTGGCATCCAGCACTGGCTCAGGCGGCTCCTCGCCCACCGCTCTGCCCACTGTCTCGGCTCGTGCCCACCCTCTTGACCCCACTGGCAGCGCCGTCGAGGCGGTCCCAGGTAAGTCTGGGGCTCTGCTCCCATCTCCCTGACGCCTCTTTGCACTTCCCTTGACGCCTTCCAGTATGCATGGTGTATGCTCATGCTCAGTTTGTAGAAGAGCGTTTTCGGTCACCTGCCACTTTGGCTATGTTGCCCGTGGTCTAGGAAATGCCTGCCTCGCTGGGGGCCTTGGGCTGCAGAGGGGATGAGGAGCCCTCAGGCGGGGCAGCTGGACGGGCCCCACAGGGCAAGGCAGAGCGGGCAGTGCCACCCAGCCTGAGACCACCAAGAACAGGAGGCTTCAGAGAAATGAAGTGGGGGTTGTGAGGGGTGGTGAGGGCACCTGAAGATGGGGGACGGTGACAAGAGTGAGGAGCGGGGATGAGGTCACAAGGCATGGGCACGGCTACCAGCTGCAGAGGGGTTCTTGGCCCCTGGGAGTCCTTGAGGGTTTGTGGACTGATGAGTGGTGTGATTGGACCCGGGGGACCTGTCTAGCAGCTGGATGGAGGCGCAGAGCCCAGGTTGGGGCTGTTGTGAAAGCTAAGGGAAGAGTGGAGCTGGCGGGTAAGATGGTGCCTGCCAGGGCCATACGGGTCACCTGGCCCTCTCAGGCCACGTCTGGGTGCACCTGGCTGCACCAATAATACTAGCCAGTTTTGGGAAGTAATGGAATCCTCAGAACTGCCCTCTGGCCCCAGGAGGAGGGCCCTTGCTGGCCTTTCTGCTGTTGGGACCCAGGACCCAGAGTGCATACCCCACCCGCTTTGGGGCTAACAGGTGTAGACTGGATTGTTTTCCCATGTAGTTTCATTCAGGTTGTATCCTTACTAATGCACTGCATGAATAGAAGGGGTAAACTCTGAAATAAACGGGTGCTGGTTCCAGATTTTCTGTGTTTAATGGATTCAGTGGAATCATTTCAGGGCCACTGGGCAGGTTCCTTTCTTTAGCCTTCCACTTCATATGAACAGGCGGGAACCTCCGGAGTTCATTGCCGGGTGGCTGGCAAAGGGTGGAAAGACTAGATCGACTGTGGAGGGACCTCAGGGCTGTGGGCAGCTGACTCTAAGTGACCTCCGAGGGCAGGGTCACGGCCTGTTCATCCTGACTCGCATGGCGTTGGGTTGAGCATGTTTTACCTGAGTGGGGTCCGGCCTGAGCCGCGGCAGGTGGGCAGGGTAGGAGCAACCGGCAGGCGGCAGGGCTCGGGACTTGCCGCGGAGACCCCACTTTAACCTTAACAAAGCAGCCCGGCCCCGCGATGGTTTTCGCATAACCTGGGTCCTGGGTCCCGGCACGCCGCCTCGCAGCGCCGGGAGGGGCAGGTGCTGGTAAGAGGAGGTGAGGGGCGGGGCAGCCTAAGGCTTACGTCACCGGGGTGGGACGGAGTATGTCGGGGGCGGGGCATCCCGAGGCTTGCGTCACCGGGGCGGGGCAAGTAGGGGGCGGGGCGATCTAACATTTGCGTCACCAGGGGCGGGGCCGGCGCGGGCCGGGCGGGGCGCG
>NW_006780388.1:3298018-3324851 GCF_000442215.2 Lipotes vexillifer
GGCAGTGGCGGCGGCGGCGGCGGCAGCAGCAGCAGCAGCAGCAGTAGCAGCAGCGCGGGGCGCCGGACGCCGGGACGGTGAGTCAGCATCGTCAGTCCCGCGCCGTCAGGGTGCTGGTCGTCGTTCCCCGGAGCTGCAGATAGAGCGGTGCGCCAACTCCCTGTGCTAGGTGCGCCTTCCTTTCTCCCCAGGTGGGCCAACTCCCGTCCCTCCAGGTGGGCCAAATCCGTTCCCATGTGAGGTGCGTCTCTCCCTCCTCCCCTCCCCCAGATCTTTCCCCTCCCCTCCCGGTGCTCCTCTTACCGGTCTGCGGTACCCGCGCCCCGGGCCAGGTGTGACAGCCAGGTGTTGGTACCAAGATCTTCGGGGTTGCGGAATGAGGCGAATACAAACATCCCCCCTTTAGGAACCTGTTCTGCAGAGGCACCCGCTGCTTCCCTGCGTGGGCGCCAGCCGCGGGCTTCTCCAGGGAAGCCTGCATCGCCTAGCGGAGGGGGGTCTCTCGCTACCCGAGGAGGACGGGGTTCCTGCCTTGTCCTGCTGCGAATCGAATCGCCGCCTGCACTGTCGGAAACTCAGACCAGTAGTGAGCGGGTTTGCCAGGTGCTTCTCCGTCCTCTAGTTAGGGGAAGGACAGCCCGCCAGGGGGCATCCTGCCCAATCCCCGTGGGTGCAGGGGAGCACCCCCACGTCAGGGGTTCCCCATTCTGGCCTCTAATTCGAGCACTGGCTGTGTGCATTGTTCCCGTGTGTCCCATGGTCCTGGGGACCTGGGCACCTCTTGAATGTGCTGTGTCACGTCGGGAATCGAGCTTTGCCAGGGCCATTACTCAGCATCTTTCAGCTAATTGCTTGTTAACATCTGGGCGGTTACTGGTACTTTGGCAAGGCGGGCTCCGGGTCACATGGCACAGTTTACCTAACTGGGTTCACATAGATTTTGAGTGTTGTCAGTTCTTCCTTTAAGAGAACATCTCAGAAGACCTGGGTCTGATCTTAGTGAACAGTGGGGTGTGTAATAGGATAAGAGACATAGTGCTGGTGAAAAAGTGGGCCAGGACACCTCCTGGGAACGCCAGTGACCGCCGCCACCCCCCAATCCCCGCCTCCGCAACACAAGACTGTGGTTTGTCAGGTGAGATTTGGCCCCTGTTGTGCCCTGCCTGCACCTGAGCAGGGCAGGGCAACAGGGGTGCCCCTTTATGCTGAGTCATTGGGTGGGGGTGGGGGAGTGGGATGAGATAAATCACTTCAAGGTAAGAAAAGGTTCCTGTACACAGTTTATTTCCATCCATCCGTCCATCCCTTCCTTCATTTTATGTGCCTTTGTTATTCAAAAAATGTTTCTGGAACTCTGCCAGCTTTGAAGCAGACCACCCCTAACCTGATCCCACCACTCCAGGTGCGAAGGGCTAAGTCCATGTTGTCAGGTCCTCCTGACCAGCATGTCCAGGACAGGAGCTCAGGACCCCAGGCAGAGCGGATATGCCAGGCCAGCACAGGGAGCGTGGGTGGTGGTGGCAGGTCAAGCGTGCAGTGGGCGGGTCAGGGTGCTTGCTGTCAGCGGGTGAGTCTGCACATTGGCCAGCAGTGGTCCAGGCCTGGGCTGGACCGCACAGTCCAGGTGACATGCAGGGATGGAGCAGGGGGTGATTCTCAGAAGGGTTTTGGAGGCTGGGCAGGAGTTTTCTCAGGACTAGTGGGGCTAATGGAAGCTGTGGCAGGCTGTAGCCCACAGCAGTGTCATGGCTTAAAGACAAAGGAGGAGCCATTGCTGGGGTGGGGAGGGGCAGGGTGGGAAAGGGTCCTGCTGGGGGAGTGTGGACTGGCTCGCCAAGGGGTACATCCTTTCTGGGAGGCAGGACTCAGGACGTGAAGAGGTTGGCATCACAGAAAGGTTACTCCTGGGACAGAGCAGGTCGGGGTGAGGGGGCAGCCTGCAGAGATTACTAGAGCTGGGAGCCCTAACTGGTGTGGGTCAGGGGAGGAGGAGTTGAGGGCTCCTCTGGGCTTCTGCTCAGCATGTGGGCCCAGGTGCACCAGCTCAGAGGAGGCACCTGTGTGTGGTTTGATAAGGAGCCAATGCTGCAGTGGGGCCACTCCTGCTAGGAGGAGGCAGTGTGGCCATGCTGGGGGACGGCTGGGGCGTCTGCACGTGAGCACTGCAGAAGTCACCTGTGTCCGGGTGTGGACCAGGCACAGGAGGGGCTGCCGGGCTCCCATGGAGGGTGGGAGGGCCAGGATGTGGCCCCAGGCAGGGGAGGGAAGAGGGACAGGGCCACCTTTGACCAGAGGGGTTTGGGGGTACAGTGCAGGGCTGGAAGGCAAGGCTGGGGTGACAGTTTAAAGAGTGAGCTGGAAACTGGGGACAGCAAGGAGGAGGGGGTCATCCAACTAGGGGTGGATTTGGGTGAGGGGCTACAGGGCCTGTGGTCATGCCCTGGGGAGCAGGTGGGAGCCAGAGGCTGTACCCTCTGTGTGGAGTTCACATTAACAGGAGACAGGTCTGTCTGTGGAGGAGTCCTGACAGGTCTGGGCCCCTAGGTCTGCGGGAGGCACCTGTTCAAGCACCACAGCACGGCCTGGAGAGGACAGGTTGGTGTGTGTGGGGGGGGTGTTTCCAGGTGGTCTCGATTGTTGTGAGTTAAATTATGTGCTCCCCAAAAGATATGCCTCCGCCGTAAACTCTCCGTCCCTGTACCTGGTGATGTGACCTTATTTAGAAACAAGTCTTTGCAGGGAATTCCCTGGTGGTCCAGTGGTTAGGACTCCACGCTTTCACTGCCACGGGCCTGGGTTCAATCCCTGGATAGGGAACTAAGATCCTGCAAGCTGTGCGGTGCTGCCAAAAAAAAGAAACAAGTCTCTGCAGATGTAATTAAGGTAAAATGAGGCCATTAGGATGGGCCCTAATTTGATATGACTGGTGTTCTTATAAGAAGGAAATTTGGACACACAAACACAGGGGAGGGAAGACCACATGAGGACAGAGGCAGAGGTAGGGCTGGTGTGTCCACAAGCCAAGGAATGCCAAGGATTGCCAGCAGAAGAGGCTGGAGGGAGAGTCCCTGGAGCCTCAGAGGGAGCCCAGCCCTGTGCACCTTGACCTCAGCCTCTGGCCCCAGAGTGGATTTGCATGAGTAGAATTGTGTTGCTTGAGGCCGCCTGGTATGTGGTGCTTGGTTTTGGCGGCTCCTGGACATGAATGGCCCTGCGTGCTTCTAGATGTCAGGAGGAGGCATCCTGGGGAGCAGGAGGCACTTGCTGCAAAGAAGCGTTGAGAAGCAGGGCCGGGAGGGGGCACCCACAGAGGGGAGTGGAGCCCCCAGGAGGAAAGGGGGACTGTGCAGGCCAGAGGCGGGTGCCGCCCCCACGGTCCCAGCCCCGCTGTCTCCCTGAGGGGCTCGGGTCGGTCTTTTCTTCCTGTCACCACTCTTGCATCAGGCCACCTTCTAGTCGCCTCCATCCCTGGATGTGGTCATCGGGTGCATCACAAACTGTTGGCGGGGCTGGTCCAGCTGTGCAGGCGCTACTGTCACAGTTGAGACAGCGCTGTGAGCAGCGCTTCACGTCTTCCTGCCGCTGCCCCAGGACTGAGGAGCTTGGGGTGCTGCCAGCCCAGGGCCTGCATTGATGTCCACAGCGTCCGGTGTCACATGCTCAGCTCCTTTGGCCTCCTCACACCCCAGAGCAGAGGTGGAAACTCCAGGGGCCCTGGCCCAGTTGCCACCCTGTGTTCACCAGCCCTTCAAATAGTTCCTCCCACAGTGCGGTACAGTCAGGGGATCCCTCTGGGCCGAGGGAGCCTGTGCCCCATTCTGTGCTCCTGGCTGTCGTTGCCAGTGGGGCCAGGACCAGGTCGTGTCTGCACATGGCGGGGATGAAACAGGGAAGGAAACAGACGTGGGGCCCCCTCGTCCGCCTTCCCGGGTGCGCATGGTAGCCTCGCCCTGGGGCAGAAGCTGCGCTGGGACCCCAGTGGGCCGCTAAGCGCTAGCATCGGGTGGGAGCCCTCCCCGTGGTTGGCTCAGTGGTCCCCATGGGGGCCAGGCAGGGAAGGGATGGGGCTGCCCATTGGGCTGGACCCCAAGTCTGCTCTGCATGTGTCTGGCTCCTGACTCCTCAGAAGTCACACGTCTCCTGCCCCGTTTTTCCCCCTGAGTGTGGTAGAGGGTCTTTCATTTGAAAGGCAGCAGCCCCCGCCCTGGGAGTGCGTCTCTCTGTTCCAGAGCCACAGTCTCATCCCCTTGCCCTCTTTTTTTTTAAAAAATAAATTTATCTGCTTATTTATTTAATTTTGGCTGCGTTGGGTCTTCGTTGCTGCCGTGGCCTTTCTCTAGTGGCAAGCGGGGGCTTATCATTGCGGTGGCTTCTCTTGTTGCGGACCATGGGCTCTAGGTGCATGGGCTTCAGTAGTCGTCGCGTGTGGCCTTCAGTAGTTGTGGCTCGCGGGCTCTAGAGCGCAGGCTCAGTAGTTGTGGTGCACAGGCTTAGTTGCTCCGCGGCATGTGGGATCTTCCCAGACCAGGGATTGAACCCGTGTCCCCTGCATTTGCAGGCAGATTCTTAACCACTGTGCCACCAGGGAAGTCCCCACCTTGCCCTCTTGACTCTTGGATCAAACGTGGCCACCCCAGCCTCCCGGCTCCTCCTTCCTCTGCTCCTGGGGGTCTGGCTGAGCCCCAGGGGGTGGGGGATCGTGGTCAGAGCTGAGCTTCCTCCTTTCTGGGGTGGGTCTGATTTGATGCTGCTCATTGGGTTGGACACTGTCCAGGGACTCTGACACTTGGCACCAGGCAGCTGGGGAAGGGGCAGAGGTGGGAGGCTGACCCAGAGCAGGCAGTTCTGACGAGGGTCCCCATGGTCCACCCCTGGGCTGGGGGCGTTGAGTGCCTTTGTGGCCTCTTGAAATGGGACTTGGTGCATCTGACCAGGCGTCATGAGGCACTGAGGCTCTAGAGCGCAGGCTCAGTAGTTGTGGTGCACAGGCTTAGTTGCTCCGCGGCATGTGGGATCTTCCCAAACCAGGGATTGAACCCGTGTCCCCTGCATTTGCAGGCAGATTCTTAACCACTGTGCCACCAGGGAAGTCCCCACCTTGCCCTCTTGACTCTTGGATCAAACGTGGCCACCCCAGCCTCCCGGCTCCTCCTTCCTCTGCTCCTGGGGGTCTGGCTGAGCCCCAGGGGGTGGGGGATCGTGGTCAGAGCTGAGCTTCCTCCTTTCTGGGGTGGGTCTGATTTGATGCTGCTCATTGGGTTGGACACTGTCCAGGGACTCTGACACTTGGCACCAGGCAGCTGGGGAAGGGGCAGAGGTGGGAGGCTGACCCAGAGCAGGCAGTTCTGACGAGGGTCCCCATGGTCCACCCCTGGGCTGGGGGCGTTGAGTGCCTTTGTGGCCTCTTGAAATGGGACTTGGTGCATCTGACCAGGCGTCATGAGGCACTGAGGGGCCCTGCGGCCAGCAGGGGGCATGGGACTGGGCCACACTGGAGAGGCTCACCTGCCTCCTGGAAGGGGTGCTTTGGGAGAGCAGACCCCAGAGGGGGGTTGGGGAGAAAGGTTCTGAGGTGGCAGAGCTCCTTGTGTGCTATGCCTTCGATGTCACCACAGTTTGCTGCGGACCTGCCTATGACTTTGTGCTGGGGAGGTCTCTCTGGCCCCACGCTGTGTCCCAGGAGCTCCTGCAGCCCCTCCCCTCGGTTCCCAGGCCACAACTTCCCTGAGTCGACCCTGTGGGGCTGTGGGAACTTTGGGGGCTGGCAGGCCTGATCTTGGCCACCCCAAGACAGCTTCCTGCTTGGTGTCAGGTCCCCAGGGTACAGGACCCCAGGAGGGAGTGTCAGGTGGGGTCAGCGCCGAGGGGGCCATGTTCCATTCCCCTGTCCCTTTAACAGACAGGCCTGGGGGGCACCGAGGGCTGCAGCAGAACACCCAGCTCAGTGCCCCAGGGGAGAACGGATGTGGGTCTCTGCTGTGACCCGGCTGAGGAGGTCAGCGCAGATGCCACCTGAGTCGTCCGTGAGCTGCTTTCCCCTGGACGTGGCCGTCCTGGAATTTTCTTTACTAGTCAAGCATGTTTATTTGGTCAGATTTTACCAAATGATTAGAAGTTGAGTCAGTGAGATGAGGGCTCTGTGTTGCTGAGGCTAGTAGATTGGCCCCAAGCCCAGACGGGTCCCCTCCGCCACGAGAGCCTGGCTTTCCCCTGCGATGACGCCGGTTCTGTCCTGCAGGATCCTCTTTAGACCTTCACCTCGGCGACATCAGCCTCGTGCCCCCAGATAAGGACCTGGAGGAGCACGACAGCCGTGACCTCGGACCCACAGGTAGTGCCTGCACCCGGTGCTTTCCAGGGCCTTCTGTTGTGGCTCTAAGGTGGGAGGGGTCCTGTCTCCATCCCTGCCCCCCCACCCTGAGGTCCCTGCAGAGGTGGGGGTCAGGCCTTCGTGGCCCTTCTGAGATGTTTAACCACTGCATTGGCATGAAGACAAATGTGTTAACATTAGATACTGAATCATTCTGTTTGACCTAAAAGTTTATCTTTCTTCTTCTGTTACTTTTTAAAAGATTTATTTATTATTTATTCAATTAATTTACTTTTGGCTGTGTCAGGTGTTAGTTGAGGCATGCGGGATATTTTGTTGCGGCGCACAGGCTTCTCTCTAGTTGTGGCATGTGGGTTTTCCCTCTCTAGTTGTGGTGCATGGGCTCTGTAGTTTGCGGCATGGAGGCTCTCTAGTTGAGGTGCCCGGGCTCAGTAATTGTGGCGGGAGGGCTTAGTTGCCCTGAGGCATGTGGGATCTTAGTACCCTGACCAGGGATCCAACCCGCGTCTCCTGCATTGTAAGGTAGATTCTTTACCACTGGACCACCAGGGAAATCCCTCTTCTATTATTAAAAGAAACCATTTCTGGGGGGCCCAAAAAGTACTGGGACCACCATGCCCATGGACAGGTTGGCCGGGCAGGGCCTAGTGTCTGAGCAGTGAGAGGTGCAGCCACGCCTCTCTGGGTGGGGGTTCCCCCAGCACCCCCACCCCCGGTGTCCACCTGCTCCATCAGCTCGGAGCGGTGCTGGGGGATTCCTGGGGCAGAGGATCTTGCTCCACCCCTCGCTAACCCGGCCCCTCCGCCCCACGCAGGTCAGCGGTCGCTGGGGGGCTCGGCGCCCGTGGCCATCCCAGGCTGCTTGCCCCGCTCCCCGTCCCTGCAGTCCTCGTCGTCCCTGTCCGCCTCCCCACTCGGCTCCTTCTCCCAGTCCCTGTCGGGGCCGCTCGTCTCCTCAGCCATGACGCCCCCCCAGCAGCCGCAAGCCCTCAAGTCGGAGCCCCGAGCGCTGGGCCCCCCAGCCCCGTCCTACAACTCCTTCGGTGAGCGGGGCTCTTGGGGCTCCAGGTGCGGGAGGCGGCCACAGCGTGGCCCATCCCGTCCCCGTGTCTGCTGCTCAGTGCAAGGTGCCCTGGGCAGGGGGTCTGGGGTTTGCACCTGAACCTCTATGGGGGTGTCATTGTGCCTGGGACCCCGAGCCGCTCTCGTGACACCACCACAGCGAGACCTGCCTCACCTGCAGGCTGCGGGGGTGTGATATCGCCAGAGACCAAGCGCAGAACCAGACAGATTTGCAAAAACAGGAAACTTGATTTAAATTTCTTTCCTTGAGAAATGTTATGCGATCTGTTTTGTTTTAAAAGAGTTGATATTTTAAAGTATCTGTTTTAATTTCTAATGACACATGGATGTCAATGGTTGTCACCCATGCAAACAAAAACCCTTGGGGGTCCTCCAGATTCTAAGTGTGTAAAGGGTTCTGGGACAAGAGTCTGAGCACTGCTGCCTCCACGATGCAGCCACAGAAACGGATTTGTTTCCTTTTCTGGTGGAGAGATTGGGGTCCCCAGAGCTTGCTGGGGAGATGCTTGTGAGGTCTCAGCACAAGAGCAGGCTCACATCCGGCTCCTCCACACTCAGGCTTGAATGGCGTCCCCGGCAGCATCTGGGACTTTGTCTCTGGCAGCTTCTCTCCCAGCCCGTCCCCCATCCTGAATGCTGGCCCCACGGCCCCTTCAGGCGCGAGTCCAAACAGTGCTGAGCTGGCCCGGGTCAGGCGGCAGCTGGAGGAGGCCAAGAGGAAGATCCGGCAGTGGGAGGAGTCCTGGCAACAGGTGAAGCAGGTGAGCCTGGGGAGGGGCCGCCGCGCAGGTGAGACAGGCGCGTGTGGTGGCTGCCGGCCCCGTCACTGCGGCCCCTGGGTTTCAGGCCTGTGACGCGTGGCAGCGGGAGGCCAAGGAGGCCAAGGAGCGGGCGCTCGCAGCTGACAGCGCCCGGCAGCTGGCGCTGCAGAAGAAGGAGGAGGTGGAGGCCCAGTTCCGACGGCTGCAGGAGGAGCTGGAGGGCCGGGGCTTGGCCTCCATGCTCCCCGGGCTGCGCGGCTGTGGTGACATCGGCGCCATCCCCCTGCCGAAGCTGCATTCGCTGCAGAGTCAGCTGCGCCTCGATTTGGAAGCAGTGGATGGGGTGAGTCTGGGTCTCGTTTTCAAGGCACTGGAGGGGGTGCATGGAGGTGGTGGGGAGCCGGCCAAGCAGCTTCCATCCACTCCCACCTCGCCTCCTCTTGGAGGCCATGCCCTCGTGGACAGGGGCCACGTTGCCTCACGCGGCTGGAGCTCTGGTGTTGTCTGGGGGCACCTCCCTGGGTCACCCTCCAGGGTCCCTGGTCACCCCCTTGCCTGGTGTAGCGTGAAAGCCGCTGCCCTCAGCTTAGTGGGAAAATCCTTGCACACCCGGGCATTTTGTTAGAACCTGGGGCATTGGGAAGGCTCCACAGCTCTGCCTCTCAAACACCGTCCCCTCCCCAGCTCACGGCCCAGGCCGTTGGGATGCACACCTCTCATCCATCTCCAAGGCACCATCATCCAGGTTTTGGCTGCTGTCGGCCGGAGGCTGGGTCCCAAGTCGGGGTCCATCCTGACCCGGCCCCTCCGTGTGGCCGCCTGCCTGGCTACCCTTCCCACACCACGTGGTGGCTCTGGCCCCGGGAGCCTGTCCCCACCCAAGGGTCTCGTGGTGAAGCCTCTCCCACCCCATCTTTTCGTTCCTGGGTGGCCCCCAGCAGGGGAGTCCACCCCACCCTGACCCTGGGCCCGGCCTGGGTGGGGGCGGGGTACCCCCTGACTGCGTCTCCCCCGCAGGTGATCTTCCAGCTGCGAGCGAAGCAGTGCGGGGTGTGCGGGGAGCGGGCCCGCAGCGCTGTCCTGCGGCCCTGCCAGCATCGTGTGCTCTGCGAGCCGTGCGCGGCCAGCGCACCCGAGTGCCCCTACTGTGCGGGCCAGCCCCTGCCCTGGTGACGGCCGCCTTGTCGCCCGCCTCCTGGTGCCACCGACGTCGGGACCCCAGCCCCAAACAGACCACCCACGGTCTCGTACTCTCCTCACAGACCCTGAAGGCCCTGTGGGGGGCTCGGCGGGCAGGGTGACTCTGCGGGGTTTGTGGTCCTGACGCCACTGTGACCGGATCCTGGGAGTTCACATCCCGAGAAGCACTTTGTAGACGGAAGAGTTTAGGCAGACGTTCCGAGTTGCTATAAGCTGCTTTGAGGTTCATGTTTTTAATATGCGATAATATGAAGCTTTATACGTGTACTGTGAACAGAGTATTTCCTATCGGTCTATTGTTAATCCATAGTACGGTAAACACATTAGGTTTCATATCTAAAATTAGTACTTATGGAGTGAGCATTTATCTAGTAGTGAGAAATGCCTAGGATTTTTACAGTTTCCAAATTAAGTGCAAACTAATAGTATTTATAGCAGAGTGATTATTGAGAGACACATACATGTAGATGTTTTTAATTTTATGAAGGGAACTCATTTCCTGAACACGTGCACATTAACTGGAGCGTCAGTGACAGTGCCCCGCGCCTACGGCCTCCCGCTCAAGTGCCTGCGCCTAGGAAAGCCAAGGAGCTGCGTGCTGTCCTTTCTCCCCTGGACTTGGTCAGCGCGGTGACAGTGAGGAGGGCAGTGGGGTGGGGGACCCGACGGGACGGGCGTCATACTGACTGTGCAGAGCCGTGTGGTGCTCCCCCTTCCCAGAGCTTGCTGGCGGGCGTCCTGGCTGAAGCCTCTCTCCACCCATGTGGGAGACCCTAGCCAGCCTCCAGGGCGACACTGCACCAGATCTGTTTGTGCAGGTGTTATGTTCGAGGGACCATGGGGTTGGGGAGGACCTGGCCGCCGTGCGGGGGCTGGGTGGCAGAAAGGCTGCTGGGAATGGGTCAGATTTTAGTGCCGGCTTCAGTCTTTTCTGTCTGCATTGGGTCACTTTCCCTAGGAATCTGGGAGGAAGTAAAACCTGTCTGTAGCTGACCCAGACTTTGCTCGTGGCAGATCCAGATTGGCATGAGAATCTTCCCAGAGTCTGCCTCCAGGTGCGGAGCAGGGGCTGGGCCCTGGCCCGGAAGGGACAGGATGCCCCCTGCTTGGGGCTGTGCCAAAGACTTTATATAGCATTTTTTAAGTGCAAGGTGACTAGGTAAAAATTTTTATCAGTGACCAAATTAGAATGTATTTACTATAGTGAGAAGTTTAAGACCTTTTTTTTTTTAACATAAGACAAACTGATAGGAAAGCTGTCATTTTTTAAGGTGGGTCCATGGCATCGTGCAGCTTGCCCGCTGCTAAAGGTAACTATATGACTTGGTTGTAGTGAATCTACTTTGTTTCTAATTATACTGATAATGATTTATTAGCTCTTAGAAATTACGTATATTTTGTGCTACTGCTATCACGGTTTAAAATTCTTTATTTTATTAATATTTATGCACTTGTTTCCCATTTCAGGCCTTTGGTCTTTTGGGGGGAAAATAGGACGTTTGTTATTGACATCTAGCCTAGATATTTTCAAATTATAAGCAAGAACAATTAAGCTTTAGGTGTATTTATAAGCTATTCCGGTCAGTTCTTTCTGTGGGGTTCGGGGTGGGGGTTGGAGGCGCCCCCTCCCAGGCACTCGCTGGCTCTGAGGACAGGTGTGTGGTGGGAAGACCAAAGAACCACCCGGAGTGGAGCTCCCGGGGCTACCTCGGGGCCCTCCCACCCCTGCTGCCTGTCTGTGGTGGCCCTGGTTTTCTGAGGGGCCACCCATGCTGGGCTCAGCCAGGCTCGGCGTCTCAGGGTGTCACCGCCCTGCAGTCAGGTGATGAAGGGGGGCGCTGGGTGTAGCAGCTGAAGCTGCGTGGTGCTCGGCGAGGCCGTTCTTGTTGCCGAATCTGTCAGCTCCTGAGTGTTCAGTATTAGCAGTGATGTTACATTGTCACACCATTTGTGTAACTGTGGTCAGCAGAAGACCATGACTCAGTGTGGATGCTTCATGTAGATTAATTTATGGAAGCCCCAATCTGTATGTCTGTTTTGAGTATTTAGAGGAGAATGTTATTGGAATGGAATTTTCTTAACCCAGAAGGTAGTATTTATAATGCATAATCATTTACTTGTAGTGAATTGTTTAAAGTTAACACTTGTTCAAATTTTTTTACACTATAGCATTTATGCAATGGTTTACAGAATTCATGGAATTATTTTTATCAGTAGGGAAATTAATTAAAACTTTGAATCTTTATTTTGTCTGCATCTTTGCACACAACCCCGAGAGCCTGCTGGCACAGAAGGAACAGGAAGGTGTCCTCTGGCTGTAACCTGTGGCCCTGTTCCTCCTGCCCCAGATCACAGGGTGTTCCCACGCAGTCCAGGGTCGCCTCGTAGCAGCTCTGCTGTCTTGTCCGTGGGTGTCCTGGGACCCAAGTGCTCAGAGCTGGAAGCTTCTGCCAAAACACCAGGCGGCAGGAGGTCAGGACCTGACCTGCAGGGCGGCAGGTCCCAAAGTGGGCTCAGCCCCAACACCCAGGCACAACTGACCTGCAGGCTTCACGTAGGGGAGGCCGTGCTGGGTCAGTATGCTTTTAAGTCTTTTCATCTCCTTTGACAGGGCTTTATGAGCCTAGAACAGGAGTTGAAATGGAGCAGTCAGGCCCTTGGTGGGAGGCCGGTCCCGGGCCCGGGAGCACTGTCTGTACCTCGTTACAGCTCTCCAGCGTCTGAAACACCAGGCCCTTGGCACCTCCTTCCTGCTGCACCGATTCACTTTGCTTTGGGGTCTTTAAATAACCAGCATCCTCAAAAATCGCCCTGAGCAACTTCTCGTAGCCCTGCAGGTGGAGGACGAGGAGGGAGCACTGCTGCAGCTGCACTGCTCCCTGCCCAGGCGGCGCCCGCCCTGTCGCTCACCTGGGATGTGATCAGCTCATCCACCAGGTCCTGCTCCACCCGATCCCACCTCTGTTGCAGGGCCGTGGGCAGGGCCGGGTACACTGAGAATCCAACAGAAACCAGACTGAGTGGAGCCCCTCTGCCCCCCACATCCCCCAGTGCCCCCTGCCGGCCCCGGCGCCCACCTAACAAGGAGTGGGGGTGGCAGACGAGGGGCGTCTCGAACGTCAGTGCGTAGACACAGGTGCTTGGCTCAGACACGTGGGCCAACCGGTTGGTTTTGCCACAGGTGAGCTCCACCTGGTGGGAAACCTTGGTGAGCGGATGGGGGGAGCGGGCCCCAATCCCACCCTCCTGCCCAGCCCACCTTGCTCTGCCGGCTCCGAGAGTGGCAGGAGTCACCGTCCCTCATCCACATGCCCCTGAAGGTGTTGTTGGCGATTTCCCACTCGTGCCAGATGCTGGGGAGGGGCAGAGTGGGTGAGGCTGGGTGGGGGTGGACGATGGACAGGTGGAGCTGCAGCCACCCCCAGCGCCGCTCACCCGAGGATCCCACTGTAGGCGTTCCAGCGGAAGGTCTGCTCGTGCTGTGTCACGTTATGGAACGGGCAGAGCTCGTACTTGTACCTGGGGGCACAGCGCTGTCAGGGGGTGTCCCAGGCCCTGGCCACGCCTGCCCCTGCCCTCACTCACGTGGACTCCACCAGGCTGAAGCACTTGCCAGAAAGTCTGGAGAGATGCACGGGCCCTGGAAGGGAAGAGCACGGCCTGCTGAGCGCGGTGCAAAGAGCAGGTGTGCAGAAACCCAGAGAACCAGGGCCATTTAGGAAAAGATCCAGTAGTTTAAACTTTAAAACTGGAGCAAAAGAGTTGGAGCAACATCAGCAAAGTACCAGACTAGGAAGCTCCAAGCTCATATCCCTGTGAAAACAGCAAGCGAACCACTACAAACCAGCTGAGCTAACCCAGTTCTGTAAATCAGGTCTACAGCAACCAAGTGAGCACCACTCAGCAAAGCCACGTGAGGAGCAGGCTGACCTCATCCAGCCTAGCTGGGGGCTGCCGGGAGGACTGGTCTCTGTTTTGCCCAACTCAGATCACCAGGAAGGAAAGGGAGCTGCTCATGAAGGCTGCAGCGGGGCAAGGGGTTATGGTTGGACACACACAATAGGCCATCCAGGACCTGAGGAGGAGCTGGGGTGAGACTCTTGCAGAACCAAAGACAACCAGGAGCAGCCTGTACACAGCTGCCCCTAGACTCCGAACACACCCAGCCTGGTGGTGAAGGCCGCCCCAGCATGGGGCCAGGCTGCAAAGGAACCGCAGCCTCTTCAAAGGAAAACCCAACAGAACCACCTGGGAGAAGCCCAGACACTGGACTGATAGAAGACTTCAGTTAAACAAATGGCTGAAATATGCGTAAGGACCTGGAGGGAAACACAAAGAACTAAAGTCTATCAGGCAAATGACATGTAGGCAGAGAGACGAACAGTATCGAAAGGAACCAAAAAAATCTGGAGCTGAAAAATACAACTGAAATAAACCCACAAAAGGGGTTAACAGATTTTGAGCAGAGAAAAGAACCAGTGAAGAGATGGCAGGACACACAGTGGGAGTCCCTGAAGGAAGAGAGGGGCAGAGAGAGTATCTGAGAAATGACTCTCCCAACTTGACAAAACACATGAATCTACACATCCAAGCAGCTCACTGAACTCCAAGTACAATAAACTCAGAGAGACCCACACCAAGACACAGAAGAAAACTGTCAAAAACCAAGTCCAAAGCAGCAAGGAGTGACTCATCACATCAAGGGATCCTTATAAGATTACCCGCCCATTTCTCTGCCACACTTCAGAGGCCAGAAAGCTGTGGGATGGCAGAAAAAACTGTCGACTGAGAAGTCTAAATCCAGGAAACTATCCTCCAAAAATGAGGGCAAAATCAAGACACTCCCAGATAAACAAAAGCTGAGGGATTTCGTTACCACGAGGCCTGCTCTGGAGAGAGTCCTTCCAGGAAAGGCAAATACACTGGCAAACCCAAAGCAGTATGTGATTCTGATCTGCAAACTACAGGGTTTAAAAAGATGCATAAAAATAATTACAAATCTACATTTAAAGAGGTAATTTCTGAAATCAACAACAAAGTTGGGGGAGGGACAGAGCTGTACAGGAGAAGTCTTTGAATTTATACCAATTTCAATCATGTACAAATTAGACTTAACAGCTTTATGATCATATGTAATCCCCTGGCAACCACAGAGGAAATACATACTAATACACAAAAGTAAAAAGGACATCAAAATATGTCACTTAGAAGTAACTCAACAAAAAGGAAAGGAGGGAATGAGAGACAAAAAAACTATAAGACAAATTTTGCTGTTTTGTTTCCTCTAAATCTTTCCTTATCAATGACTACTTTAAATGTAAACAGATTAAACTCTCCCATTCAAAAGGCACAGATTGGTCAAATGGGTAAAAAAAATGTGATCCAACTATATATACTGTTTGTAAGAGACGCATTTAAGATCAAAGACACAAGCAGGCTGAAAGTGAAAGGATGGAAAAAGATATGCAAATAATGAGAGAGAGCAAGGATGGCCACACTAGTATCAGACAAAATAGACTATCAGGGACTTCCCTTGCTCGTCCAGTGGTTAGGAATCCACCTTCCAATGCAGGGGATTCAGGTTCGATCCCTGGTCAGGGAACTAAGATCCCACATGCCTCAGGGCAACTAAGCCTGCGTGCCACAACTACTGAGCCTGTGCACCACAACTAGATAGCCCACGTGCCACAACTAAAGAGAGGCCTGCGCTGCAACGAAGAGCCCACTTGCTGCAACAAAAGATCCCACATGCCAAAATGAAGATCCCTGCCACAACTGTGGCCTGACAGACCCGATACAGCCAAAAATAAAAGACTATCAGTCAAACGCTGTTGGAGATAAAGGAAGACATTATTCATTGATAAAAAAGGTCCATTCACCAAGATTATAACAATTACAAACATATGGGCACCAAACACCAGAGCTCAAAAACAAAGCAAGCATTGACAACTGAAGGGAGAAACAGGCAGTTCCACAATCCTTGGACATTCAACACCCCAGTTCTAAGGACACAGAGGACCTGAACAACACTAAAACCACCAGACCTAATCGACAAATACAGAATATCCCACCCAACAACAGCATAAATTACATTTTTTAAGTGTACCTGGAACATTCTCCAGGACACACCATATGTTAGGCCACTTAATAAACTTAAGAAGACTGAAATCATAGTTTCTTTTCTGAACATAATGGAAACCAGAAATCAATAACAAAAGCAATGTGGGAAATCCACAAACATATGGAAATTAACACAATCTTAAAGAACCAATGGCTCAAAGAATTCACAAGGGAAACTTGTTTTTGTTTCAAAATATTTTCTAAATACAAGGTACCAAAAATTATCAGATACAGTGAAAGCAATGCTAAGAGGGAAATTAACAGCTGTAAACATATTCAAAACAAGATCTCAAATCAATAACCTAACTTTTACACTTTAAGAAACTAGAAAAAGAAAGCTAGCAAGCTGGACTTCCCAGGCGGTCCAGTGGTTAAGACTCCACACTTCCAGTGCAGGGGGTGTGGGTTCAATCCCTGGTTGGGGAACTAAGATCCCACATGCTGCATGGCACAGCAAAACAACAACAACAACAACAACAACAAAAAACCAAAACTAGCAAGTAAAAGGAAGAAAATAAAGATTAGAGCAGAGACAAATAAAACAGAAAAATCAGTAAAACCAGAAGTTGGTTCTTTGAAAAGATCAACAAAATCGACAAACCTTTAAACTAGATTTACTGTAACAAAAGAGAAGATGGGCTTCCCTGGTGGGGCAGTGGTTAAAAATCCGCCTCCCAATGCAAGAGACACGGGTTCGAGCCCTGGTCTGGGAAGATCCCACATGCTGTGGAGCACCTAAGCCCGTGCACCACAACTACTGAGCCTGCGCTCTAGAGCCCATGAGCCACAACTACTGAAGCAAGCCTGCGCACCTAGAGCCCATGCTCTGCGACGAGAAGCCACCACAATGAGAAGCCCACACACCACAACGAAGAGTAGCCCCACTTGCCGCAACTAGAGAAAGCCCGCACGCAGCAACAAAGACCCAACACGGCCCAAAATAATTAATTTAAAAAAAAAGATTCAAATTACTAAAATCATAAACAAAAGGAGGGACATTACTACCAATTTTACAGAAATAAAAAGGATTACAAGAAAATACTATGAAAATTGAAGAAGGGGGAACACCTCCTGACTCAATTCTATGAGGCCAGCATTCCCCTGGTATCAAGGCCAAAAAGATACCTGACAAGAAAGGAAAACTACAGACATCAACATCCCTTGTGAACGTCAGTGCAAAAATCCTGAACAAAATACTGGCAAACTGAAATCAGCAGCACATTAAAAGGATTCTACAGGGGCTTCCCTCGTGGCGCAGTGGTTGAGAGTCCGCCTGCCGATGCAGGGGACACGGGTTCGTCCCCTGGTCTGGGAAGATCCCACATGCCACAGAGCGGCTGGGCCCGTGAGCCATGGCCACTGAGCCTGCGCGTCCGGAGCCTGCGCGGCCGGAGCCTGTGCTCCGCAATGGGAGAGGACACAAGAGTGAGAGGCCCGCATACCGAAAAAAAAAAAAAAGGATTCTACAGTGTGAAAAAGGGGGGTTTGTTCCTGGAATGTAAGGATGGTTCAAAATTTAAAAAAAAAAAATTTTTTTTAATACACCCCATTTACAGAATAAAGGGGGGGGAATTATCATCTAAATTGTTGCAGAAAAAAGCACCTATCAAAATTCAACCCTCTTTCATGATGAAGGAGGATTAGGAGGAGACTTCCTCAACGCAATAAAGGCCATATATGCAAAACCCACAGTGAATAGCTTACTGAACGGTGAAAGACTGAAAAACCTTTCCTCCCAAAAGCAGGAACAACACAAGGAAGCTCTCAGCACTATTCACTATTCGACATTGTACTGGAGGTTCTAGCCAGAGCAATTAGGCAAAAAAAAGGAAAGGCATCCTAATTAGGAAGGAAGAAATAAAATTACAATGCCATGTTTGCAGATGACATGATCATATATATATAAAACCCTAAAGAGTCCACAGGAATATATTAGAGCTACTAAATTCAGCAAAGTTGTAGGATACAGAAGTGACACTAAAAACCAGTTGTGTTTCTATACAACAACCCAACAGACAACCCAAAAAGGAAATTCAATGAAACAATTCCAGGGATTTCCCTGGTGGTCCAGTGGTTAAGACTCTGCGCTCCTAAGGCAGGGGGCCTGGGTTCGATCCCTGGTCAGGGAACTAGATCCCACATGCCACAATGAAGATCCCACACGCAGCACCAAGGATGGATTCCCAAAGGACCCCAAATAGTCAAAACTATATTGAAATAGAAAAGTTGAAGGACTCAAAATTACTGATTTCAAAGCTTACTTCAAGGGGAATTCCCTGGTGGTCTAGTGGTTAGGGCTTGGTGCTCCCACTGCCAAGGACCCAGGTTTGATCCCTGGTTGAGGAACTAAGATCCCACAAGACGCGCAACACCGTCAAAAAAAACAAAACAAAACCAAAAAACCCCACAAAGCTTACTTCAAAGCTACAGTAACTAAACCAGTGCAGTATCAGTATAAAGACAGACATGTAGACCAACGAAACAGAACAGAGAGCCCAGAAACAAACCCTTGAATATATGCTCAAAGGATCTGTCAAAGTGCTGAGACCATTCAGTGGGGGAAAGGACAGACTTTTCAACAAATGGAGTCGGGAAGCTGGATGTTCATATGCACAGGAATGAAAGTGGACCCTTACCTCACACCATGTACAGAAATTAACTTAAAATGGATCTGAGACTGAAATTACAAAACATAAGGGGAAATCTTTGACATTGGCTTTGTGCTTTGGAAATGATTTCTTGGATACAGCATCAAAGGCAAAGGCACCAAAAGGAAAACTAGATAAATGGGACTTCAGAATTTAAAACTTTGCAAGGAAGTGTTGAAATACAGAAAGTGAGAAAGTATTTAAAAATCACATTCCTAACAAGGGTAATATCCAAAACATATAAAGAACTCCTATTAACAACAACAGCAACGCCCCAAACAACCCAATTAAAAAATGGACCAAGGATTACTAGACATTTTCCTGAAGAAGTGAAAAATAAGTAAATACAAATAAAATCCACAATGAGATATCACCTCACATCCATTAGGATGGCTACTATCCAACAACAACAACACAGAAAAGAATAAATGTTGGTTAGGATGTGGAGAAATTGAAACCTTTGTGCACTGCTGGCGGGAATGTAAAACGGTGCAGCACTGTTGAAAACAGTTTGGTGGTTCCTCATAAAGCTTAAACGTAGATTTATATGATACAGCAAATCGACTCCTGGGTATGTGAACTGAAAGCAGGAACTCAGATGCTGCACACCCATGTTCAGATCAGCATTATTCACAGTAACCAAAAAGTAAAAACAACCCAAGTGTACACTGATAGATGAATAAGCAGAATGTAGTATATATGTGCAATGGAATATTATTCAGCCTTAAAAAGGAAGGAAATCCTGCCACATAAATGAACCTTCAAGATATTGTGCTAAGTGAAACACACCAGTCACAAAAGGACAAGAATTATATGATTCCACTTACATGAGGTACTTAGTTCATTCGAGCTGCTGTAACAAAATACCACTGGGTAATTTTACAACTACAGAAATTTATTTTTTCACAGTTCTGTGGGGGTTTGAAGCCCAAGATCAGGGCACCAGCACAGTCGAGTTCTAGTTCACAGAGGGTGCCTTCTCACTGTGTCTTCACATGGTAGAAGGGACTAGGGATCTCTGGAGCCTCTTTCTATTATAAGGGTATCAATCCCATTATTGAGGGCTCCACCCTCATGACTTCAGCACCTTCCAAAGACCTCAACTCCTAACACCGTCATCTTTTTCAGTTATGATTTCAACCTGTGAATTTCAACCTGTGTACACACAGTGACCACAGCAGGGATGTAGAGTCATTAAATTCATAGAGACAGAAAGTAGAATGTCGGGGGCCAGAGGCTGGGAGGGGTGGGGAGTTGTTTAATGGGGACAGAGGTTCAGTTTGGGAAGATGAAAAAGTTCTGGGGATGATAGACGTGATGTTTGCCCAACAATATGGATGTGCTTAATGCCTCTTAACTGAACATCTAATAATGGTTAAAATGGTAATTTTTATGTATATTTTACCACAGTAAAAAGAGGGTAATTCATATTTTCTTATACTAGCAAAAAGAAACACCAGAAGACTAAACATAAAATAACAACAAACAGAATCAAGGCAGTATGGGACTTCCCTGGTGGTACGGTAGTTAAGAATCCACCTGCCAATGCAGGGGCCAAAGGTTCAATCCCTGGTCTGGGAAGATCCCACATGCCTTGGAGCAACTAAGCCCATGCACCACAACTACTGAGCCTGCATGCCTACAGCCCATGCTCTGCAACAAGAGAAGCCACTGCCATGAGAAGCCCACGCACCACAACAAAGAGTAGCCCCTGCTTGCTGCAACTAGAGAACGCCCACGTGCAGCAACGAAGACCCAATGCAGCCAGATAAATACATACATACATACAAAGAATCAAGGCAGTATGGCACTGGCATAAAAACAGGGAGTCCAGAAATAAAACCACACATATACAGTCAACTAATTTACAACAAAGGAGCCAAGGATATACAATGAGGAAAGGATAATCTCTTCAATAAACGGTGCTGGTTAAACTGGACCACTATCTTACACCATACACAAAAATTTAAGTTGAATGTAAGACCAGAAACTATGAAACTCCTAGGAGAAAACATAGGTGATAAGCTCTTTGACATCGGTCTCAGTGATGATTTTCAAAATCTGACTCCACAAACAAAAGCAAAAATAAACAAATGGGACAATATCTAACTACAAAGGTCTGCACAGCCAAGGAAACCATCAACAAAATGAAAGGCAACCTACTGAATGGGATAAAACATCTAGCAAATCATATACATAAGGGGCTAATATCCAAAATGTATAAAGAACTCACACAATAGCAAAAAAAACAATCCAATTAAAAAATGGACAGAGCGTCTGAATAGACATTTTTCCAAAGAAGACAAAGAAATGACCAACAGGCGTATGAAAAGATGCTCAACATCATTAATCATCAGGGAAATGCAAATCAAAACCACAATGAGATATCACCTCACACCTGTCGGAACAGCCACTATAAAAAAGACAAGTGTTGGCGAGGATGTGGAGAAAAGGAAAACTTGCACACTGTTGGTAGGAATGGAAATTGGTGTGGCCACTATGGAAAACAGGATGGAGGTTCCCACCAAAATTAAATATAGAACTACCATATAATCCAGCAATTCCACTTCTGGGTATTTATCCAAAGAAAACAAAATCACTAACTTGGAAAGATATCTCCACCCCCCTGTTCACAGCAGCATTATTTACAATAGTCAAGATATGGAAACTACCTAAGTGTCCACTGATGGATAAAGAAAGTGGGGTATACATATACAACAGAGTATTATTCAGCCATAAAACAAGAAATTGCCATCTGCAACACGGATGGACCTTTAGGGCATTATCCTAAGTGAAATATGTCAGAGAAAGACAAATACGTTATGATCTCACTTATGTGGAAAACAAAACACCAAGCTTATAGATACAAAGAACAGATCAGTGTTTGCCAGAAGCAGGGGATTGGGGGGGACACAAAGTGAGTGAAAATGGTCAAAAGATATAAACTTCCAGTAATAAGCCCTGAGGATATAATGTACAGCACAGTGACTACAGTTAATAATATTGAATTGAGTATCTGAAAGTTGCTAAGAAAGTAAATCTTTTTTTTTAAATTGAAGTATAGTCGATTTACAATGTTGTGCTCAATTTCTGCTGTACAGCAAAGTGATTCATTTATACATATACATTATTTTCCATTATGCTTTATCATAGGATATTGAATATAGTTCTCCATGCTACACAGTAGGACCTTGTTGTTTATCCATTCTACATATAAAAGCTTACATCTGCTAACCCCGAACTCCCACTCCATTTCTCCCTCAACATCCCCCCCCGCTTAGCAACCACAACTCTGTTCTGTATGTCTGAGTCTGTTTCTGTTGTGTAGATATGTTCATTTGTGTCATATTTTAGATTCCACATATAAGTGATATCGTATGGTATTTGTCTTTCCCTTTCTGGCTTAACTTCACACGTTGCTACAAATGGCATTATTTTGTTCTTTTTTTTATAGCTGAGTAGTATTCCATTGTATATATGTACCACATCTTAAGAAAGTAAATCTTAAACGTCCTATCCAAAGAAGACATACAGATGGCCAAGAAGCACATGAAAAGCTGCTCAACATCACTAATTATTAGAGAAATGCAAATCAAAACTACAATGAGGTATCACCTCCCACCGGTTAGAATGGGCATCATCAGAAAATCTACAAATGCTGGAGAGGGTGTGGAGAAAAGGGACCCCTCTTGCCCCATTGGTGGGAATGTAAACTGATACAGCCACTATGGAGAACAGTATGGAGGTTTCTTAAAAAACTGAAAATAGAAGTACCATAGGACCCAGCAATCTTACTACTGGGCATATACCCAGAGAAAACCATAATTCAAAAAGGCACATGCACCCCAATGTTCACTGCAGCACTGTTTACAATAGCCAGGTCATGGAAGCAACCTAAATGTTCCATTGACAGACGAATGGATAAAGAAGATGTGGTGCATACATACAATGGAACATTACTCAGCCATAAAAGGGAACGAAATTGGGTCATTTGTAGAGACGTGGATGGACCTAGAGACAATCATAGGGTGAAATAAGTCAAAAAAACAAATATCGTATATTAACGCATATATGTGGAATCTAGAAAAATGGTTACAGATGAACTGGTTTGCAAGGCAAAAATAGAGACGCACGGCTTCCCTGGTGGCGCAGTGGATAGGAATCTGCCTGCCAATGCAGGGGACACAGGTTCAATCCCTGGTCCGGGAGGATCCCACATGCCACAGAGCAACTAGGCCCGTGCACCATGACTGCTGAGCCTGCACTCTGGAGCCCGTGAGCCACAGCTACTGAAGCCTGCATGTCTAGAGCTCTGCAACGGGAGAGGCCACCACAATGAGGGGCCCATGCACCACAACGAGGAGTGGCCCCCGCTTGCCACAGCTGGAGAGGGCCCGCACACAGCAACGAAGACCCAACACAGCCGAAAATAAATAAATTTTTTAAAAAAAGAGAGACACACAGATGTAGAGAACATATGGACATCAAGGGGGGAAAGTGGGGGTGGGGTGTGGGCGGTGGTGGTGGGATGAAGTGGGAGATTGGGATTGACATGTATATACTAATATGTATAAAATAAGTAATTAAAACGTGCTGTATAAAAAATTTTTTAAAAAAAATCTTAAATGTCTTCATCACAAGAAAAAAAAAGGTTTTGGTAACTATGTGTGGTGTCAGAGAATAACTAGACTTATTCCCATCATTTTGCAAAATATACAAATAGTGAATCATTATGTTGTATACCTGAAACTAATATGTCAATTATACCTTAAAACAAACAAACAAACAAAACAGCAAATGGCCCTGGACAGGGAGCACAAGGCAGGAAGGAGAGCTCAGGGCGTATCTGTCCTAAGGTTTACATGTGAACCACGTAGACATGCTAATGTGCTCAAAGGTAAAATAAAAGGATGACATTAAAGCCCCTACAGCTGAAATCAAAGCAAACGAACCGAACTATACACAGTTAGTAACGTCACTTCACCGGAAGAAGAATCACTCTCAGTGACTTAAGAACAAGTACTGTTAATGAGTTAATAGCAGTAATGCCATATTAGTTTTCAGGCCATTATAATGTGCTGTAGAATAGAGCAAATGACCATGTGACGATACCAGGCATCAGAAGCCACAGCCACTAACATGGGACCAAGTCTCCTACAGATCCCACTGTAGAGAATGTCTTAAGGCCTGAGGCTGTGGAGGGGACTGAGGGGCGGGGGTGGGGGGGTGCAGAGGGGCCAGCTTGGAAGAAGAGGGCACTGATTCCTGTGGGTTCCCGCCTGGGGCAGGCAATGGCATAACCCGCCCCAGTCTCTGGCCAGAGGATCTGGGACAGAGGGAAGCCTACCCAGCAGCTGGAAGGCGTGGGGTGGTATCAAAAAGGACAGCGGGGGTGGAGGGAGGGAAGCCTGCCCAGCTCTCTGGCTGAGCCCTGCATGCATGAACCACCAAGCAGGGAGGTCGGTCCTGGGTGAGCTCTGCCCAGCCAGCTGCCTCAGCACACCACATTCTCCCAAGGGAGAGCCGGGCCAAGGGTGTATCCAAAAGTATCAGACATAAAAGCAGGCAAATGCGACCCACCCCCAAGAGAACAGGCAAACATGGGAGACTGACCCCAACAAACACAGATGATGTTGGAAGTAGAAGAGGATTTTAAAGCAGCTATTGCAACTATGTTCCAGGGTGTAAAGTAAAACATGGTAATAAAGAGAGAGGGAATCTCAGCAGATAAATAGAAATTAGAAAAAGAACAGAAACTCTAGAAATGAAAAAAGTCAGAAATAATTAGCAATTTAAATCCAGCAATATATAAAACATATGTATTCACTGTGCCCAAGTGGAGCTTACTCCAAGAACACAGTGTTGGCTCAACATTCAAAAACCAATGCTACCCACTATGTATACAGCCTAAATGAGAAAACCCATCATCCTCTTGATAGGTTTAAAAAAAGCATTTGACAGGACCCAACACCCATTCATGGTAAAAACTCAGCGACCAGGAACAGCAGGGAAGGTCCTCCACCTGAGAAAGGGCTACAAATGCCCCTCTGCAGACCCTGAACTGAAGGTGGGAGACCGAGGCCAGGTAGGGGGGACGCCTCTCCCGACTGCTCTCCCGAAATTCGAGGCCCAGCCAGGGTGAAGGCACACAACTGTACTCCAGCTAATAGATGAAGAAACGTTAAACACCACGGGAATGCAATGAACAAAATCCAGAATGTGGGAAACAAGAGACCCAGTTTCCTCAATAAATTGCAAGAAAATGGAGGGCATCTATAGATTCAAGGAAACTGAAGCACACGTGGGTGTGTGTCAAGCACACACAACACACAGACCTTCCATACTGACTCAGACAAACCAACCACCTATTAAAAACTATGAGACTGGGGCTTGCCCAGTGGTGCAGTGGTTGAGAATCCGCCTGCCAATGCAGGGGACACGGGTTCGATCCCTGGTCCGGGAAGATCCCACATGCCGCGGAGCAACTAAGCTCGTGTGCCACAACTACTGAGCCTGTGCTCTAGAGCCCGTGAGCCACAAATACTGAGCCTGCATGCCGCAACTACTGAAGCCCGCACGCCTAGAGCCCATGCTCCACAACGAGAAAAGCCACTGCAAGGAGAAGCCCACACACCGCAAAGAAGAGTAGCCCCCGCTCACCGCAACTAGAGAAAGCCCACGCGCAGCAATGAAGACCCAACACAGCTAAAAATAAATAAATAAAATAAATTTATATTAAAAATTATGAGACAGTATTAGCAACATACGGAAGCACAGAGGGGATTTTTGTTGCTTGATACTGTGGCTATGCCCTTGAAGAGACACACACCAAAATATTTACAAATGAAATAAGCTGTGGGAAATTTGTTTCAAAGTAACTGCAGTGGCAGGGTGAGGGTCGGGGCTGGGTGAGGGTGCCTGGTGCCTCACATACCCTTTCTCCACTTTTGCATGTGCTTGAAATTGTAACACACTATTTTTTTCTAAGTTAAGGAAAAAACAAAAGTAAAAATATGTATGGCAAGCACTAAAACTGAACATAAGCAGAAACGTTATGGATCCAACTGCAAGTCAAATTGATGACAGAGAAAACAATGACCTGGTGAAGGTTGGACCACAGTGCCCTGCTGTCCATCTTTGGCTGGATACACTCCAAAATAAACTGCAAGAAAACCTCACTCACTCGTTTCATGGTTAGTAGTAATATTGCTATTTTAAATCTGAAACTATTTTATGTAAATTATAGGAAAAAGCCAGTAAATATATTTATGTGACTAAAGAACCCAGCTTTTTAGTGTTAGGGGAAAAAACAGGAATAGAAAATAAAGGGGAGGGCTTCCCTGGTGGCGCAGTGGTTAAGAATCCGCCTGCCAATGCAGGGGACATGGGTTCAAGCCCTGTTTGGGAAGATCCCACATGCCGCTGAGCAACTAAGCCCGTAAGCCACAACTATTGAGCCCGCGTGCCACAACTACTGAAGCCCAAGTGCCTAGAGCCCATGCTCCGCAACAAGAGAAGCCACCGCAATGAGAAGCCTGCACACCGCAACGAAGAGTAGCTCGCCATAACTAGAGAAAGCCCATGCACAGCAATGAAAACCCAATGCAGCCAAAATAAGTAGATTATTTAAAAAAGTAAAAAAAAAGAAAGGGGAAAATAAAAACCATGTAATACTGCATTTCAATTTGAAACTTAAAATCACGTTTCATCTATTCTTCCAGCACGAATACATCTATGTGTGTGTATGCGTATGCATGCTTTTTACCTTGAAATAATCATAAACTTATAACCACAGTACATCACCAAAACTAGGAGATTGGCGTTGGCACAATACAACTAACTAGACTACAAACCGTACTCGGATTTCAGTTTTTGTATGTGTTCAGCAATAAGAAAAAGCTACTGATACATGCAACAACACAGATGAATCCCAAAAACATGATGCTGAGGAAGACTCCAGACATGGAAGTGTATGCTGACTTGCTCAGCTGAGATCCAAGCACGGATGACACTATTCTAAAGCAAAAGAAGCCAGAGAGTGATGGGGTGGGGTATTTAAAAGGGACACATAGGAATCTTCTGGGTGATGGAAATGTTCTCAGTTTTGTTTGGGGTTGGTGATTACATGCATGTGCTCAATTTACAAACTTCATCAAACTGAACATGTCAATTATACCTCAATAAAAATAGGGTTTAAATCTGAACCAATAATGATGTTCAAAAAGGAGAGAGAAAGAAAGGGGGGGAAAAGGAACACTCCTCTTTACCAGAGACCACCAGCCAACAATAAATGCAGAAGGCATGAGAGAAGCAGAGTTCTGCACTCCTCTACGCCATCAGACTGAAGCAGGAGGCCACCGGGGGCAGCATGTCCACTCAGCACCAAAGGAGTGCTCACGGATGGCACACTGAGGGCAGAGAAACCTGCCTGCCACCGCTAGACCCTGGCAGCACTCAGCCGCAGTCGCATGATGCCTACCTACAAAGTATTTGTGCCCAAACTGCTTAACCTGACTGTAATCAAGCTTCCAGGCCATTTACAGAATATACTGGGGAAAGCAGAACAAGCTAATGACCTCACAAACCAGACAGATCTGGTCAAACATCCTGTAAGACAACTGGCCTGGCACATAGCCCCTTGACTGATTCCCGTGTGGGGTGGGTCCTGGGACAGCTGTAGAAGGCATTCC
>NW_006780388.1:3324861-3343459 GCF_000442215.2 Lipotes vexillifer
CATTCCTGAGACAACAGGGAAATGTGGATGTGAACTGGTTATATTATAGAATTTCTGCTAACTTGGGGAGTGGGAGATCCATACTGTGAATATTTAGGAATAAAACGTCATGATGTCTGTAGCTGACTTTCAAATGGTTCAGCAAAATGAAAGTTCACTTTTTTCAAAGTGAAAACGAGAAGAAGATAAAGCAAGCATGGCAAAATGTCAACTCTTGTACTAAGGCGAAGAGTATGCTGTTGTGCACAGCCACATTCCTCCATTTTTCTATTCAATATTTCCACAGTAAAAAGCTGGAATCGATTTGTTTGGCGTGAAAGCTCACAGCTGTACCATCTCTGATCTCACCGTACCCCTGCGGCCAATGCCTCTGGCCCTGGCATCCTTGCTCAAGGCCTTTATTTGGCCACTCCTTTTGCTAGACCCCTCTTCCCCAGGTATTCACATCCCTTACTCCTGTTCCCCTTCAACTTTTGAACAAAATTTCACTTCTCAGTCTTTTCCTGAACCCATTTAAAACGGCAGTCCCCAAAACAACCCCCCCCAAACACTCACTCTTCAATGCTTTCCATATCTACAGAGTGTTTTTCACCATCAAGCATTCTACATTTTACCTACTTTTTTGTTTATGGCCTACCTACCCCCCCCCATTAAACTGTCAACTCCATGAGCACACTGTATGTTGTTTTCATTCCTACATCCCCAGCACAGACACACGCTGACATGTGGTAGTATTCAAGAAAAAAAGATCTTGGGACTTCCCTTGTGGTGCAGTGGTTAAAAATCTGCCTGCCAGTGCAGGGGACACGGGTTCGAGCCCTTGTCCGGGAAGACCCCACATGCCGTGGAGCAACTAAGCCTGTGGGCCACACCTAACTGAAGCCCGCGCTCCTAGGGCCTGTGCTCCTCAACAAGAGAAGCCACTGCAATGAGAAGCCTGCACACCGCAACTAACAGTAGACCCCAATCGCCACAACTAGAGAAAGTCCGCACACAGCAACGAAGACCCAACACAGCCAAAAAAAATTATTGGATTTTTGTTTGTTATATTTAATACTCATTTAACCACCCAGCAGTTTCACTTCTTAGATCCTGTCTCAGGAAACCACTCACAGAAGGGTAGAAGAAGGCAATCCCTGGAGGGATGTTTTCCTCAGCAATGTTTCTAGTGACCAAAAACCATAAACAACACTTTGCTGGACAACAAAAGAATGCAGAGCCATCCTATGGAATACCAAACACCAAGTGAAAAGAGTGAAGACCCACATCCACCGTGAAGAAACACCGTGAGCGACAACAGCAAATAAGCACACCTGTATAGTAGTACTGCTCAAAAAAAGGCAAACATCACAAAAATAATTTACACAAACACACACAAAACTACACGTTTTTTCTTGTAAAAGCATAAACAACGTTTGGAAAAACACCGAACTGTAACAAAAATCACCTCTAGCGAAAAAAATTAAGGACTATATCCGGGATAACTACTCAACTTGGTACAATCACAGTCTGGAATGTTACCGCGCACTTAAAAATAATTTTAGAATTATTGACAAACGACAACATGACCCTCCAGGCCCAAACTTTCAGGGCCCCTCATCCGTGGCCTCCCTCCCTCCCTGGCCCCCCTGGAGCAGGCTCCGGAGAGCTGACGCGGCCCACCGGTCGGGAAGCCAGGACAGCTCCCTGCTCCCTCCCAGGCCCCCAGCACGCCCGCGGCCAGGGCCCCGAACTCACCAGACACGGGAGAAGGATCCCTCTTGGGCTGGAGGCGACTGGTCTGGGGCAGGAACGGGTTGTTGAGCCTGAGAGAAACGGCACAGTCAGGGGGAACCGGGCCCGGACCGCCGCGGGAACCCCCCGCCGCCGCTCCCCGCGAGGCCGCTCACCCGAACGTGTTGGGCTCCTCCACCACCTTCATCTTGGCGGCACCTGCGGGGGAGGGCCCTACGGGAAACAGGCAGTGAGGAGGCGGGCGTGCGGCGGGGGTGCGGGGACGGGGAGGAGGGGGCTCCGGGACGCAGGGGCCTGCGCATGGGTGGAGGGGCGCGGGCGTCGGCAGCCCGGACACTAACCGCGCGCTGCGAGCCCCAGCAGCAGCACGAAACCCGCCAACCTCGCCATCATCTCTCGCGCCGCCGCCGCCGCCGCCGCCGCCGCCGCCGCCGCGGCGCTAGGTCACGTGAGCGCCCTTGTCACATGAACGCCGGAACCGGATGTGGCGTCCGGCTCCTGCGCAGAGGCGCGCCTCGGCTGCCTGAGAAGTTGTGAGCGGGCGGGACTCCCGGGCCCTTCTCACAGTCATGGGCCGCCGCAGGGCAGCCCGTGGGCCGGGGGCCGAAGGTGGCCGCACTCGGCGTCCCGCGGGCCGCTCTCTGGAGGCTTTCGCGGAGGAGGTGGGCGCCGCGCTACGCGGTGAGTGGGGCGTGATCCGGAGCGGGGGCGGGGGTCGGAGGCCGAGGGTCGGGTCGCGGAGCCGCGGCTGAGGCCGGGTCCCCTTCTGTGCCCGGTGTAGCGTCCGTGGAGCCAGAGGCGGCCGAGGACGAGGGCGCCTCGGGCCCTGCGCACCTGCCCTGCGCTCTGGCCATGTGGGAGCTGGGCCACTGCGACCCCCGGCGCTGCACCGGCCGCAAGCTGGCGCGCCTGGGACTGGTGCGCTGCCTACGTCTGGGCCACAGGTTCGGCGGCCTCGTGCTCAGCCCCGTGGGCTCCCAGTACGTGTCCCCCGCAGACAGGTAGGCGGGAGAGGACAGGGTGTGGGGGTGGGGAGGGCGGGGTGCCTCCTGGGACTTTTCTTAATGAGTCCCCTGCTCTGGCGCATCCTTCTTTTCAGGGCTCACCTATTTGCACTGATCTGTCTAGTTTGCCCCGATTACCTAGGGCAAAGTCCAGGATGCCGCAGGTTTCAATAAACGTTTGTTGAGTGAATAAATGAGCTTTATCGAGGAACACCCACCCCCAGCTGCCTCAAAAGCTTGGCCCATGAGAGTCCTTGGGGGTCATTGGGATGGGGAAATGATGCCGCTGAACCCCCAGTGGGGCGAGCACCAACTTGACCCCAGAACCAAGCCCTACGCTGCTCCTGGCAGACAGTTGGTGGCACAGTCCGGGGTCGCTGTCATCGACTGCTCCTGGGCCAGGCTGGATGAGACTCCGTTTGGGAAGATGCGAGGGAGCCACTTGAGGATCCTGCCCTACCTGGTGGCTGCCAACCCTGTGAACTATGGCCGGCCTTGCAGGCTGTCCTGCGTGGAGGCCTTCGCTGCCACCTTCTGCATCCTGGGTGAGTGTCAGGGCCTGGCAGCCTGGAGTCTGGCTGTGCTCCCAGCAGTGTGTTTTCTGCTGCAAGTCCCAGGAGGAGCATCACCATGTACGGGGAGGTGGCCAGGGTTTCATCCTAACTCCCACTTAAGTCCTCGCCATGCGGGGTTGAGGTGGAGGCAGAACACGTCGCTGGCCTACAAGCACCCGTATTTGGCCCTCGTTGTCAGGGCACCACCGCCCTGAGAGTCCTTTGTTACCAAAGCTCACCCCCAGAGACCTTATGGTCCACATGGAGGCCCAGGTGGGTGGCCCTGTGAGACTCCCTGTGGGGAGAGGGACTTAATGGGCTACTGAGGCAGAGGCTCATGAGTGGGCATGGGCTGTCTGGACCGTGGGAAAGTGTCAGCGGGACTTTTAGTTCCTGGGACAGAAGGAACCAGCGGCAAGAGTGACAGGAGAGGGATTGTCCACATCCTTGGAATTCCTGTTTCCTGCACCAACAGGTTTTCCAGACCTTGCTGTAATTTTGCTGCGGAAGTTCAAGTGGGGCAAGGGCTTCCTAGACCTGAACCGCCAGCTCCTGGACAAGTATTCAGCCTGCAGTGGCCCAGAGGAGGTGCTGCAGGCAGAGCAGGAGTTCCTGGCCCACACCAAGGAGCACCCTGAGGAAGAGGAGGAAATCGGTGAGGCCTGGCACAGACACAAGCCCCCTGGGTGGGAGCCAGCACCCTCCAGGCCTGCCACCTCCTTTGAGAAGCCTGGGGGTTGGGGGGAGCCTTCCTGCCACAGCTGTGGGATGCTTGGTTCTGCTCCAGGCTCACCTACAGGTCGCTTTCCTCTTTGATTCCTCGATTCAGATCCCTTTGATGTGGATTCAGGGCGAGAGTTTGCAAACCCCAACAGGCCCGTGTCTGGCCCCCGGTAGGTCCTCAGGCTTCCCAAGTTTCATGACATCTCAGACCCAGGGCTCCCCTCCGCCTCTGACCTCAGCCACTCCTGCTGCAGGGTGGGGTGGTGTCCTAAACAACACCTGGTTGCCTTTCTGAGTGCGGAGAAGGGAAGGTGGATGTCCTGATGGAGGGATTTCAGTTTTGAGAGGACAGGGAATAGGAATCTGTCCTCAGCTTAGGGGCTTTGGTGAATGAGTGGGGAGGGGTGTTACCTCAGACTGGCCAGTGAACGTACCCCTCCCTCCCAGGCTGCCCAGAGACAGGGCTGACAGTGACACTGAGGAGAAGTCTGAGGAACTTGGGCCTGACCCCGAGGACGGGGGAGGGAGCAGCAGCAGCCCTGAAGAGACAGAGACCAGGGTCCCCACAGAGATTTGGAAAGGAATCAAGAAACGGCAGAGAGACTGAAAGCTGCAGACATGTATATTTTCCAAGGCAGAGTGACGAGGACATCTAGAGATGGCAGTGGAACTTGTGGGAACACACACACAGGCCTGGTGGCCTCAGCCCCTGCAGCTGCCAGCAGGACTGGACTCTGTCTGGGTTTTCTCCCTGTGCTTCTAACCCGGCCTTGCTCTGGGTCCTGCCTCAGAGCCCTCCCAATGAAGCTGCAAGCCAAGGAGACCCCTTTGTGAGCCTGTGCTTCTCTGTGCTTGGCCTGGGGGTTTGGGGGGACCCTCAGCCTCTACTGAGGCAGACCCTGCCTAGAAGGGTTTGGGGATGGGGCTGCGGGGTAGGTCTTATGTGGGCACCCATGCGTTTGTGAAAAGAAAACGCCAGATAGCTGGCCAGTTGGCATGGAGCCCCTTACACTGACCAGCCTTGAATGACATCCTCAGCCAGAGACCCTGGGTCTGTCAGCTGGGTGGGGACTGGAGACCTGTGCAGCTCTCAGGCAAACCACCCTCCACATGCCCTCTGGGGTGGAGGGTCCCTGGAGAAGGGTGGGGACACTACACATGTTCACCCTCTCCCTCCAAAGCCTGGATTGTCCAGACTCAAAACGCAGACCTTCCTGCCTCTCCACCTAGTGAGGCCTTGCCTCAGCCCTGGAGAGATGAGGACAGAACTTCCTTTAGGACAGGGCTCTCCTTTGTAGCACTGGTGACATTTAGGGGTGAACCATTCTTTGTTGCGGGGGGAGCGTTCATGGCAGGATGTCAAGCCTAGTCTCTACCCACTGGTGCTAATAGAACAGCCTTCACCCACTCCCCAGTTGTGACTGACTACCAAAAATGTCTCCAGGCAGCACCTAATGTCCCCTGGGGGGCAAGGCTGCCCCATGAGAGCCCTGCTTTAAGACCAGCACCCTCCTGCCCTGTGGCTGTGGAACCTGAGGGAAGGTGGGAAGCTCACCTGGCGGCCAGGCCTGCTCTCTCTGCTCCAGGGTGTGGTGGGGTAGCTGCTGGCCAGACCTTGCCCAGTCGGCTGTCCTGATCCAGTGGGGTGGGGCTTACTGGGCACAGAAGGTTCACAGCACACACCACAGAGACATGACCAGGGCAAAAGGGAGCCCAGGGAGTCCAGCCACAGCATACACACCATGAAGCAGGGGAAGGGGCACCACGAGCCTGGCTGCACAAAGCTGACCACGGCGAGAGAACAACACGGGGACTTGGGGAGGGCCTGGCTGGCGGCCGCAGGGGCTCAGGGGTCCGCCTCCATGTACTTCTCCAGCTCCTTGAGTCTCTTGACAAACTCCTGCGCCTCCTTGTTGTTGCGGCCCTCCAGCATCCTAAGCGCCGATCTCACTGCGGGCGGGTGATGGGGGGACGGGACGGGGCCTGCGTCAGACCCGGCTGGCCCCGCCCTTAGCCCTGCCCCGGCCCCGCCCCGCCCCTCACTCACCCTGGGCTCTGGGCCGGCGCAGGTGCAGGGTGACCGGCTGCCCGGCCTTCGCGCTTCCTCCCACCTGGGGCCTCGCGACGCCGCCAATGCTGCCCAGGCCCAGGGCTGCCTCCCCCGCGAAGTCGTTGGTGGACAGCCAGTCGTGGTCCATGACGGTGAACAGCACGCAGGCGCCCCGGCGGCGGCAGGCCTCTGCGGGCACGGAGCTGGGGGCGGGGGGAGGCGGGCGGTGGTTACCTGGAACCCTGCTCCCGGCTCCGGACGGGCAGGGCAGGGAGGGGCACTCACAAGTAGAAGAGCTCGTCGTACACGGGGTGCAGCGTCCGGCTCTTGACCTGGGTCCTCTGACTGCGGACCAGAGGGAAAAGGTGCGGCGGGCCCAGCTCCACGATCACAAAGGGGTCGCTCAGGCCTAGGGACACGGCTGTGAGCGGACCACGCCGCCGTCCCCGCCAGCCCCGCCTCGCCCCGCCGCACCCCTCCCCCGCACCGTTGGCGTCCAGGGGGAGCAGGTCGGCGGCGTGCAGCACCTCCACCACCAGCCGCTGTTCAGCCGCCTCGTAGTGGCAGCGGACGCTCAGGCGCCCAAACCGGTTGTGCTCCAGGGACCTCTGTGGAAAAGCCGGTGAGCCGGAGGCCGGGGACTCCCGGAGGCGGGGCCTCGTGGCCACACCTGGGCCGCACTACCTGCTTGAGCTTGTCCAAGTAGTACTGCTCTATGCACTCCCGGGTGGAGCACTGGTGCAGGCGCAGCTCCTCCTCCAGCCTCTGCAGGAAGGAGGAGGCCCCTGGTGATGCCGGCAGCTCCTCACAGCCCCATTTCACGTGTGGGGCGTGGATGAACTCAAATTTGGGTCTCTCGTGTCCACCCCTCCCCCTTACTCTGTCAGAGGCCCCAGGGCCAAACTTCACCTTGTAGCTTCCATCCCTCAGGCTCTCCAGCGGCAAACCCTGGCCCTCAGCGTGGAAAAAATTGACCAGGGCCTGCGGCGGGGCAAGAAGGGAGAGATATCAGGGGCGAGGTGGGTGCTGGGGACCGAGAGTGGAGACAAATGGAGCCTTGAGCAGCACCCGGCTCGGGCTCTCGGGAGCCCAGGGCAGAGCCACTCACACCTGGGGCGCATCAGAAGCCCCCAGGAAGCTTGGGAAAATGTCGGTGCCTGAGGCCAGATAGCTGTCTTAACAGGTGGCCCAGGTGCTTCTGACACAGGTGGGCTGGGGGAAGGAGATGCTGCCCTGGTGGGTTCCCAGAGGAGGGGTGTCCAGGGAAGGCCTGGCATCCCAGCACAGTGCAGCAGGGCAGCTGGGAAGGGTCAGCAGCCTTGTCGCCCTGGGCCTGGGGTCGGGGGGAGCCAGGAACTGGGAGTGCAGCAGGAAGGGCTCTTCCACATGGCCCTACCTCCAGCGTGAAGTGGAAGCGCCCATAGAAGTCAGCAGACACGTCACGGTTTGCACCCAGAGCCTGCAGAATAGCCTGTAGCAGCAGCTCCCAGAGGGCCTCCAGCACCCTGTAGGGACACTCAGCATCTGTGACTGAACACTGGGCCAGCCCTGCTCCACCTGCCCAGGACCATACCTGCTCAGGTTCTCCTTCACCAGTGAGGCGTTCAGCAGAGCCAGCTTCTCGTCCAGGTACTTTAGGAGCGGGGCCATGGCCTGCAGGCAGGGTCCTCAGGCTGGGACTGAGCCTGGGCCCCCACCCCACACACGCATTCCCCACCATGCCCAAGCCCTCACCTGGCTGGGCACTCACCTCCTCGTTTTGGATGGAGTCAGGCGAGAGGCTGATGTGCTGCACGTACTTCCTGATGTCACCCACCATCTGTGGGAGGACGGCGTTCAGCACCAAGTTGGGGTGCAGGGAGGGGGCAGCCAGGTCCCGCCCCACCATCCCTGCCCACCTTGGAGGTCAGGTGTGCCGTCACGGTTCGGGCCTCCCGCTGCAGGTCCTCATCCAGGGCCTGCATGCAGCTAAGCAGGGGGCGTGGGAGCACACCCTTGAGCCCTGGAGCCCCCTCCGGCCACGCCAGGCCACGCAGCGCCTGGCCAGCAGCCTTGCGCAGGAGCTCCACGTCATTGAGGACCACGCAGAGCTGGGGAGGTGTGCCGGACATGTGTGGGTTGGCAGTCAGGTGGTGGCCCCACTGCGCCTCCTCCTCCCCCCAACTGGCCCCTCCCCGCCTGCCTGTCGGCTCACTGGCTCGCTCACTGCCTCGCCTGCTGCCCCAGGCTGAGTGTCCACCTTCTTCCGCAGCAGCTCTGTGTAGAAGAGGGCAGCTTCACACAGGTCCTGGGGTGCAAGATGGGGGCTCAGGAGCTGTGGGCCATGTCCCCTGGCCCTGTTGCCCCTCTAGACCCCGATCTCCTCTCGGGAGTCCCCACCTGGCTGAGCTGGGTGCCCAGCCCCTGGGCCTGGGCAGGGTCTGGCCATGCCAGGCGGGCCCACAGCTCCTGGATGTGGCTGAAGCAGAGGCTTGCAGTGGCTGCGGAGCTGCTGTGCTTGGAGGAGGAATCCATGGGCTCCAGCTAGGAAGCAGGGGGAAGCCTTGGTTGTGAGGGTGCCCTGGATGAGCCCAGCACGCTCAGGTCTGGGTGCTCACTCACCGTGTCCACATCCACGGCTCCCTGAAGCCTCCACTTGGCTTGGTCCCGCAGCACCTGCAGCCAAAGCTTCACAGCAGGCAGGAATGGGGCGTGGATGCCAGCCAGGGCAAGGGAGCGGCTGTCCCTGCAGCGGGAGGCCAGCAGTCAGAGCTCGCCCCAATTCAGACACCTTGAGCCAACATGTCCCAGGTTCCTAGCCTAAGGAGGCCCCGAGGAGAGTCTCTTGCACAGAGTTCTCCTAGAGGAGACTGGAGGACCGGTGGGGGCAGGACACCTACCGGCCCGGGATGCTGCTCCAGAAGCACTGGATGTCTGCCAGGGTCAGGTAGAGCTCAAAAAGCCCTGAGGCCACCTCGAGGGTCATCTTCGGGCTCAGCTCCTCGATCAGCACCCACGCCTCTTCAGCCACCTGCCCAGGAGGGTGGAGTCAGACTGCCAACAACAGGAAACCCAGGTCCCTTCCCAGCCAGGGGGCTCTCCCCAGGCGACCTCCTCACCAAACGCTCCAGCTGCCGAAAGGTGAGGGTGAAGAAGTCGATCTTGAGGATGCTGCAAAGGACACACCTCAGACATCTGCTCTCCCTGCTCCCCAGCCCAGCGGCAGCACTTGAGGGGCTGGATGCAGGGGCAGCAGGGAGAGCACTGGCCCCACCTGTGGAAGAGGCTGGCATAGATGCCATAGCAGGACTGCAGATCCTCGTAGACAGTGTCAGCCAGCTTGACCAGCCCTGCAAGGCGCTGTGGCCCCGGCTGCAAGGAAGCCCAGCACACTGACCTTCTGGCCTGCACCTACATGCTGCCCCCCCCTCCCCTGAGCCACACCTGCTCCCCCTGACCCATGCCCCCGCTGAGTCACACCTGCTCACGAGGACTCTGGGAGTTCAGGAGCTTGTCGAACCATTCACGGTTCCCTCTCTGCAAGGGAAGCCGCCAAGGCAGCATGGTGGGTGGGTGGGAGGGAAGAAGGACGACAAAGTGTGTGTGGTACAGCAGGTCCAGGCGGGGGCGGGGGCAGGGGCTCGGGCAGGGCCGGAGCAGCTAGCCCAGACCAAGCTACCAGACACACCTTCAGGGCAGCAGCAATGTCCATGTTTAGCTCCGTCTCGAAGGGGCAGATCTCAAAGGAAGGCTGGAAGAGCTGCAGCTTGCCAAGACACCTGGGCGACCGGTCACCCACTGACTGGGGGTGCCCCACCCAGTCCCCTGCCCCTACCCCCACCACCCCTCGTGCCAGTGGCTGCACCCACTTCAACAGCAGCTCCAGGCGGTAGACGGCTGTGCTGTTGGTGGCAGGGAAGTAGTCTCGGAGCTGGCGCAGCAACCGGAGCCCAAACTCACAGAAGGCGGAGAAGCTGTCTGCCAGTCCCTCCTCCTGGGGGACAGGGCCCTTAAGAACTGACTCCTGAGTGCCCCCGCTCCACGGCAGAACCAGCCAGTCTACAAGGCTCTGCCCTGAGGAGCACCCTCCCTACCACCACCTCCAACCCCACTGGCCTTGCAGTGACGACCTCTCCAGCCCCTGCCTCCGCAGCTCCCCCTGGAGGCACAGACGCCCTCAGGGCCTTTGCACCACCACCTGTGCCTCCTGCGAGCTGGCCCACTCCCTCTGTTGCTCGCTGGGCTGAAGCGGCACGGCCTCCCTCTCTCGGGACTCCATCAAGGTATCGCACACCCGATCCTGGGACCGCACAGCACGTACTCTCTCATAGGTCCCGCAGTTTGTCCGTTTGTTTTTAACCACCTACCGCACCCGCAGGCTGTGCGTCCCACCAGGGCAGGACTCTGGCCGTCCCTGCCTGCCCCAGCCCGAACAGCTCCACAGCACACCCCCCAGAAACAGCATTTTCAGCCGAGCCCACCTGCTCCTGGGGCAGCGAGGCCGCCTCTTCCCAGTGTGCCTGCATATCTTCCAGCAGCCCCAGCAGGTAGCCGTAGTCCAGGGTGCGCGTCTGATGGTGGCGGCTGCTGACCTGCCAGTGCCTGCGGGGCCCCAGCCCAGGGTCAGTGCAGCGCCCCTGGGGCCGGGACCAGGAGGAAACCGGCGCCCCTCCAACTCACAGCACAGCCCCTTTCCGAGACCCGCCCCTCCAGTGCCCCGCCCCTCGCGACACGGCCCCGCCCATGTACTCGCAGTTTCGCCCGCTGAGGCTCCGCCCCTCCCACCGCCCTTCCGCCCCGTCGGGGCCCTGCCCTCTTGCATCGCGGCCTCGCCCACTCACAGCACAGCCAGCTGCAGCGCCGACAGGTTGCTCTGCGCGCCGTGCAGGCAGAGCACGGTGGCCGCAGGCCCGCTGAGCTCACCGCGCCAGCTGCTCGAGTTGGGCTGGGGGACGGGCCGGGCGTGGGTGGAGGCGGGAGACCCCCATCCCCTCTTGTCCCCCAGGTCCCCGGCCTCCCCCTCTCGCCCTCCCCATGCCGCGCCTGGCTGCCCCGGGGGCCCGAGGGCGGCGCTACCTCCTCGGCTTGGTGCTCGAACTGCAGCAGACGGCTGAGCAGCAGCAGGTAGGACAGGAAGCCCGAGCGCCCGCGCTGGCTCATGCTCGTGTCCCTCTGGAACGCAGGGTCCGCTGGTCACCAGCCCTGCCCAAGCCCATGGGCTGGGGCGCAGGGCCGCAGGCCGGGGGTCCCCCTTGGCTTCCCACCTGTGTGGTGATCAGCTTGAGGACCAGCTGGCAGTCCCCCTGCACGCGGGAGGCGTTGGAGCGCGGTTCCAGTTTGAACCAGCGGTCCTCACCAGCCACGGGCACCTCCTAGGGAAAGGGGGTTCAGATTGGCGATTCTGCCTCCCTCTTCCTCCTGCACAGACTGTCTGCAGGACCGTGGGGAGAAAACAGGCCTCCGCTTCCCACTGAACACGGGTAACCAGTACAGGGAGCGCTTAGGGGTGCCTGGACCCCTGGAGGCTGTCCCTCCCCCACTCCTCCCAGCATGGTGCCCCCCCCAGCCCCAGAAAGATGGGAGACTGTTGGGGGAATCACAGGACATAGCCAGCAGCGGTATCGCAGGAAGGCGGGGCACCCATGAGCAGGTGTTCCATGAGTGACGCCCCGACAGCCACTCACCCGGATGGGTATGTTGAGGCACCCCAGGAAGTCATCGGTGTGGTCCTCCGTGGGCCCTGCTGTCCCATTTGTGCGGGCAGACTTGACAATCTGTTTGAAATACCTGGGGGCGGTAGCGTGGACGTCAAACCTGAGGTCTCTGAGGAGCCACCACCTGCTGGCCCCTGTGGCCGAGCTGTGTCAGGGGCACAAGGGTCCCACCTGCCATACCTGCTCATGCCTTTTAGGCCAATGACTTCATTCAGCTTCCTACATGCTTCCACCAGGGACACATCATCATCATGATCCCTAAGGGTGGGGCGAGGTGGGGGTACCTGGCTGGTCTGGAGCCCAGCCTGGCCCTGACTGCCCCCTCCCACTCTCCCCAGACCAGAGGCGCCCACATCCCCTGCCCTGCAGGGCACAGGGGCCTATACCAGATGTCCAGGTGCAGCTGGTCGGTGCTGACATCCTCAATCTCACTATAAGGAGAACAGAGAGATACCCTTTAGGGTCCAGGTGATCCTCTGCCCGGAGCTGGGGCAGGGACCATTTCTGAGCCTCAGTCTCCTCCTCTGAAAAATGGGCATAGGACCAGCCCCTCAGTTCCCTGGGGCAGGCACTGAGACCGCATACAGGCACAGCTGCCACATGCAACCCCAGGACCAGCCTGACACTGCAGCAGACCCTGCCCAACCACCCTGCCATCCAGCTGGACGAGGGGCCTTACAAGAGGAAGTGCTCCTTCCACACAGGGTTCAGGGTGCTGCTTTTGACCTCAGTGACCTGGATGCACTTGGCTGGCAGTGGGCCACCACGCTTGCTGCCCTTGCGGAAGCTGAAGCGCTGCTCCTTGTGTGGGCCCTGCTCCCTCAGGGTGCCTGAGGCTGGCAGGATGCCCAACATGCAGTACGGGTCACTGAAACCTGGGACATGGTAGGTGTCTCAGCCCCTGACCCCTGACCCCAGGCCCTCCCGTGACCCCCAGACCTGAGCTAGCCAACGTCCCGGCTGAGCTAGCCAACCCCACTCACCGTTGGGGTCTTTGGCCAGCAGGTTCTTGGCACGCATGACGGAGACTTTCAGGGCATATGTGGGAGCCTGTGGGTGGGTGGGGGTGTGAGGGCCTCTCGGGGCTCAGCGTGTACCCAGCCCTGTGCCCCCTCCACCCCGAGCCCCTGCACACGAGCACTGCGCTGGTCAGCGTCTGCCCAGGTGGGCGGCAGCCTCACCTTGGCCTTCTTCACATGCTCCACGGCCTCAGCATGTTCCTCGGGGCTGGTGCCGAACACCTGCACAGGGCAGGCAGGTGTGAGGGCCCAGGTACCGCTGAAGCAGGGCTGGCTATTGTCCTGGGGGCCTCACGGGGTTGGGGAGCACACACAAGTGAGGAATAAAGGTGTCTGTCCATCTGTTGGTTTGTCCTTTCTACTTTTTTTCTGTGTGTCTGTCTGTCCATCCTTCTTTGTATGTCCTATATCTGTCTACCTGTCCTTTCCTGTGTTGTTTATATCTGTCTCTGTGTTCATCTGTCTGTCTTTGTGTTCTTCTATTTGAATGTGTCTGTGTGTGTGTCCATCACTCCATCTTTCTGGGCATGCCTATCAGCCTGTTTGTGTCTGCCTGTGCATGTGTGTGTGTCTTGTGTACATGGGGCAAATCTGTGTGTGTTCAGGTGATAGTGACATAAGCAGGTGGGGCAAAGTGTCTCAGTCCTCCCCAGAGATGGGGAGGGGCCAGGCCAGGAGGGTGGGTGGGGCCAATGGGGCTCACCTGCTGCAGGTAGCTCAGTAGGGCCCCCTGGTCATCCACCTGGTCGGGGCCCATGGTCCCTGCACGGTAAAGGACTGTGTACAAGGCTTCCTCATAGAGCATCTCCACCTGCAGGTGGGGAGGGGAGCACATGCTGAGTCCCGGCCACCCTGTCCCTGTCTCTCCTCAGCCCCGGGCTCTGGACACAGGGGGTCTCAGGATCCTCGAGTCCACCCTGTGTGCCCAGCCCCCAGCAGCTCCTCCCACTGGCAGAGCCCAATCCCTGCCTCTGTGCCTTTGCACCTAGCAGGCCCTCCACTGGGGGTCCCTCCTCACCCCTGATCTCTGTTCGCTTCCATGGGGAGGCCTGGCCCACCCACCCCAGACCCTAAGTCTGGCACACAGAGGTACTTACCCTCCTGGGGCCAGGCCCCCTTCCCCCTTACCTCCTCTTGGGTCAGGGCTCTAAGGCCACGGCTGGGGTCCACGGGCTCTGTGGGGGCTGGGGAGCTACTGTGCAGGAGGACCTGTGAAGGGCACCGGGTGAGGGCCTCTGTGGCTCCCAGGGCCAGTGGGGCGGGGAGTGCTCCAGGGAGGGAGGGAGTGGAGGGAGGAGGGGCAGGTGGGGAGGCCTGGCCCAGCGCCCCATGCCAGGCAGCAGTGCCCATGCTATCTGCACCTCGGGGCACGGCAGGCCCTGTCTGCTTTCCCCCTTCTTCAGGATGAGGCGCATCTGGGCAAAGAACTCCACACCATCTCCGGGTTTCCTGCCAAGAAAGCCCAGACTCGGGGTCAGCAGACCCTCCCCGAATCTACAGCTCACAGCACGTGCCGGCCCACACGACTCAAGGGTCTCTGCATGTCTGGGGGTGAGGTATGATGCCCCCCATGGCCTTGGGTTCAGAGCCTCCTGGGCTCCCCCCAGGGGCCATGCTGGGCAGCTGGTGTGTGAGGTCAGCGAAGGAAGGGGGGCCCGGTGCAGGTGACCATGACCATGCGGAGCAGGCTGTGGGGTACCCACCAGGCCCCAGCCGCGGGCTCCTGCACTTCGGTGCTGCTGCTCGCCGGCTCATCCTCAGTCCTCCGGCGGAAGGACGGGCACACCTGCACCTGCCTGAGCACGCTGCTCTTGATCTCCAGCAAGGTGGACATGGTGGGTGGCCTGTGGGCAGAGAGCACAGCCATAGCCTCCGGTCGGGCCACTTGTTCATTCGCTGGTGTTGCCATACTGTCCCCAATGATCAAATCAGATGCCACCCTGAGCAATGACTGAGGTGTCCCCCGTTACTCAGAGGTGCCCACTGCAGGGGTCATGGGCTCCAGCCCCTCACAGGGCTGCAGACTTGCTCAGTCCAAGCCCTATCCCTTCCCACAGGTTCTGGCCACCCAGACCAGAATGACTAGTACTGAGCTAGCTTCAGGGGATGCCCGGGGCCCATTCCTCACTCGACAAAGAGGATCCCTCTCCGTCCCAGTGTGGTATCTGGGCTGCTCCAGGCAGGATGCTACATGGTGGCTCAGCTGCCATGGCAACATGGGCAATTGGAGCCGGACAGGAGAGTGAGCGGGAGCTGTGGCCCCACAACCCACACTTGCCAAAAGAGGAGTAGGCCCTGCTCTGGGGACACCTCCCTGTCCAGGTGGCTAGGCCCTGGGATGCCTCTGAGGGGCAAGCGGCTCTCACTGCCAACTCCAGTTCCCCCGGCCTGACCAGCCTTTGCTGTTACACCCACACACGTCCTCCAGGGGTCTCAGTGTCCCCTGCAGACCCGGCTGGGAAGGGCAAGATGATAGCTAAGCCACCAAGGGCCCCTGAGCCTGCCTCTTCCACCCCATGACCTGGCCCAGGCACCCACCTCTCCCCTGGGTCAGGCAACAACCTCCGGCCCTGGGCCCCCTGGATCCCCAGGGTGGTCTTCTGTTCCCCCGTTGAAAACCATCAGGGCAAAATGAAGACTCTCTCCTGGGCCACCTCTGCCACTCAGGGCCACCACTCGGGCTCCCTGCCCCAGGCTTGCTGGCCTCTTGTGCAGGACACACCGTGCTCCCCTTGGCCCACCTGGGAGCCTTCCCACTGTCTGGGTCCCCTCATTGTCCACTCTTGAGCCTACAGGGCTCCTGAGCCTACATTGTCCACTCTTGAGCCTACAGGGCCCCTACAGGGCCAGGCACATCAGCCTGAGCCTGCCATTTTCATTTGACAAAATAGGAAATGGGGATCCAGCCAGATCCAACTCTACTTGCCCTGATCTCACAGGCACTTAGCAATGGGAGAGCCAGGTGAGACCTGCCCCTGCCCTGTGCGCCTGCTGCTCAGGGGCTGGGCCTGTGCTTGTGCGAGTCTCCATTTACCAGCGCTGCCCCTTCCTGGACTCTTATGCTCTGCTGGGAGAGCCAGGGCCAGGCACGCCTGCCACCTCGTGGGTCCTAAACAGACTTCTTGAGCAAACCAGGTCTGTCTCTGGGTGGGCCCAGGCTGCCATCCCTGGTCTGCGACCCCCACCAGCTCTCAGCTCCTCGTCCTGCTCCCTGATCCTCCAACCCCGGACCTGTGGGGCCCAGGGGACACTGGGCTCAGAGGGTCTCATCTGGCCAGACATGAGAGCTGGGACAGGGAAAGCAGGTGGCTCAGCCCCCACAAGCTCCCCCCACCATACCTGTCAGCGCCTGCCCCTGGGGGCCTCTACCCAAGATGGGGGCTCCGCAGCCTCTGCACGCACTTCCCGAAGCTGTCACCCTACAGCTGGCAGTGAGGTCCCGAGGGGGCTAGGCGTCACGGGCCCCCTTTTCCTCTCTAGCTGAGTGGAAGAGGCTGCTCCCCCCACAGACCCCCAAAGCCAGGGAGCAGCCACTGCTTTAGCTGTTGCCACGGCAACCGCCAGCTGCGTCTGCATGTGACAGGGGCTCCAGGGCTCACATTCCCAGAGATGAAGATGACGCAGGAGCCAAGTGGCCTGAGCTGCAGGGTTGGGGGCTTTCTCTGTGAGAACGAAATGTTCAAGGCAAGGCAGGCCACCTCCCCTGATAATCCTCAGACCAGCCCTGGAGAGGGGGCGCCACTCTGCTCCCCCACCTAGATGAGGAAACTGAGTTCCCGGGGTTAGGAACCCACCCAAGGCCACAGAGCCAGCAGGAGGCCCGGGATGGAGTCGAGGTCTCCCCAGCTCTGGTGTCCGAGCGCTAAGCTCTTGGCTCGGCTTGAGTCTTGGGGTCCATCCAGATGGGCTGGCCTTCCCCTGTGCTGCGCAGCCCCTCCCTGCTCCCTTCCTCAGCCCATTGCCAGGATGGGGCAATAGTGGAGTCTGGGTGCAGGGGTCCAGGAGAGATGGCTCATCCTGAGAGCCCAGAAATTCCCTTTGTTCCCCTGGAAACCCTGGGCCGCCTGAGCAGTGATGACCTCACTGCACCCAACAGCCTGGGAGCCAGCCAGCACCTCCCCCAGAGCTGCCTTTGACAGTGGGCATGTGGCCGACCCCCAGGAAGCAGTCACTGGCTGCAGGGGCCCTCAGCCTGTACAGGGCATAGTGAGCTGGGTACAGGGCTGCAGGGGACCCCCCCATCTGTCTGACGGGCCCCATGGGACTCCTTCCTGAGCTCTCCATTTCTTGGTCCCAGGTCTGGCCGGCAGCTCAGAGCAGGACATGCCTGTACCCCTGCGCATGCCTGGCCACCAGTTCCCATTTATCCAACGAACAAAGTGACGTGGGCCAAGGAGCTGAACGCCACACAGGCACCGGGCCCAGCTGAAAGTGACAGGTCCACCGTGTTCCCGGGCTGTGCCCAAGGCCCAGGGTTGAATGGGAAATGATAATTTGCAAAGTGGATGTCACTGTCCCATTTCACATCCCAGGGCTGGGGTGAGCTGCTCTAAGCCAGGCCTCGAGCCCAGGGCTCAAAGCCAAGCTGTCTCCTGCTAGCCCACTGGGGAGCCGGGGTGGCACTGAAGCAGGAAGGTCTGGGGCAGCTGAGCTGAACTGGAGGGCCAGCTCTCTCTCTAGTCAGAGTCCCCAGTGGCTAGCTGGCCACCCTTGGAGTGAATAAACACTTTCAGGGCGCTGGGGCCTTCTTACTGAAATCAGTCCCTGGAGACTTAGGGGTCGGGGGTCCACTGATGCCGCCGTGGGCATGTGTAAGGGGGTGGCAGGATGTTTGGCCCCACCAGCTAGCTGTCCCTGCTGCCCTGTTGGTCTTCTCTTTCCAGCCCAGCCCCCACCTGACCCCCCTCGCTCTTCCTATAGGATTTCTGGCTCCCACCTTTCCGTGTCCTCGTTGACTCTGCACACAGTGCTCCCCTGCACACAGCACAGCTGCAGTGCCTCATTGCAAATCACCTGGCGTGCCCATTACAAATATTAGGGTCCCATCCCCACTTAATCCCCAGGGAGGGACCTGGGAATCTGTATTGTAACCAACTCTGTAGGTGGACCTAGAGCTCTGAAGCTTGAGGCTAGCTAGATGCTTCTAGAATGAACGCATTTAAAATGAAATCCTCCGAGGTCCCCTCCCACTTGGCCAGGCCGGCCCCCTCTTACCTGTCTTCCCTCACCTGTTCACGTGGCGTTCCTCCCTCCCACTTCTCTCAGTGACATCCCCTCTCGCCCCTTCCTCCCGTCCCCCCTCTTCCGGAAGCTCCCCGTGAGAACCTCGGGCCCCCCAGTTCTGACGGGGTGCTTCTCATTGGTGGGCGCTCGGTTCTGGGGCAGTTTGGAAACCTGGTGAGGGTGTATTTTTTTTGGACCCACCCAGACGTCTGGAGGGATTTGGGGAAAGCAAGGGGTCCTACCAGGATCGGCAGGAGGGGGACGGAACTGGGCTCTAGGGGTGTCTTCCTCCCTGGAGGGTTGGCTGGGAAACCCCGCGGAGCGTCTCGGAGCAGGGCGGGGAGGTCCTCGGCCCCGGCCCACCTGCGGCTTCCCCCGGGGATGGCGCGCCGGGTAGGAGCGGGGTCACCCTGCGCATCCCGGGGGCCGCCGGCAGACGGTGGTCCTGGAGTCCCGCGCCCCCCGCGGCAGGGAGGTCTGGTCCCCCCACCCCTGCGCAGTGCGCATCCCGCTCCCGCCGGTCCTGCTTCCGCGCTCCGAGGGCCGCAAGAGCGAGGGCCGCTCCTCCAAGCACACGCCGGCCTCCGTCTCCCCGGGG
>NW_006780388.1:3343845-3344311 GCF_000442215.2 Lipotes vexillifer
GGGCCGGGGGTGGGGCCGGGCCTGCTCGCCCCGCCCCACCCGCCGCTCCGGGCCCGCTTCCGCCCCGCCCCCGCCTCCCTTGAGTCCCACCACCGCGACCCCGCCGCAAGGGGCGCCGGGCGAGGATCCCTGTGCCCCCCGTGCTCTGCCGGGCACCCCCTCCCCCAAGGGGCGGGGTTCGGGGCTGTCAGTCAACCCACAGGTGGGTGCAGCGCGGGAGCAGGATCTGCTCTGCGTCAGGACCCCCTCCTGGGGGCCCCAGGGAAGCCAGAGTCGCCGAAACGGAGCAAGATATGCCTGGGTCCGCAGCGCAGACTTTTCTGGAAAGCCTAAGCAGTCATCTCCGAAGTCGCCCTACCAGCCCAGAGCTGTCCCCAACACAAACATGGAGCGGACCTTGGTCTGGGGACTCCTCCACCGCGGGCCTAACCGCTCTTCTTCTCAGAATGGACAGTCCGCACCCGGG
>NW_006780388.1:3344321-3364624 GCF_000442215.2 Lipotes vexillifer
GTCCGCACCCGGGGCAAGGGGGTGCTGCAGGCACCAACCCGGGATGCCCACAACAATCCTGATCACCTGTTGGGGTGACCGACCCCATGGCCCATGCTGGGTCGCTTGCTGGGTTGCCCCTCTGGCTGGAACCGCCGTCATGGGCTGGACCCCCTCTAGCGCCGTTCCCAGCCCATTCTCTGTGCCCCTCCACCTCACCGTGGTCACCTGGAGAGCTTGTAAAAACAGATTGCTCGGCCCACCCGGGGCCTGCTGATTCCCAAAGTCTGGGCTGGGGCCCCATCATCTGAGGCTCCTCCCACCACACTTGGAGAACCCTGGGGGCTGCTCAGAGGTTCTGAACTTGTCAGAGACGCACAGGGTCCCTGTATCCCAGCCCTGCCTTTGGCGGATCCTGCTGGACCCTCAGAGCGCCTTCCCTGCATTTGGCGGATCCTGCTGGACCCTCAGAGCACCTTTTACTTGGGGATCAAGACTGTGGTTTGGATAAGTTTTCACCCCAGAGACTTCGTCTGTAATGGAGGTACTCCAGGCCAGATGGGGAACAGACAGACCTGGAACCCACTTCAGCTCAGACCCAGAGGCAAAAGACAGTTGGCTCTGGGGAGGCCAGGGGTCAGCTGAACTTAGAAGAGGGCCAGAGTCTGGAGGAGCAGGGTTCCAGAACTGAGCTGCATGCTGGGAGGCAGCCCACCTGTGCTTTCTTCATTCCCCAGTCCAAAGGAGACCAGGCGTTTCCCCTCGCCCCAGGATGGGGCCACCACCTGTCTCAATTTCTAGACCCAGACTCACAGCCAAGCCATGCGTGCCTGTCTGTGCAGGATAAGACACAGAACCACCTGGTTCGGGGAAGACAGCCCTGCAGGGTGGGAGACAGCACTGAAGGGTGGGTTCTCCTTCTGGAAGTTCTGGCCCCAGGCCCTGCTTCCATCCTGACCCAGCACAGCCAGGCAGATGGGGGCAGGGGTGCTCAGGAAATGCACAATGGCTTGGGACAGATGAGTCAGGTGAGCAGAGGAGGGGCCTGGATCCCATGCCACCAGCTGTCCCTTGGCTTCCTTCTGCAGGGGATGGGAATGGTTTGGGGGCAGCTAATGTCCTTCCCTGGGGATTTGGCAGGTCCTGAGCCAGGGTCTTGTAGCTGATGCCCCCCACCTCTGCAGTCTTGCATCAGGTTCTGCCAACCTGTTGGAACAAACACCGCCTGGTTGCCATGGTGATCCTAATGGCTTTGGGGTGAAGAGACGAGAGCCTGCAGCTGCTGTAAACAGGAAGTTAGGAGGGGCAGCTGCCAGTGGAGGGGGCCCCTACTCACACCCCCATCCCAAGCTCTGAGGGGAGCTAAGGGGCTGGGGGCCAGCGATGTCACGAAGATGCACCAGCCGCTAAGACTAACACCACGCAGCCTGTCAGGGCAGAGGGTGCCTGGAGACCTCACCACTCTTTTTTGCAGGTAGGGAAACTGAGGCCCAGAGAGGCCCAGAGAGGGGAAGGGGCTTGTTCAGGGCTACACAGCAACAAGCTGGGTCCCAAACCCAGCTCTGGGCCTCTGTTTCCCCAGGAAAGCATAATCCTCAGGGTCCTTCCCTCCACAAACATTTCCTGGGGAGGGAATGATGGTCCTGTTCGTGCCGACCCCTTCATTCTCCCACAACGTCCTGGGTCAGACTCCTTCCCTGCCACACTCCTCCACTGCCTTGGGCCTCAGTTTCCCCCATTAGTAAAACGGAGATAGCAGCAGCAGAGCCCACCTCTCAGCAGGGGGAGGGGATGGGCTTACCATGGAGCAAGTGCTGGTTAGAGTCAGCTGCAGCTCCTCCAGTCCACGGGGGATGGGAACTGGAGCCACCATTGCCCAGGACCCTCCAGTGGCCTTGGGAGGGTCTCTTTCCTTCAGGGACTTAGTTTTGGCCTCCGCAGTTTGGAGGTTTAAGCTCATCCTTGTGCGATCCCACAGCCAGTAGAGGACAGGGAGGGACGCCCCAGGCCTCAAGCTGAAGGATTTACCTTGGCCCCCTTGCCCCAGGCCCCCCACAGCGGTTCTGAGCTTGACGGGCTGTGAGGGGGCAGCTCGGGGCATGCACAGGAGTTAGGGCACAAGACACCCTGCCTATGGGGATCAGGGCTCGGTGGGTCTTGTGGGGAGGTGGGTTTACTTGTGGAGCTTCCAGCTGGAAAGGGTCTGGCAGACAGGGTGAGTGGCTTTTCCTTCTTAGGGCCAGGAGAAAAGCACCAGGCTCTGGGCAAACACTCTGATGGCTGCTGACAGGCAGGGAGAAGGGGCCTCAGAGGTGAGAGACATCCTGGTAAGTCCAGGGCACTGCCATCACTTTTAATAATGCATGAAATCACGCCCTATGGTGGCAGCCCTTGGAATTGCAGGCACAGCCTCCTAGCAGTCAGGCTTCTCCCACAGCTCTCTGACCCCCATAGCACCTGTCGGAGGACAATGGCAGGAAAAGCGGGAAGGGAGGTGGATCACAGGGAACTCATGGGCACATAGCCTGGGAATTCGGGTCAGGGTCCCTGCCTGCCCTGGGCTGGAGGACCCTGAGGGACTGCAGGAATCTGTCCCATTACCTGTGCTATCCTGGGTGGTTCTGCCAGCAGAAGTGGTGGCTCCAGGTGAGAGGGGGTCTGGCCCACATGTAACCCCTTGCCTGGGGCACTTAACCAGAAGCCCAGTGAGGGTCCTGCTGCCAGCATCTGTGCAGGTGGAGCCTGTGCCAGGCTGGGTGCTCTGGGGCCTCAGGCCCGAGGTTTTCGTGGGGCTGGGGGTGGGGACAGAGCAGCAGCCCAGCCAGGGCTCTGCAGGTCTCCGTGAGGCCCAGGCGACCGGCGGCAGAGCTGGGAATGGGTCAGGTGCCTGGCTCCTCCATGCACATCCCTCTGCACACAGGAGGCCGAGGCACTCGTCCTCGCTCTGGGGCCCCAGATTCCTTTCTCAAGGCAAGAAAACCCCCCTTGGGATGGTTCACCTGTAAGAGCAGAGGCTGGGAGGGAAGGACCCAGGCTGGGGCCCTGCAACTTTCTTTTGCTGCTCCCTCATTATTTTCTTCTAAAAGCTCAGACAAAACAGCTTCCTGACTGAGGCCCGAGGCTTTGGGCAAGTGGCAAAGTCCGTAGGGTCTGAGGAACTACGGGTGGATGGGACCCAGTGCTCTAGCTCCTCTGCCAGGCCCACGGCCTCTGCAGATGGGGTCACAGTAGTCTGGAGGCCTCCAGATGAGCCTCCTGACCACTGAGGCAGGACACCCCCAGGCTCAGCACCAGGGTTGGCTGGGGACAGATCTGGACCAGCACCCCTTGGGCCCCTCCCTGCTGGAGTTGACTTAGACCAGTTGGAGCCGGCCCAAGTCAGTGCTCGGGGGCCCTCCAACCTGGCAACACGTCGCCATGGCAAGCTCAAACTGGAGGCAGGGCCTGATGTATGGTAGGAGGGCTTTGGGCCGCCTGGTCAGGGAGCAAGGTGGCCTCATGGGGGTGGGCAGGTGTGAGGACACAGTGCTGACTCGGCCAGGACAGTCCAGGGAGGCCAGGGGGGACCCCCAGGGACCCAGAGGCCAGCCAGGAGCCTATCTGGGCTCCAGGCAGAGTGGTTCCTGGGGAGATAGGCTCCCAGCTTGTCCTACCTGTGGTCAAGTTCTCCTAGAAGCTCCAACACTGGGTTCCTTGCTCTGCACCCGTGTAACAGCCTGGCCCGAGCCAGTCCTGGACAGTGTCCCAGGGGCCTGGTCAGGGTCTGAGCCAAGGGTTCACAGGCACTTTGGCACCATGAGGATGGCATCCTGGTGCCCCAGGGAGGTCCACCCTGGCGGTGAGAAGGAGGTCCCCATGGGGGGAACCTGCTCCAGCAGGCCAGGGAGGTACAGGCGAGACTCAGGGGACAGGGCCAGGGGTCAGTGCAGGATGTGGGCCCAGCCTTGGCTGCCCACGCCCCAGCCTCAGAGGCACAGACCGGGGGATTCAACCTTGGCTCTAGGGAATGTCACCCTCTGCCACTTGCGGGTCACTGAGCATCTGATGCTGGAAGCCGAGGGAGGAGGCGGCTCTAGCAGCTCCTGGGCCAGCAGCACAGGACCCTGGAATTGGCCAGCCTGGCTCCCCTGACACCGAGCATGAGGCAGCCTGTGCAGACGGAGCAGGAAAAGGACACCCTGCAGGCGGCAGTTAATGGAAATGTTTTAATTAGAGGATTTTTAGATACAATGGTTAATCTATAGCCCACAATTCCTTACTAATTATTAGGCGCCTCATGCTGGGAACATACGCTCTTCACTTACAGTAGAAACAGGATCATCGCATTTCATAGTTCTTGTGTTACAAGATTCACATCTTTGTTAAGCCAAGGACTGTGGCACAAAAGGACATTTCATTAGCCGAAGTCACGACAATTTGCTAGAAACACTGATTACTTTAGAATGCTTTAACTAGAAAATATATTGAATTTCCATATATATTAACCATATACATGTATAACTATTACTAAGAGTAGTTCGGTCATTACAAAATAAGACATTCTGGGAGAGGCTACAAATACACAACCCGTTGGACCCCCCAAAGGCCCTCTGTGCCCAACACATTGCGGACATCAAACTGGGAGCTCAACAGCTCGACACATCCAGCTCAGTGAGCTGGGAAGGCACTGGGGCCTTGAGCCAAAGGTGCTGTGAGCTCAGAGGCCCCCAACTTCCACCACGATCCTGTTGCCAGGCCACATGTTTCTCAAGGCGAGCCTTGGCCCTTCCTGACTGGGGGCCCAGGTGACCAGTCCTCCTCGAGCTCCTATGGGGATCATCCTGCCCCTGGGTCTGTGGGCCGGAGCCACAGGTGCAGGGGTCCCCCAGCAAGGGTCTTCAGGGTGGGAGGGCAGGCTGGCTCCAGGCTTCGTTGGGACCCGGAGGCCAAGAACCCACCTTGGCAGTGCCGGGGTGCAGGACGTGGGCCCGGCCCCCTCTGCTACTTCCCAGCTCCATCTTCGGCACCTCCTGCTGAGCTGGGGACCCAGGCCCACTCCGACAGCGTCGAGGATGTCAAGGAAGTTCTGCAGCTTCAGCGGCCTCACCCGTGGTGCTTTCAGGAAAGTGGCCTCCAGGCAGAGCAGGATCAGATGATTCAGGAAAAGGGAAGAGCCTGAGGGGCAGGTGGTGGCCAGTTGCTGCTTTCAGGGTGTCCTGGTGCCAGGACCACCTGCGTCTGGCGGGGACACGGGGACGCTGATGCGCAAGCACAGGAGTGGGGGTTGGTGGGAGTTGCGGGGAGGGATGGCGCAGGTGCTACACGTAGAGGCTGGGGCAGCTGCTGAGGCCAGGGCGCTGCTGGGCAAGAGGAGGCCACACACCTCACCCGCAGGTTGGGCTCCATTGCCAGGGCCCCGCCACCCTCAGCCGCCTGCGATGGCACTGAGGGGGCGAGCTGCTTGAACGGCAGTCCTCCCCGGGCCCGCCTGGCCTGGGTTAGGTGTCTTGTCCTCCTGATGGCCCAGGTGGTGCAAGCTTTACAAGGGTCTCGATGCCAGTTCCAACCTGACCAGACCAGAACTCTCTAGCACTCTGCAACCCAGAGCACTGGCATTGGGGGGACAGAATACACAGCACTATTTACAGAGGATGGGGCCGAGTGGGGGGTGCTGGGCACACGGAGGTCACCTCCTCACTTTTAATGATGATAATGCAACAAAAACCTTTATATAAACAGTTTATTTACTCTAAACAGCAACACAGACAAACGCCATATAAACACAAAGGAAGTGATGCGGAAACGCAACGCTGGCTGACTGTGGATCTGAGGCTCGTAAGCAACACAAGCCGGGCTCTGGGAGAGGAGGCAGTGGGGCGGGGCAGGTCTGATTTTCTGTTTCGTGCAGCCAGCTGAAGGCTAAGTGCAGCTCTAGACGGCGTGAAGCATGCCTGCATCCGCGAGCAAAGGAACTAGCTCCTTGGGACTCATTGAAGTATAAAAGTTTATAATTTTACAGCAGTTGAAATACTGACATCAATATTAAAATAAAAGCAAGTTTTACATAACAATCAAAAATACAAAAGACTGAAGGAAGAGACCCTGTATGAAAAACTGGGCGATTCAGCGAGCTGAGACTGTACCAGTGGCGGAAATGGAAAATGGCGCCCGCCCAACCCTCCCCAGGTGACCAGTAATTGTAGAGAGCAACGTTAGATTTGCAAAAATGTTGTAAACAAGTTCTTGCCACACCAATCCCTTCCTTTTTATGATGCCACAGGTCGCTGCTTATGAGGGAGCAAACTTCTTGGCTTGTGCTCGAACCCTTTTCTCGTATTCCACTCTGTTTTGGCTGAGGAGGTCAAAAGAGAGACATGTTAGAAGGTGCGGCCGCTGCCCGAGGGTGCCCAGGAAGCCTGGAGCGCATAAGCGAGGAGGTCTCGGGGGCACCGGTCCGGGGCCAAACTGGGAAGAGGGTGAGCCCTGTGGGTTTGCCGGTCTGGTCAGCGACCAGCAGCTTCTTTCCCCACCTCTGAGGCAGCATCCATCATACGTCACTGGAGGAAACAGATCTCCCAGTACCATCTGCTTCAAAACCAGACACAAACCTCTGGGGGGTTTGGCCTCGGCTCTCAGTACCGCGGGAGAAGGTGCGAGCAGCTTACGGCAGCCAGGCAGGACCCCAGCTGGGGCTCTAGGGTGAGAACCACCGCTGATAAAAGGGGCCAGTGTGCATCGCCCAGAGAGAAGATATTTGCAGACAGGGTTCCTGGACACCCAGTGCTGGGGCTGGTCAGTGACCCTCACAAAGGTGTACAAAGCCCCCGCTAAGAAAGTCAGGGGTCCTTCCAAGCTGTGCTGTGCAACCAGCGAGGCCCCTCAGAGAGCAGCCCACAGCCTGAGGCCCAGCTGTAACCACAGCCCAGGCACGGGGTGGCAGAAGCTCCTCAGCTGCACCACGGTGCCGACGGCTCCAGTGCCCAGGACCCTGCCTGTGGCCTCCCTTGGGAATGGCTGCAGCGCCAGCAGCGGGAGAGGCAGAGCTGCTGGTGCGGCCCTGTGCTGGCCCAGTGCCAAGGAGGCTGGTGTGGCCCTGAGAGCTAGAGAGTAAGGTCACGGGACCAGCGCCTACGGTGGTCTGAGTGCACCCACCCCCAGCCCGTAATCTTCGACCCTGGCTCCCAGTGTTGTGTCAAGCCCAGGCCACCACAGCCCCAGGGCGGAGGCAGTGGCCGCGGAGCTTTGGAAGGAGTGGGCGGAACAGCCAAGTCCAGCTCCGCCACTGACCAAGTGAAAGCTGGGACGGGGCTGCAGGCACCTGCCAGTGTAGGACGTGCCCTGTGACCTTTTGGAAGCAAGGTGGGAATGCGGGCAGACCCCACCAGCCTGGGCCAGCACCGACCACACAACCAGAAGAGCCTCGGTGCCTGACGGTGCAGAGCAGTGTCCCATGGTACCTTGGCCACACGCCGCTGCCACCAACACAGGAAACCTCGGCTCTGCTCTATGAGCAACAAGGAGACATCTCAGGCTTGAGGGCCACACGCCTCTGTCGCAAGGACTCAGCTCAAACGAGCACCCCAGTGGCCTTATTTACAAAGGGTGCAGGGCCAATGGGGCGCGGCAGTGAAAGCACACAGCGCCCAGCTTGAGGTCAGGGCAGGAGTCGCTGATGCTCCACTCGAGCCATTGAGCAATGCCCACTGGTGGGAAGCCCCAGGGAAGAGGCCAGACTGAAGTCCGGAGTGGGTGGGCCAGGGGGCTCTGGGACCTTGGCCCTGCCGGGGGGTATCTTCTACCCTTAGACAACACTGGGCTGGGCCCAGAGACCTGAGCCATCTTGGGAAGAGAAATACCACTCCTGCAACGTGGTACTTCTCTCAGGTGGACTCACAACAGCTGGGGTGCCGGCTGCTCAGAGCAGCCCCAGGACAGTCTCAGCCTCTGCTTTACCCTCCACCTCCCACTCCAGATGCCCTCCAGGAAGGAACAGGCCCCTGCCTGGCCTCTCCCGAGGGCCAGCCCCTTGGGTCCCAGGCCACTGGGGCACCTGGGCACTGTTCTCAGAAAATGTTCTCTGTTCCCCAATTTCCCTCAGGTGTGGGCCTGGGTTTCCGAACATGGGCAGATGGAGCAATGGGCGTCAGAGCCCCAGCCTAGATTAACGCCCCGTCCAGACCAGCCTGGGAAGGACCACAGGCTCACATGCCACGTTTAACCACTGCTCACCCCAATTATTACATCATACCAGGCCTCCTCCCTCATCATGGAGAGTGGATGCAGGACTCACGTGCCATGCGGGGAAGGGCCAGGCATGGAGTGGACGCCTGGCACTGGGGGGTGGGAGGTGGGGTAGGGATCACAGCAGCTGGGTGGCCAAGAGCAACCTGATCATCACGCCCCCACTGACCAGCCCCATTGGAGGCACCACACCCAGGTGGGACCAGGAAGAGGGGCTGGAGATGGGGAGAGCAGCAGGAGGGCCAAGGTGGGAGGTCTGGGGTCCCTGGTTGAGCTGGGTTGGTGGACATCCCTCCCTCAGGGCCCCACTCAGGGGGATGTTCCCGCTGAGCTGGACCAGAGTCCCAGGGCCGGCCCGGCTACAGCTCAGACACAAAGTGGTCAACATTTGAGCTCCGCTTCCTGACACCCACCCCACCCCGCGGGTCACCTGTTTCTGCACGCGCAGATCCCTTGGCTGCAGGACAGCCCAGCTGCTGTGTCTCACCCCCCCCACCGCTGCCTCCCAGCCAGGCTGTCAGGGGCAGCCTAGACCAGACTTCAGGGAGGCCAAGAAGAAGTTGCAGCAAACAGGGCTGGATTGCTACTAACCAGTAGATCGTGTAGGCCTCTGCTTGAGCTGGGTCTTGGATATTTGGTTCATTTAGAAGTTCCTGTATTCCTAATAAGATCTGCGTAAGAGACAAAACAAACACAGCAAAGTGGGAGGCCAGCGGGCTGAAAGGCAAACTTTCCCGGGATGGAGGACCACTGGCCCTCGGGCCCTGAAGGGTGGAGGGAGCGCGCACTCCATACCTGCTTAATCGTGATGGCCGGCCTCCAGTCCTTGTCCTCCTCCAGGATGGACAGGCACACTGTGCCTGAGGGGTACACGTTCGGATGAAATAACGGCGGTTCAAACTTGCCTGGAGCAAAGGGAATGAAAGAAACATGTTTCTGGTGGCAGGTGTCTTCCTACCAAGTAATGTCCTGCCCCGAAGGTGCCTCTCCCCCTACACTGGGGCACCTGGCTGGTCACCAGGCACCTGGCCAAGAACTACTTAGAAAAATGAAACTGGCCCCGAGGTGGGAGGAGTAAGCAGCCACCTTCCTGACAGACTCAGAGGGGAAGCCACGTGCTCCCAGGACCCCACCTGGGGTGGCTGGCATTCAGAGCACAGAGCCCCAGATGGCTGCCCCCATGTCCTCCCAGCCGGGTTGTGGCCTGACTCAGGAAAATGGGAAGGGGCCACTGCAGCAGGTGAGGAGGGTCCTGCGGGAAAGCCAAGGGCAGAAACTCAGAGGCCCTTCCAAACAAGTGGCCATTTTCAAAGCAGACCATCCTGCTTCAAAACGGAGGCTTTTAGGACCCCACATTCTTCCTTCAAAAACAAAATAACACAAAGCAAAAAAAGTTAATTTTATTTTTTAAAAAAAAAATTAAAAAGAATACATGTAGGAAATTTGAAAACATAAAAGAGCAGAGAGCAGCAGGGACTTCCCTGATGGTCCAGTGGTTAGGACTCTGTGCTTCCACTGCAGGAGACGTAGGTTCAATCCCTGGTTGGGGGACTAAGATCCTGCATGCCTTGTGACACAGACAAAAATAATAAAGGAAAAAAAAAAGGCAGGAAAAAATTGCCATAATGAGCCCCACCCAGGGTCCGTTAGCTCACCTAACATGTGTTTTTCTCTCATCTGGGCGCTTTCCCCCTTTCTCTTGATTTTTAAAACATTATTTAATTATACCCAGAAAAGTTCAGCTAGTACACTTGATGAATTACCAAAAATGAACACACCCACTCATACCAACAGCTTCCAGAAAACTCCCTCCCTCCCTCACCTGCCTCATTATCCCAACTTGTACACCCACCCCGCCCCCAGACCAGGACTCGCAGCTCTACACCCAGGGGTCAGTTTGCACCTTGCTGCCACACAGGCCTCGCTGGGAGAAGCTGCCCATGGACTTGCCCACCCCACCGTAGGTGCACATCTGAGCTACTACGACTGAAGGTGCAAACATTCCTGAACGTGAATTCTAGTGCACACAATGTGAAAATGCTGGGTTGCAAGGTGTCCATGTTGAACTTGAGTAGATACTGCTCATTTCCACAGCGGCTGTATCAACTTACATGCCGCCAGCAGGGTCTGCATGTTCCCATGCTTTGTGACTTTGCCAGCCCCTGGTGGTGTCAGCCATGGAATTCAGCCACCCTGATGACATTGGCTGCCTCTCATGGTTCTGATTTGCATTTTCCTTTCACTCCCTGCGACGCACTTGCTGCTTCTTTGGAGAAGCTCTTTAAACCTCTCACATGCTTTTCTTGTTGACTTGCAGATGCTCTTTATATGTGCAGGACACAGGCCCTTTGTTATTTGTCTCCCAGCACTCCCCAGCCCCTCACCCCCATCTCAGGTGACTGGCTGCCTTCCCTCTGTACCAGGTCACCCTCCTGACTCCTAACACTGCCATCACATGGACTGCTGACCTCCACAAACGGAACCTGGTCCAGCTCCTTGGCATCTGGGAGACTCACTCATGTCACTCATGTCACAAACACTCACAGACTCTTCCTTCTCTCTGCTGCAGACTGTCCCACTGTTCATCTGTCCGTTCTACTGTGAACAGACACCTGCATTGCCCCCAGCTTTTTCCAGACACGCCGCCCAGGCCTTTCGGCGTGCACGCTTGCACTGGGTTTCTCCTCAGTGAACAGCCGGTCCCAGGGCAGGTGTTAAGTGTAGCCTCAATAGACAAACTGAGAGCTTTCTGAGGGAAGTGCTCTCTAGAGCTGGGCCCCTCCCTCCCCACTGCCTGCCTGTTCCCGCTGGGTTGTCACTTGCAGTGTCTGGTGATGAGGTCAGGTACCTTCCCCTGTGCCCACTGGCTGGGTGGAGAGCCTCTTTTGGGAAGGGCCTGAGCTAATGGCGGTTTGCCCTTTCTCACTGAAGTGCAGATGCTCTTGATGTATTTGGAACGAGAACTGACAAACACATCCCCTCTCTCTCCTCACTCTCACTGGTAATCTCCTGGTGAGGAGACAGTCTTGATTTAAATGCAGTCCAGCTCATACTTTCTCTCCTTATGGTTAAAGTGCTCTCAGCCCATCCACGTGATGGAGAGGTCCTCCCGTCTCCTCCACAGCTGTACTTCCCACCGGGCACCAAGATCCGCAGAGAGCGAGCTCTCCTTCCACTGGGCCCCCCAGGCCTCCCAGAGTTGCCTCTGTCATCAGCCAAGCTTGTATACGGCTGGCCTCTCTGGACTCTGCCTTGCAGGCCTGTGTCTCAGTGTCCCTGCAGCAGGTCTCGGCCCGCTTTCCATCTTGCCGTCCTACAGGTCTGGGTGCTCTCCTCACCCAAGCGGCCTCACAATCTCCCCCCACAGATCTCCAACGGCACAGCTGTTCTCAGCACCCTGCATCTCCTGCATTTTAGAGTCTGCGTGACAGTTTCCAAAGAAGTCTGCTTGTGTTGTGACTGGGATCACACTGAACCTGCAGAAGAGCTGGGAGAGAACAGGCAGGCACGTGCACTCAGTCTTCCGAGCTGTGCACACAGCCTGTCCTGCCAGGGATCAAGGCTGCCCCTGATCCTTGCAGAAACATCTGATCATTTTCAGCGGAGAGATCTTTTTTTTTTGGCCATGCCTTGGGGCTTGTGGGATCTTAGTTCCCCGACCAGGGATTGAACCCACGCCCTTGGCAGTGAAAGTTGGACCAGAGAATTTCCTTTTAAATTTATATTTATTTATTATTTTTTTGGCTACACTGGGTCTTAGTTGCAGCACGTGGGATCTTTGTTGGGCATGCAAGATATTCCGTTGCAGCATGCAGGCTTCTCTCTAGTTGTGGTGTGTGGGTTTTCTCTCTCTAGCTGTGGCACGCGGGCTCCAGAGGACGTAGGTTCCGTAGTTTGCGGCACGCAGGCTCAGTAGTTGTGGTGCGCGGGCTTAGCTGCCCCGCGGCATGTGGGATCTTAGTTCCCTGACCAGAGATCAAACCCATGTCCTCTGCATTGGAATGTGGATTCTTTACCACTGGACCACCAGGTAAAGGGGCTTCCCCCCCTCTTTCAAATTACATAAAAAATTTTGTGAATGAGTCTTTTATTCAGCTATCTTAGACTCAGGGAAAGACTGTCTGCACTCTTGTCTTCCAGTTCTTCTGCTGGGATTTCTTTTTCTTGTCTGGCTCTGTCTTCTTGGAATTCCAATACAATGTAGAATAGAAGTGATGAAAGTAGCTATAATGTCTCATTTCTTGATTAAAGATGTTCTTTTTAAAATTTTTTTTGGGCAGCATTGGGTCTTTGTTGCCGACATGGGCTTTCTCTAGTTGCGGCGAGAGGGGGCTACTCTTTCCTTGCAGTGTGAGGGCTTCTCATTGCGGTGGCTTCTCTTGTTGCGGAGCCGGGCTCCAGGCACGTGGGCTCCAGAGTGCAGGCTCAGTAGTTGTGACACATGGGCTTAGTTGCTCCACAGCATGTGGAATCTTCCCAGACCAGGGATCAAACCCATGTCCCCTGCATTGGCAGGCGGATTCTTCACCACTGCACCACCAGGCAAGTCCCTGATTAAAGATATTCTTTAAGGTAATACCTGCACGTGGCAAAAAAATTCAAACAGCAAAGAACCACCCCAAATGAAATAAGTCTCCACCCCAGTGGTTAACTGTTAGTTTTAGAAATTCTTCTGGTTGTGCCTTTATAACAGACATCTTGAATTACGGACCACCAGAGTGAATGCTGACACAGTCTTGGTGCTGGGGGCACTCTTCACATGCTGGGGCATGTGTTAAAACACCCAATTAACCAGACACAGATAGCATCTGCTCATTTCCAGCTACAAAAGGGGAGGGACCTGGGGTCCCTTCTGAGTTTTGCTGAAATGTGTTCTGATGGTCTGGCCACTGCACTATCTCAGATGCAGACCTGGCCCTTTCTTCCTGCCGCCTTCTCTGGAGACTTCAGCACGCTATCCACCCAGGGTGCACACGCTGCACCACATAAATATCAAATTCTAACAGGCAACAAAACCCTCTTGGGGGTGAGGCTCTGGACCGCTGTCCTTCTGCATGTCCACCCAATCCAGGGCTGGAACTTGGTGGCACTAAGGGCCCACCTCCCAGTGATGAGAGCTGGGATTCTGGGTCTGAGACTGGGCCTATTATGTGCACCTCCAGCCACTGGGGGTACAAACAGACTCAAATCCACAGCCAGCCCCAGGGATCAGAGTCCCGGGAGCCACCCCAGGAGCAGAGCAGGACATGAAGCTCCACAGGCCCAAGCTCTCTGAAGGAACAGGCAGAAGCCGACCGACTTCTGAGGACTGCGTTCTACTTACATTTCGGGGGTGAGGATGGATAATCGTCTTTGAACAGCATCCGTAGTTTAAACAAGCCTCCTTCCCACGGAGTCTGTTGGGAAATAAAACTGTGATCAGGTGTGCTGCGGGCCTCTGCGGCGGGCTGGGCCCAGGAAGGGCAAGGAGCTTGCTCCAGCTGCACCCCAGGATGGTGAGGGCCCCCCAGAGGCGGCTCCTAATGGCTCATAGCCCACTAGCAGGACTGTTGGGGCCTCCATGACCCCCGAGTTGGAAAGGGACTTCCCTGGAGAGACAGGAGGCCCTGGAGGGCTCCCGCCGACACTGAGTGGGTACAGTGAAGACTTGGCGGGGGGCATTCTGTGAGGCTCCTCCCTCAGGTCCCATGGGTCCCTGGGCAACCTCCCAGTTCCACAGCCCAACACCCCTCCCCACCCGCCACCCCCAGGCCTACTCCTGCTGTATGCTTACAACCAACCATGGGTAGGAGAAAATGGAGACGATGAAGCCCTGTCATCACCCAGACACCTCAGGAGTCTCCTCCTTCCTTCCAGTTCACCCAAGAAGAGACCCTCCCTCCCAAATGTTTCCAACGTGCCAGTCCTAACGGACCCAGGCACACTCAGTTGAGCGGAGGAGGCAGCACCGTGGCCCACGAGTGCAGGACAGGCGGGGCCCCACATGGCTGTCTTAGGTGGCTGATGCCGGGCCTGTGTGTCTAAGGATCTGCAGGTGTCCCAGGCTCAAGACCCACACCCCCCGCGCCCCAGAGCATCGCCATGTCTGGGCTGCTTCAACCTCAGCCCCCCTCCACCCCCTCCAGGGCTCCTCCTGCTCCTGGGACGTGGCAGGGGGGCTGCATAACGCCACCCCTCCCCATCTGCTACAGCCCAGCTTCTTTATGAATTAAGACTGCCCGGAGGGCCACATGTCACCCTAACCTTGTCCCCCTGGCCAGGGGATGGGACCACGGCCCGCGTGACCATCACAATCATCACACACACTTGAACCTGAGTCCTTCTGAAGGGGGGCAGCCCCTCTTACCCCCTTCTTCCCGGGAATGGCGCACTCCCAGTTCATGAGGTTCATCGTGCCGTCGGGATTTTTTGTTGGGACGGCCACAAAACCCTGAGAGGAAACAACACAGGGCACATCAGTGCCGTGGCAGCCAGTTCCCTGCTCCCGGGATAAACCCGCCAGCATCAGCCCAGAGGCCAAATGGCCAACCCGCAGGGACCTGATGTTCTTGTCAAGGGGAAACCATCACCCTGCCACACGCAGAAGTAAAGCTTTCCTTACAAACGGGTGGTCTTTTCTCCAAGCTTTCCTCTCCTGGGCGAGTCTGCTGAGGGCGATCCCCGACATGTTTGCGTCCCTAGAAGAGACGGGCAGAGTGTTCGATGAGCACCGGCAGCTGTGGGCCCTCTGCCCCCTCACCCCGTGCCCGGCCCAGCCCAACAGACTTGCTTCCAAGAAGCAGGGAAACCAAGGTTCCCACCTGGCCCCACACGCCGCTCTGGACAAGCTGTCACGGATCCCCCCACCCTGGGGTGGGGGGGATGCTCCCAGCCTCCTGGTGCAGGCAGCTCACCAGGGAACAAGGAGCGGGTCTCCCGTCCCCAGGCCCCCATGGCATGCGCAGTGACCTGCATTTCATGGTGACACAGAGCTCCAGAGAAGCAAAGCCCCAGGCCCAGGTCACACAGCTGCCAGGTGCTGCATGGGGAGGGGCACCATGCACTCCCAGCAGCCACCTGCCCACTAGCCCTGCTCTCTTTGTCCTGTGGCACCTGCTGGAGTGACAGGGACCCCAATTCCACCAGACTGCATAGCAGAGGCAGGGAAAAGATGGGGACGTCCAGAGCGCAGGCCCGAGACCTGGGAGGGGCAGTCCCCGCGCACTCCCTTTGCCGGTGCAGGGACGTGGGGGTGCTGGCAGGCCTCCGGCCCAGAATCGGGGGCTCAGAATCTAGACTCAGGCCCGGCCAGGAGGAGAGCCCTGGTCCTGGAAGTCAACCAAGAGGAAGGCAGCCCTGGGCAGAGAGCAGTTTAACCATGCAAGGGGTGGGGGCTGCACAAGTCCAGAGGCAGCACCCCCCCTCCCACCAGCATCCAACAGACCCACCTGTCACCAGGCCTGGGGGCTCGGGCCTTCCCTGGCCCCTGCCACTTTCTCATCCTACAGCCCCACCCTAGGACCCGCTGCCACTCCACCTGTTGTGAGTGGGCCAAGACCTGTCTCCCAGTGACTTTGGGAAAGTCAACAAAAGGGGGAGCAGGCCCTGCAGCCAAGCTACGCAAACTCCTGGTCTCTCCTGAATATCGGCTGCCTGGCACCTCTGGACCACAGACCCTCAGGGCTTGGCGGCATCAGCCATTCAGATTCATTGCCTGGAGCCGTCAGCCCATCTCCCAGGTGCTGCTGATGCAGCACGCAGACCAGACCAGGCATGGGGCACTCTTATCGTAACCCCTGCTGCCCTCGACCTCCTTCTGCCCACGAGAACGCGACCCTTAGGGACTTCCCTGATGACCCAGTGGTTAAGAATCTGCCTTCCAATGCACAGGACGCGGGTTCGATCCCTGATGGGGCAACTAAGCCCACACGCCACAACTAAGAGCCGAAAACTTGAAGAATTTGACCCCAAGTGTGTTTGCTGGTCTTCAGAGTCCATGGGAACATTCAAGATACCCTGAATCAAGTATTTCCATTAAGCAAGGCTTTAACAAGACCCAGGAGAGTATCCTACACGTGCATGGCCGGTGGCTTGCCCCCACCCTGCAGGCTTGCACCGGAGGGCCCGGGGACAGGCCCCCTCTGCACCTCTGGCAGGGAAGAGGTCCAGCACCTCGAGTTCCCTAGGACAACACGGGGCACCCTCCGCAACCACAACACGGCTCTCAACCAGGCAGAGAAGAACAAACTTCTGCCAAAGACAGAACTGGAAACCAGCCGTGCTTCCCAGCTGTGCTGGCCCTGACCCAGAGTTGGGGACCACCAAGCCCGTTTTAAACCTGAGAAGGGAAGATCAGAAGTAACCTGCCCACTGAGGGAGGAGCCTCAACTCAAACCCAGGGGGTCTTTCCACTCCCGGCAGGAGGGCTGCTCCTCTCTGCAGCCCCTGCCTCATAATCACTCCTGCAGCCCCCTCCCTTGGCTAAGGCTGACCCCCAAGTGCTCCAGCAATCCAAATCAAAACCTTGTTGCAGCATCTGCTGGGACACTCTGCCCCCAGGCCTCAAACAACACAAACACGCCCACGCTCCTGCAGGAGAGGTGGAGTCAGGTCAACAATGCAACAGCAGACCAGCCAATCAGTGGGGCCCTGGGCGGCTACCTCACTGGGTGCTGGTTACAAGGGCACGTCCCCAGACCCAGTGGCCCCATGGAGCCAGGAACTCTGCGGGGATCTGGCTCTTGGACTCCCCAAGAAGTAAGCATAGCTGGGGGGGGGGGAGGGGGGTTTGGGATGGCCCCCACAGCCTCCAGCATCACCCACGAGCCCAGGTCTCAGGAAGTGAGGTGAGTTACTGCAAAACACCAGAGCAACGGGATGTGGTGTGTCATCAAGAAACGGAGGTGGGTTTGGGATGGCCACCACAGCCTCCAGCATCACCCACGAGCCCAGGTCTCAGGAAGTGAGGTGAGTTACTGCAAAACACCAGAGCAACGGGATGTGGTGTGTCATCAAGAAACACATATACTCATGTCATCATGAAAAAAAGCGAGGGTCAAAAATCAAAGCCCCGGCTTCCCTGGTGACACAGTGGTTAAGAATCCGCCTGCCAATGCAGGGGACATGGGTTCGAGCCCTGGTGGAGCAGATGCTGCGGAGCAACTAAGCCCCTGCACCACAACTACTGAGCCTGCACTCTAGAGCCCGTGCTCCACAAGAGAAGCCACCACAATGAAAAGCCCGCACACGGCAACGAAGAGTAGCCCCAGCTCACCACAACTAGAGAAAGCCCGCGTGCAGAAACGAAGACACAACACAGACAAAAATAAATAAATTTATATATATAAAAAAATCAAAGCCCCCCACTCAGCAGGCATGGTGACAGCAGCTGCTGCCCTGGCAGCACTCTGACCCGAGCACACCTTCTAAAAGGCTATAATCCTGCCCAACCTCAAGATTAAGTCCAAGACAAGTAACACCAGGCCTGCACCCGAAACAGAATTTCTTTGCCACCCCCCAACCCCAGAGCTCTGGTCTGCCCACTTCCTCCCCATCCGTGGACCCGACCATCAGTAACACGTCTAGGATCTCCTTCCCTGGATGGCACACCTCTATCTGCTATTTTCATTCATTCATGCAACATAAATTGAGGAACGGTATGAGTGTCGCTGCCCGGACGGCTGACATGGGGAGAAGTGCTAGGTGCCAGGAGACACAAAGCAGGATGACTACGAGACGGGCGGCACCTGGGTCCTAATGGTGGTCAGGTGGCTGCCTGGACACAGCCTGCAGCAATAGGCTCAGTGCAGGAACATAAGAAAGAGCCGGAAGGGTGGGCACTGGTCCAGAGGGCCTGGGATTGCCTGATGGAGGTAGGGAGATGCAGGGGATCAGGGCACAGGAGAGCACCAGCCGCTTTTGTCTTTAAGACTTTCTCTTGTCGGAGGCTAGGGCAGTAACCCCAAAGTCTGTAAAACCTTCATTCCTGAGACTTTCTCAAGCCCTTCAAATGGCTCTTCTAAATAGAACTCAACCCCACCTCATCCCCAGGGCTGGTGGGAACGACCCCCCCACACGGGGCTTGAGGGATGTGGAGGATGTCCACAGCAAGCCCCTCACCAGCCAGGGCAGAGCACACAGCATAGGCTGGCGGCCACCTCTGAACTAATGAATGCAGAAGTTCAGCAGCAGAAGACAAGCAGCTGGCGTGAGGTTCCCGAGTCTGCGCTCGGCCAGGCGTCAAGACTGGTTTCTGGAGCCCCAGGGCAGCACTCTGGACACCGAGGATCCGTGGATTCCGGAATGGGCAAGCCAGTACTCGGGCGGCTCTGGAGGGGCAGGGCTGGGCCAGGATGCAGGAGAGGCCAGCAGGGCAATCCTGAGCACCGCCTGTATGCTGACCGCATGCCAGGACCCTGCCACAGGCCACCTCTTCTGCTGACAACGGACAAAGCTGCCTCTGCAGGCCCTGTCCAAGCACTAGCTGTGGTTGTCTCAGGTGCAAAAGGTAATGGCGGGGGGTCCCCACAGGAGTTCCTGCAGCCCCTTCCTTAGGGGTGCCAATGGACCAGAGTGGGAACCAAAAAGACTGCTTCCACCACCAGGGCAAACAGCCACAGGTGCACACCTGCACTGTCCCAGGCAGAGATCTGGTCTCCTGCTCCTCAGGAGAAAGCAGCCAATTTGGTACATTTTAATTACAACATGGAGCCACTCCTTCAGAATCGCACTTAGGATGGAATCTGCCTTCCCCAAATGACAGAGAGGCACTTAAGGAGCAGTTAAGTGTTACTAGACACTTTAAAACAGCAAAATCATAAGATATGAAAATAAGATATCTATGAACTGCTAAAGACAGCCTGTAGGGGAGGACCCGGGTTCTCCAGGGAGACCCTGGAAATCTGCCATCATCTTCTTCCAGATCGGGCTGTACTTGAACCCGCTCTTCTAGCTGACAGGAGACTTCAGAGCCACTTACTGGCTGCATATGTGGGCGAGTGGATTCTACCACTCTCAACCTTCTCACCTGTAAAATGGACAATAGCACTGTGACCCCACAGGTTGGCCGGGGATGAAACTGATAAAGGATCAGCAGCCCCGTATGGGTCTTTTTCACCCAAACGTAAACTCCCCAGGGGAAGGCACTGGCTTCACCTGATGCAGGCACCCCGCACTCAGGAGACACTCCAGACCAGTTGCAGTTCCCTGTTCTTTCCTGACATTACTTCCCAGGACCCCAGGCCGTTTCTGAAGCAAGGACCCAAACCCCCAGCAAGATTCACCAGACAAAGGTGCAACAAGATACAGAATTCACGCCTAAACCACCCGAAAGGCCATAAACAAGTCAGGACAAACTTGGGATCCATCTCTCTTTTCTATTGGGTAGGTTTTCTATCCAAACGCACGGTTTCCTTAAGAGCAAGAAACATTTAGGACTACAGGCTTTAAAAGGAGACCAACAAAAGCCAGCTCCGCAAACACAGAATAGTAACTTTGCTAACTGAAGAACTAAGCTTATTTCCAAATCATACAAACCAGACCAGTTAATTCCGAGATTTAGGGGCAAGTGCTGGTCTTTACCATGAGCCCAGCTAATCATCGCCTCGCCTTCCTCCTACTCGCCTAACTACCAGTTCCAGCCTCCGTGCAATTGGTACAAAGCAGTCTTGGGTGGAAATCTCCCCGTTAAGGGGAGCGCTAACACTCAGTGTCCCACCAACTGGGAGCGGAGCTCCGGAGGCGCAAGAGCTCGGACTTGTTTTCATTTCTAGGCATCACACGCCACCCCCCAAACGCGCCCGCGCTTCTGCAGCGCGCGGCTTTACACTCTTTGTGCGGTGCGTCCTCTCCCGGGCTGGAACGCGCCACAGGTTCGCGCGCACACCTTGACCCCGGAAACGCTCCGCCTCGGCGGAGGGCTCGGCGCTCCTGTCACCGCGGCCCGAGCGGCGGGCGCCGTCTGCGGCCCCGGACGCGACCCGCGCGCCGCGACCCGCCCGAGCGCGCGCCCGAGCGAACGTCCCCCGCCCCCCCGGGCCGCGACGGGCCGGGGCTCGGGCCGCGGGCCGGTGAGCCCAGCGGGCCGGCCCCCGCCACGGCGTCAGCAGCCCGGGGCGGGGCGGGTC
>NW_006780388.1:3364670-3365456 GCF_000442215.2 Lipotes vexillifer
CCCTCGGGCGGCCGCGGCCCGGCGAGCGAGGCGGACGAAGCGGCGGCGGCGGCGCTCCCTTTGTCTCGGGACTTCCCTCCCGAGCCCGCTCCGCGCGCAGCCCGAGCGCTCGAGGACCCCGGAGCGGGCGGGGCGGGGCGGGGCCTGCGAGGCCTGCCCGCCGCGCGCCTGCCCCGCAACCCGCCGCCGCCGCTGCCCGCCCCGCGCCGCCCGCTAGGCCGTTCGCCGCCCACCGCCCGCGTTCCGCCGCCGCGCGCCCGCGCCCCGGGCCCGGCCCGGGAGCCCGGCCCGGGGGCGGATTTCCAGTCAGGCGGCGCCCTGGACACCTGCGCTCTTAAAGGAGCCGCGTCCCCGATGTGAGGGAGCGTCTGCAAACTCCCCTTCGCGGGGCACGCGTCCACCCGAGGACAGACCGGCGAGCGGCGGGGTAACGGGGAGGCCGAGATCTGCAAGGGCTCCCCGGATGCCCCGCGGGCACCTCCCCGGGCACGGCTCCCAGAGGTCTCCTTGAGGCTAGGATCCGGGGCCGGGGAGCAAAGACTACTGAGGCCTAGGGATCCCCAAAGCGTCGCAGCAAGGTGACGATCCCTCGAGTACGGCACACTGTGAATCCCCTTGCAATTGGCCAGTTCGGGGCTCTGGGCGGGGCATTTGTCGAATCTGCCCAATGAGCAGACCCCGTACAAAAGGCCGAGTGCTGGCCCGACCGACGGAAGGAGAAGTGCGGACGCTCCCTAACCCGGGGGCTGGCCCTGGGGGGGGGGGGGGCGTCGGGGCTGCGGGGGG
>NW_006780388.1:3365674-3367701 GCF_000442215.2 Lipotes vexillifer
CCCCGCCCTTTTTGGGATCAGGTGGCAAGAGGTGTCCCGGGCCCCGACCCGGGCCGCGCGGCCGCTGCAGGGCTCCTGGCGGCCCTGGACAGCAGAGGGGGCTTGCTCTCATTCACTGCTTTTTTCCCTTTCACAGTCTCCCTCTGTCTCCTTCCTCCTTCCTCCCTCCATTTCCTTGCATTCCCCCTCCCCACCCCAGTCCCCTAGTTGGCACTGTGCTGAGACTGTTGGCCTCCAGGGCAGGGACCCTAGGTCTGGTGTCCCAAGGCCCACATCTGATCCAAAGCTCTCAGCGGGTGTTCAGTGGATGAACTGCGTGTGCTCCCAGCAGTTCTGTTATTCTGGAGGAGTACAGTGAGGAAGGCCACAAGCCCTGAGATGGGGGGTGGGCAGCGGTGCGTGTCGGGGGTAGTCTGCTGGGTCTGGTGGCTCTTGGGCTGGAGAGGGGGGGGTCTGTCTAGGGTACCTCCTGGTCAGCAGTGGCCCAGCGAGAGGGCCTGGTTATAGTGATTGGGGTCCCAGGTAACAAAGGCCAGAGGGCCCAGCCCCCTTGAGCCGCATGTGAGCATTCCAAGTCTCTCCTAGGCTCTGAAGTCCAGAGGGGCTGCCCACTCCTGGGTCCCCACAGTGACCCAGCGTGGGCCTGGTCTGAGGTGCTGCCTCCCTTTGTCCCTCCACTGAGGCAAATGCCAGGATCAGGGATTGTCTGAGACATCTGTTCTCTGGGTCCCCAGCCCTGGTTTGCTGGCTCTGAGTGGTCCTAGAAGTGTGCATTTTAACAAATGCCCCAGGTGGGCCTGCTGCATAGCACCTGGCTGCAGAGCTACACTTTAAGAAACCCCAGGAGCATAGGCCTCAGGTGCCAGTGCCATCTTTCTTGTGAGAATACCAGGAGGTTTGCACAGACCTGCATGAGGAAGGCACCCAGCAAGTAGCAGTAGCCAGTGAAAGGTGGTGGCCATTGCTGGAGGAAGGAGAGAAGAACTAGGGGCCCACATGGGCTCTGCACAGCCAAGGGGGCAAAGAGAGGGTAGGGCTCACAGTGAGGTGGGGGCAGGTGGGCTGGAGGGGTAATGGTGGGTATAGTGTGAGGAGGCAGACTGGATGTGGCATGTGGTTGTGGAGGGCCTGGGCCTGATTCTGTGGAACATGGGGAGCCATAGACGGCTGTGGAGCAGGAGATGCAAGACAAGGTCCTGGTTCTTTGTGGTGAGGGGACACCTGGAGGTGGCAGAGGTGTGGCCCTCAGCCCAGGTGGCTGAGTTCCAACCAGCAAAGAGAACTTCTATCCCAGTGGAAGGTGGTGTGGGGTCCTCATGCTGGGGGGGAGAGAGGGTGCTGGGATCGTTGGAGAGAGGAGGGACGTTTAGCTGGAGGGTGGGTTGGAGGAGGGCAGGGGGTGGGCAGGCTCTGGAATCCTCAACCTTCAGAAGTCTTATGTGAGCAGCCTGCACCCCTGCACACAGGTTCTCCATGGTGGCCTCTCGGTGATCCCTTCATCAGTCATTCTCAAACGTGTATCCAGAACTGACAGTCCATGAAGAAGCACACTGCCATGTTGTAGGGAGGGCCACATGGCATGGAACAGCGGGTGACATCCAGGAACTGAGAATGGCCCCCCACTGACAGCCAGCAAGAAAGCAGGGATCCCAAGCCTTCAATAGCAAGAAGCTGACAGCTGCCAACAATCATGGAGTCTGTGGGAGACCCTGAGCCCCAAGAGGACTGGAGAAGGTGACTCCAGTCTTCCGAGACCCTGAGCAGGGGACCCCACTAAGCCAGGGCTTCTGATGCACAGAAACCAAGATTTTAAAAAAAAGAGGTGCCAAAACAACAACAACAACAAAAAAGAGGTGCCTTCTTTAAAGCCACTGAGTTTGTGGTGACTTGTTACACAGCAAGCACTGACTAAAGCACCTGGTTTAGACAGGGAGGTCTCTGAGGAGGTGACCTCCAAATAGGCCTATGGGGAGGGCTGGGGGAAGAGCCTTCCCGGCGGAAGGAGTGGGAGGTGGGCTGAGTAGGGA
>NW_006780388.1:3367711-3382233 GCF_000442215.2 Lipotes vexillifer
GGGGGAGGGGAGGGGGGGAAGGGGTGGGGTGGAACAGGCAGTTGAGACCAGACCACAAGTGACATTTCCACTGTGCTGGGGAGTTTGCTGTGTCCAAAGTGCAACAGTTCTCGTGAGAGAGGGGGGATTTGATTTGGTCCAGCTCCCTGGGTACTACGGAAAAACTGAGGCTTGCAGAGGGGGAGGGCTTTGTGCAATGTCAGTAAATATAAAGCCCTGGAGAAGGATTCTGGCTGACTGAGCCAGGTCATGTGCCCACCATGTGGGGAGGGGGTAAGTGTGACTGGGAGCTGCCTAGAGTAGGGGCAGCTGAGGGTCAGGCCATGGGCATCTGGGAGGTTTGTGTGCAGGGGCTGCTGCTCCAGGGGCTGGATTAAAAAGGAAGAAAGTCCACATGCAAAAGAATGAAGTTGGATCCCTACCTCACACCACATACAAAACCAACTCAAAGACCTAAACATAAGAGCTAAAACTATAAAACTCGTAGAAGAAAACAAAGGAAAACCTTCAAGACACTGAATTTGGCAATTATTTCTTGGATATGACACCAAAAGCACAGGCAGGTAAAGGAAAAAATTAGATGAATCCAACTTCATCAAGATTTAAAACTTTCGGGACTTCCCTGGTGGTGCAGTGATTGAGAATCCCCCTGCCAATGCAGGGGACAAGGGTTCGAGCCCTGGTCCAGGAAGACCCCCCATGCCGTGGAGCAACTAAGCCTATGTGCCACAGTTACTGAGCCTGCGCACCTAGAACTTGTGCCCCGCAACAAGAGAAGCCACTGCAATGGGAAGCCAACTCAATGAGAAGCCCGCGCACCGCAATGAAGAGTAGCCCCCGCTTGCCACACTACAGAAGGCCTGCACACAGCAACGAAGACCCAATGCAGCCATAAATAAATAAATAAATGTATTAAAAAAAAAGATTGAAAACTTTTGTGCATCAAAGGACATTATTGACAGAGTAAAAAGGCAACCCACAGAATAGGAGAAAATATTTGCAAATTACATACCTGATAAGGGGTTAATATTTAGAATATATAAAGAACTCCTACAACTCAACATCAACAAAACAAACCCAGTTCAAAAATGGGCAAAGTGTCTGAAAAGACATTTCTCCAAAGAAGACATACAAATGGCCAATAAGCACGTGAAAAGATGCTCAACAGGTCTTCCCTGGTGGCGCAGTGGTTGAGAGTCCGCCTGCCGATGCAGGGGACACGGGTTCGTGTCCCAGTCCGGGAAGATCCCACATGCCGTGGAGCGGCTGGGCCTGTGAGCCATGGCCGCTGAGACTGTGCGTCCCGAGCCTGTGCTCCGCAACGGGAGAGGCCACAACAGTGAGAGGCCCGCGTACCGCAAAAAAAAAAAAAAAAAAAACGGAGCCGGTGCCCGGTGATGGGAGAGGCCACAACAGTGAGAGGCCCGTGTATCGCAAAAAAAAAAAAAAAAAAAGATGCTCAACACCACTAGTCACTAGAACAATGCAAATCAAACCCCTCTAAAATACTACCTCACACCCATTGGATGGTAATTTTAAAAACAAACAAACTGGACTTCCCTGGCCTCCGGTGGTTAATTAAGACTCTGCACTTTCACTGCATGGGGCATGGGTTTGAACCCTGGTCAGGGAAGTTCTGCATGCTGCTGTGGTGTGGCAAATAAATAAATAAATACAGGAAATAATGAGCATTGGCAAGAATGTGGAGAAATGGGAAGCCTTGAGCATTGCTGGTGGTTATGTAAAATGATGCAGTTGCTGTGGAAAAATCTGGAAGGCGGGAAGGCCAGGGGCTTGGGAAGGGCTGAATCTGTCTCCCTGAGCTTGGGAACAGTCCTTGGAGGATGAGAAGCCCCATCTTTCTGCTATGGGGGTACATGTGGATTGCAGGGGGTGCTGGGAGGCACTGGATGGCTGCCCACATCTGCTCCCCAAAGTCTCCCTCTCCTCAGGCCCATCCCCAGTGCCCTCTGCTTCATCCTCCAGGCTCTGGTGGGCAGTGCTGCCCTCAGGCTCTCCAGGTCCATAGAGGACACCCCCTGAGTCTCTGACAGACTCCCCCGCTGCAGTCCAGCTGAGCCAGGCTGAGCCCTTTGCAAGATGTTCCTAAGTAGCAGTGACTCAGCTGTGACGGGTTCTACTGTTCCCTTTTCAAGGGGCTCCCCTTGCAAGCTCCCCGAGGGAACCCTCTGACCTGAAAGGGCAGGGGCACCTCTCAGACCCCTGCATGGCTCCTCAGGCCCTGGCCTGGCCCCACAGGGCCCAGAGGACGCTTTCTAGAGGCCCAAGCTGGGATGCTGGGGCCGTGTGAAAGTGTCACTCCCCCCAATCTGTGCACGTGTTAACCTGGTCAGGGTCCCCGAGTTTGCTTGTCTCATCCACTGGATGGTTTTGTACATTAGAACAGGAAGGAGCAAAGTCTGGGACTGTCTCTGATTGCCTGTGCCGTGAACTGTGGGTGTGATTGCTTTTCTGTGTCCCAAATGAGAAAGGAAGATGGTCGTTGGATGCCCATCACTGCCGGCTGCCAAATCGCCACTGTCACTGAAGAGAGAGGCTAGGATCAGGCTGGATGCTCAGAACCTGGCGGAGGGTGGACCCCCTGCTGTGCGTCCCTCCCAGCACCCAGGTGGTGGGACTCGGAGAGGGCGAGTCTCTACTTCTGCTCCCCCTGGCCTGCAGAGAGCTGAACCACCAGGATGAGAGATATTTTTTGATTGTCAGGAGCATTTCCGTGAGTGGAGAATAAGGTTGCCTGGGGCAGCTGGACAGCCTCTTCACTGCTGTGTAGGAAGAATGTGGCACTAACCGAGCTTGGGCCCCAACCCCCATGAAACAGATGGAGGACACATGGGGTGGGGGGGCCTCCTTCTCTCTCCAGGTGACTTCCCACCTGGTCATACGTTCATTCACTCCCTCCCTCCCTGGTCATTGAGCGTGGGGCCAAAGAAGGGTTGGTTGGTTTTTATTTCATCTTAAGATTGGAGAATATGTTTGCTACCGCAAGACAGTGTGAGAGAGAGAGAGAGAGAGAGAGAGAGGTACGGATCGAGAGCGCACGTGAGCTGGGCACACAGTGGAGGGACCTGGCTTCCACCCCCCCGCAGGTGCACACGCCCCTGGAGGCATTTCCAGAACACCCCCCTCCCCCCGCGCCAGCCTGAGCCTTGCTTCAGCATCTCCCCCTATCAGACTCAGTCCTCCACATCTAAATAGGCATTCTGGGGACCCCAGAGCCGCTGCCAGCATTCTTCTTCGCCCATCTGGGCAGGTCAAGTCCCCCAATCTCGCCCCTCCGCCCCCGCCCCCCGCAGCAACTCTGCCTCAAAGGATGAGGCTGTGACACCAAGTCGCTCCCGCCTCCAGGCCGCTGCTCGCTGTCCCCTCCGTCGGCCTCCTTCCTCTCCCCCAACACTGCAGCCAGGTGGCTCCCTCCACCCCTCCCCTCCTACCTGCTCTAAACCCCAGCCCCCTCCCTGCCTTCTCCCAGCGCTGGAAGGCCTTGCTCGCTAGAGCTACAACCCTCGGTTTGGGGGGCTCCCTCCCAACCTGCGCCCAGGTCGGGGGAGGAGTTTATAATGTGTCAGGCGGAAGAACCAGGAAACAGCGCTTACCTGGCTCGGCTTGTTCCGATGCGGCAGCGGCGCCTCCCTGCCCTGCGCTCGGCCGCCAGGTGGCAGCAAAGCGCCGCTTCTCCGTCCCCGCCCCAAGGCTGCAGCGGCAGGTAAGGCAGGTTCGACCCCCGCCCGCCCCGTTGTGCGCCAGCTGCTGCGGCGGCAGGCTAGCCATTTGTTTGCTCACTCAGCTGGCAAGTAAGCGTGATGAAAGGAGGCTTCCCATCACAGCTGAATAGGGGCTGGGTCCCTACGCCTTGCACCCAAAGAAATACAGTGCAAACCTGACCATACTTTGAGTTTGAAGCCTGATAAGGTTACCTGACAAGATTTTGGCTGCACCTGTCCTTGTTAAAGTGGGGGTGGGGGGTGGGAGGGGTCGAGGACGCCAGGACTTGGAGATGTGTTAGAGCAACCACAGTGGCTAGGGACTTCCCTGGCTGTCCAGTGGTTAGGACTTCTTGCTTCCACCACAGGGGGTATGGGTTCAACCCCTGGTGGGGGAACCAAGATCCCACATGCTGCGTGGCCAAAAAAAAAAAAAGTAACCACAGTGGCCCAAAGGGAAACCTTTCTCTTTGTTTTAATCTGAGGGATTCTACAAGAAACTGGTATGTCTCCTTCATTCTATAATTCAATTTTTTTTTTAAACACAGGCTCCTTGAGCCCCCAGAACCATCTGTGGACACGTGTTCTCCTTGTCCCCACTCTGAATGATTTGCGTAGAGTCAAAGCCAACATGCTCCAAGGCCATTTTTATGCATCCCTTCCCAGTTTCCTGGTGCTCAGACTCCACACCCTGGACTCCAGGTCCCAGTGACGCTGAGGACCAAGCATGTGTGTCCCTGAAGCTGACCAGGGTCTCTGTCCCTGGTAGTCTGACCTTGAGGAGGGGGACAGTCTCAGGCGGCAGATGCATGGCCCAGAGCCCTGAGGCAGGGAGGGCAGCCCAGCCTTGTCATGCGCTCCCCTGCCACCTTCCCTGTCACCAGGGCCCCTGTCCGACAGGGCCTCTCCCAGGGGCTGACAGCCACTTTTGCCACCTCCCTGGCCTTGCCCGCCACTCCCCTGGCAGGCTGTGATGCCACTTATAGGGCTCGGGCAGAGGAGCCTGCGGAGCAGTGGATGTGGAGCAGGATGGTGGAGGCAGCTTGTCAAGGAGCCCAGAAGGGTGGGGTGAAGGCAGCTGGGAGGTCAGGCAATATGGGGGCAGGGGGTGGCCCACTACCCACAGTTTGGGTTTAACACTGAAAGTCCCTTCCCATAGGACACAGCAATCCCACTCTTAGGCGTAGATGCAAAAGAATTGAAACCAGTCACTCACACTAAAATGTGTACACACGTGTTCACAGCATTGCTGTTCATGACAGGCAAAAAGCGGGAGCAACTCACAGGCTCGTCAGCAGAAGAGGGATCAGCAGACTGCTCCATCCAGACAGTGGAGCATCGTCAGGCCCCACACCCCGCACCACGTGGACGCGCCCGGCAACGTGCTGAGCGAGGGAAGCCAGACACTAAAGACCACAGAGCGTGTGTCTCCACCCGGGCAAAGTGTTCAGAACAGGGAAATCCACAGACAGACAGGAAGCGGATCGGTGGTCACCAGGGGCTAGGGGCAAGGAGGAATGGGGAGCAATGGATTCATGGGGATGGGGTTCCTTTTGGGGCTTGGAAATGTTCTGGAACCAGAAAGAGGTGGGTGTTGCACAACATTGTGAATACACTAAATGCCACTGAATCCTTCACCGTAAATGATTACAATGGCAAATTTTATGTTGTGTGTTTTATAATAATAATGGTAATAATACTGTAATAATGTCCTGAAATCTCACCTCCTGGGAGCCCCCTCAGCCTGAACAGGTCAGGATGGCAGGTCACCACCATACACAGACTGGGACAGAGCACGCGTGGAGGTCGATGTTGACCTCGCAGAGCAGCTGCGGGGCTGCGGGGTGAGACGCGGGAGGGGAGTGGGGAGGACAAGGAAGCAGCTCGCGTGGACCAGAGAACGCAGCAGAGAGGAAGCTGGAGGAAAGTGCCGGTCAGGGGAGAGTGTTTGTTGTTTTGTTTCTAAATCCAAGCAATTTGAGGTGTGTTTGAATGCTGATAAGAAACTCAGTTGGTGCCATGCATTAAAAAAACTTTTTTTTTCTAAATAGGGAAAGAGACATATTCTCAGCAAGAATGACCCAAGAAGAGGTAACTTCATAAACAAACACCAAAACCTGAAAAGCTGGTTGGCCAAGGGAGACCAGAGGCCAATGATTCACAGCAGAGGAATGAGATCGGGGTAACAGAGGGGAAACTGAGGCCCGCCCAGGGTGCGGCGGGGTCACTGGGTGTGGGGTCACCGGGCAGGGCTCGGCGAGCCCTCCCTGCCAAGTTTCTGGGTCCAGATGGGCCTCACTGAGCCGTGGCCTTGCAAAGAAGGATGTGTGAGCAGGAGAGCTTGGGGAGCAAAGCTGGAGATGAGTTGGGGGAACCCCACAGGACACTGCCTCCTGCCCCGGTTGAGGGGTGACGCTCAGATTCCGAGATCACTCAGGGTGCGAGGCAGGACTGGGTGCTCACACTGTCTGCTCTGGGCTGAATTGTGACCCTGCCAATCTGTTATGTTAAAGCCACACTGGTCCTGCACCTCCCACTACCAGAGCTGTGAGAAGTAAATGTCTGTGGTTTGTTACGGGGCCGAGCAGACTGAGGCACCATCCACTGCTGTGAGGCCTGGGTGACTGTCCACTGTCCTTCCATGTGTACGGCCCTTTGGCTGCCCACCTACGGGGCCTGCTATTTAAGTGGTGCCCCCTGGTGGTCTGCAGAGGGCAGAGAGCCGAGAGCTGAGCAGGGGTGACTGCTCAGGGGAAGTGGCAGGTGGGTGCAGAGGGGCCTGAGAGATCCTTGGAGCAGCTCCAGGTCAGTGGTGCAGCAGCCCTGAGGCAGGGGAGTGTCTTATTCAGGCCACTTTCATGGTGCTTAGCGCAGGCAGAGAGCCTGGGGAGAGGCGTGTTGAATCAACGAACAAATGAATGAATCGCGTGGGGCTCTCAGAAAGGAGGGCTCAGAAGTCCTAGAGGCGGGAGGATGGGAGGATGTGTTACCAAGGCCTGGCAGGAGGGAATGGCACTCCTGCAGCCGGGGAGGAACTGGGAGCACAGGACAGGAGTGTTCTGCCTGTTTCACATCAGCCCGATCCTGAGGCAGAGAGAGCGTGCGGGAGGGCCTCTTCACACCTGGGATGGATCTCCTGGCTGGAGTGGGGGTGTGGAGTGTGGGGGTGGTCGTTGTGAGGTGGGAGAAAGCCCAGCCGGTGCCCCAGCCCCAGTCCTGTGTGCTGAATGCTCAGGGGGTCTGAATAGACCACAAGCCGTGGGGCACAGAATTCCAGTGGCAGCTCTACCCGGTGAGACCCTGGGAAGATCATGCCTTCACAGCACCAAGTTGTACAGCCCAGGCAGCAGGGCCACTTGGACTAGCCTGAGTCTGCTGTGGGGCCCCTTCTTGCTGGGCTCCACTCAGAATCGGCAGTTGATAATGGGTCCTCACTTGATAACGGGTTGGTGCAGCATTCCCAGTGTGGTCCACACACCTCCAGAACCAGAGGTGCTGCTGAGTGCTGTGCTGCTTTGTTGACAGTGGGAGGTGCAACATGGAAGTTGTCCTTTTTCTTGGAAGGGATGCCCCCAAAGGACTGTACCCTGAAAAACTCATCAGTGAACCACACCCCTGGCAGGTGTGTGTCTTACCAAGTCCCATCATCATGATGTCATCAACGGGATGGCTGGATGCTCCAGGGAAAGACCATGTGCATGCACTGCTGTCCCCCCCCAGGTAAACGCTTCCATCCTCCTTGCTGATGAGGATTGGAAAGAACACACCCACCGGATCCGTAGCCACATTCCAGGTGCCAAAGGCTTGTTGATCTGTCCTGGTGAAGATTCCAGCCCAGCATCTAGAGTCAAAGTTATCAAATATCCACCAGGATCCGTGTGGTTTTTGCAGGGCTGTAGTGGTGTATTCAGGGGACGTGATGAGGACCACCATGCGTCACTGCAGTCTTGAGTGTGGCCCGGTCTTGGCTGGTCCTGCTGGAGGTCCTGTTGCATCTGACTTACAGACTTGGCTGGGAGAGGAGAAGGCCTTCCCATCATAAAGGCTCCACAGCGGATCTGAGAGTTCCCTCTGGGAAAACGGGGCTCACTGCTCTCTGTCCTCCTTCCCCTGAGTCCTGGGAGGGAGGAGGTGGCACCTCTTGATGGACAGCAGTACATAGTCAGAATCTGGCAACAATTCTTCATTTTCACCGTTTTCTTTCTTTCTTTTTTTTTGTTGTCACACGACACGGCATGTGGGATCTTAGTTCCCCGACCAGGGATGGAACCCGTGCCACCTGCATTGAGAACTTGGAGTCTTAACCACTGGACCTCCAGGGAAGTCCCCATTTTCACTGTTTGTTTTTGAATTTTTGAATTTTATTTATTTTTTTATACAGCAGGTTCTTATTAGTTATCCATTTTATACCTATTAGTGTATATACGTCAATCCCAATCTCCCAATTCATCACACCACCAACCCCCGCCCCCCCGCCACTTTCCCTCCTTGGTGTCCCTACGTTTGTTCTCTACATCTGTGTCTGTATTTCTGCCCTGCAAACTTGTTCATCTGTACATTTTTCTAGATTCCACATATATGCGTTAATATACGATATTTGTTTTTCTCTTTCTGACTTACTTCACTCTGTATGACAGTCTCTAGATCCATCCACGTCTCTACAAATGACCCAGTTTCGTTCCTTTTTATGGCTGAGTAATATTCCTTTGTATATATGTACCACATCTTCTTTATCCATTCGTCTGTTGATGGGCATTTAGGTTGCTTCCATGTCCTGGCTATTGTAAATAGAGCTGCAATGAACATTGTGGTACATGACTCCTTTTGAATTATGGTTTTCTCAGGGTATATGCCCAGTAGTGGGATTGCTGGATTATATGGTAGTTCTATTTTTAGTTTTTTAAGGAACGTCCATACTGTTCTCCATAGTGGCTGTATCGATTTACATTCCCACCAACAGTGCAAGAGGGTTCCCTCTTCTCCATACCCTCTCCAGCATTTGTTGTTTGTAGATTTTCTGATGGCCATTCTGACTGGTGTGAGGTGATACCTCATTATAGTTTTGATTTGCATTTCTCTAATAATTAGTGATGTTGAGCAGAAGTTTCACGTGCTTTTTGGCCATCTGTATGTCTTCTTTGGAGAAATATCTATTTAGGTATTCTGCTCATTTTTTTTTTTTTTCGCGGTACGCGGGTCTCTCACTGCTGTGGCCTCTCCCATTGTGGAGCACAGGCCCCGGACGCGCAGGCCCAGTGGCCATGGCTCATGGGCCCAGCCACTCCGTGGCACGTGGGATCCTCCCGGACCGGGGCACGAACCCATGTCCGCCGCATTGGCAGGCGGACTCTCAACCACTGCGCCACCAGGGAAGCCCCTGCTCATTTTTTGATTGGGTTGTTTGTTTTTTTAATATTGAGCTGCATGAGCTGTTTATATATTTTGGAGATTAATCCTTTGTCCATTGATTCGTTTGCAAATATTTTCTCCCATTCTGAGGGTTGTCTTTTCGTCTTGTTTGTAGTTTCCTTTGCTGTGCAAAAGCTTTTAAGTTTCATTAGGTCCCATTTGTTTATTTTTGTTTTTATTTCCATTACCCTAGGAGGTGGATCAAAAAAGATCTTGCTGTGATTTATGTCAAAGAGTGTTCTTCCTGTGTTTTCCTCTAAGCGTTTTAAGTGTCCAGTCTTACATTTAGGTCTCTAATCCATTTTGAGTTTATTTTTCACCGTTTTAACTATTGTGTTGTAGTTCTATTTATGGCAAGTGACATTGGCCTTCCGTTTCTGATTGTGCTATACAGTTTTTGTTTTTAATCCAGATCTTAGCTAAACATTTGAACACATTTAAAGACAAAACGTGGGGGAGGGTAAGGACTCCTAGGAGCAGCTGCCTTTGCTCTTTGCCGCCCCCTGGCGGCCGCATCCTACTGGAGCCCTCCCCTGAGCAGTTTTCTGTTGGCCTCTGGGTGGTGTAAACGGAGTGTCCACTCCGTGCCCGGTACCCTCCCCCACCCCCCCACGCCCCCCGGGGAACAGAGACAAACCGGAGACACGGGAAGGCTGGTGCTTTGGGGGAAACGGCCAGAGATGGGCCGGAGTGGACGGAAGTGCGCCCCCCGCCCCCCGCCCGGCTCAGCGCTGAGCTGTGGGGGCCTCTCCCAGGGCACGGGGGCCTGAGCCCAGAGCAGCGCCTGCAGGTGGGCTGTGGTGGGTGGGACACGGGGACAAGCTTCCGCAGGACCGCGGGGCCCTGACCGCCCGCGCACTGACTGCTTGTTGCCTGTTAAGATGCTTAAAACGGGGATTTCCCTGGTGGTCCAGTGGTTGGGACTTTGCCTTCCAATGCAGGGGGTGCGGGTTCAATCCCTGGTCGGGGAGCTAAGATCCCAGAAGCCGTGTGGCATGGCCAAAAATTAAAAAATAAATAAAAAATAAAAAATTAGAAAAGAAATACAGTGAGTTTGCAGAATGAAAAAAAAAAAAAAAAAAAATCTTAAAAAAAGATGGGGCCTGCAGTTACCCCTCCAGGCCACACGGGGGCGCGCGGGCCGGGAGGAGGGGCGTGGCCAAGGTCGGGCCGCAGGTGGGACCAGTCTCTTGACAGCTGGCGGCTCTGCAGGTGGGGGCGGCGCTGCTGGGACGCCCCCACCCCCACCCCCCCGCACCCGGGGGCCGGCCGGATGGGCGCTGTAAACTCCACCCACCGCCGATTTTTAAACTCTTGCTCCCGGGACGGGCTTTAGGGCTGCAGAAACTGCTCACATTTGCGTGCCAAACCCTCTCTGGTCACTAACTGAAACGTCTGCACTGAGTTGGCTGACTCAAACAGCCAGGGACTTGAGAGGGGAATAAAGATCTTGGTTATAAAGTTCCACCTTCGCGCGCATGGTTCTTGTGGATACTTGTAGTGTGAAGTGTGCTGCTGGCCCCGTCTGCACCCTTGACCTCTAGCATTGCAGTTATCTTCCTGCCCTCGGAGCCAGGTGTGGGAGTGACCCCGGGGCTGTGGAGAGGAGGGGAGGAAGCCTGGTGGACAGACAGAAGGTCTGAGGGCAGAGAGGATGCATCTCCTCGTATCTCAGCCCCGCCTGCCTCAGGGAAGGTAAATCAGGACCCAGAGGGAAAGACCGAGGGCCCTGCTCCTTGTGCTGGGTTTGAGCGGTTGGGATTTATACTCCTGGGATGTGAAATCGCCCAGTCCTTCCCACCCACCTTTGCTGCGCCCCCTGGTGGAACCCTGCTGCAACACTTGCTGGGGCAGGAGGGCCTCCCTGCCAGCCCGCCCCCAGGTGTTTGCTCTGAGCCCGTCTGGGGTCAGGTTCCCTCCAAGCAGAGCTGGAGTCCGGATTCCTCCTCTCACTCAGCGTGAAGCCTGGGGAGTCCAGCCACATCTCTGAGTTAACTTCTCATGTGCTGCTTCTTCTTCCATATGCTGCTCGTGTCTTGATGATTTGTGATCTCATTCTCCTTGAGGGAATCTTCTCTGGGCTCTCTGCCCGGGGTGCAAACATCGGGCCAGGGCACAGGCACGCCTCACTTCACTAAGTACCAGGCCGATGACCGTGCTTGTCTCCACTCCACTGCAGTGGGTTGAGTGTTGACCCCCAAAGATCTGTCCGTGTCGTCACCTCTGGGACCAGTGGGTGTTACATCATACGGCAAACGATGTGATGACGGCCCCTGAGAGGAGGAGCCTGTCTTGATTTCATGTGTGGGCCCTGAATGCAACCGAATGCATCTTAATAATAGACACACGTAGGGGACACGGAGGCAACGTGGACATGGAGGCAGAGACAGCAGTGATGTGGCCATCACGCCAATAAAAAAAGAGAAAATTAACACATTTCTGTTGTTTTCAGCCATCAGTTTGGTGCTTGTTACAGCAGCCATGGGAAACAAGTCCACTCACCTTGGAACCGAGAGCGCCCGTTTCTCTGCGTTCCCCCAAATTTTGTTATTACCTAGGTTTTAAATTTTTCCTTTCTGATGGTTGATCTTTAGAATTCTGCACCAATGTCCTGCGTGCATTATTTCAATACCTGTAAAGTCTCTTTTTAAAAAGGCAGCTTTAATGAGTTGTAATTTTTAACACTCATCAGCGTTAAGTATACAATGTGATGAGTTTTTGACAGAAGTACACAATCACACAAGACTTCACGTTCGGCCTGGTTGATGTGGCAGAGAAATTAGTGAGCAGCTCAGCCCTCTCTCCTGGTGTCCTTGTTGCCCTGAGCCATTTCCCCTCAACGCCAGGCCTCGGCTGCCCTCTGTCACGGGGATCCCAGCCCCCATCTCACACGTCCTTCTACTCCCAGGGTATTATTTTGTTTCGGCTGGTGTATTGTTCTCCTGGGGCTGCTGTAACAAAGTATCACAAACTGGATTACTTAAAACAACAGATATTAATTTTTTCAAGGTTCTGGAGGCCAGAAGTCTGCAACTGAGGTGCCAGCAGGTGGGTTCTTTGCAGAGGCTCTGAGGGAGCACCTGCTCTAGCCCCCCACCCCCGGCTTCTCCCAGCTCCTGGCTGTCCTTGTCATCCTCTGTCCTGTGGACACATCACTCCACCCTCTGCCTCTGTCTTCTCTCCTAAGGATGCCCTAATCCAGTATGACCTCGACTTGTTACACCTGCAAAGACCCTATTTTCGAATAAGGTCCTCTTTTGAGGTTCCAGGTGGACAGGATTTTTTGCGGCTGCTATTCCAACCCACTCAGTCTGGGAAAGGGAGCCAGGAGTCTATGGGGCCCTATTTCCCGCCAGGTGGAAGCTGCACTCCCAGCATCCTTTCCTGAAATCTCTCTTCTGCTTGAGTCAGCGAAGTCAGTGTCTGAGGCTGGCACCCAGGTGTCACTGACCAAGGAGTCAGCCAGAGGTGTGGTCAGGGGACTGCCACAGGTGTGATGCAGGGTGGCACATAGGCAGGGGCCAGCAAGAGACCCCCACCCCGATCCTGTAGGTCTGCCCGGCTTACTGGGTGATACGTAACTTCCAACCCATACGTTCCTGCACGTCTACCCCACGGCCATGCAGCCACACACGGCTTCCTAAGGCTGCAGCCCTGGCGCATGGTCAGTGCGTCGTGCGCCCCAATTCATCCCCTCCACCCTGCTCTGCCCACACCTGCAGCAGTTGTCACATGTGGATGTGTCCCCAGGACTTGCAGGGTGTCCTCACAGATGCCAGATGTTCTTACCTTCCTTCCTCTGCCCCTGGGTGACAGAAGGTCCTGCAGGCACGGGTGGCAGGGGTCGCTGGTGTCCTGTGTCTCAGCCGAGTGAAGGGACCACTCCTCTCTCTCGTGGATATGATGCACAGATGGAGAGGGTTGCTCCTGCCACTTTTTCCCCGAGGACTCTACCTGGAGACCGGACATGCAGCGTCTCCTGTGACATCTCACGCCGGCCTATCTGACGGTGCCTTCACTCTGCATCCTGCTCTGTGGCCGCCCGGCCTCACTGGTCACCTCCACACCTGCCCCCTCCCCCAGCTCGCCCTCTATGCCTTGAGCCTGTCTTAGACTTTCTTTTCTTCCCCCTAGTTAATTACAAGCAATTTAAAATAGACTTTGGGACTTCCCGGTTGGCACCGTGGTTAAGAATTGGCCTGCCAATGCAGGGGACACAGATTCAATCCCAGGTCTGGGAAGATCCCACATGCCACGGAGCAACTAAGCCCGTGCACCACAACTACTGAAGCCTGCGCGCCTAGAGCCCATGCTCCGCAACAAGAGAAGCCACCGCAATGAGAAGCCTGTGCACCGCAACGAAGAGTAGCCCTTGCTTGCCACAACTAGAGAAAGACCGCGCGCAGCAACGAAGACCCAACATAGGCAAAAAAAAATATATATATATATATATACATACAAACTAGACTTTATTCTTTTTTTAAAAATATATTTATTTATTTATTTTGGTTGCACTGGGTCTTAGTTGTGGCATGTGGACTCTTAGTTGTGGTATGCATGCGGGATCTAGTTCCCCAGCCAGGTATCGAACCCAGGCCCCCTGCACTGGGAGTATGGAGTCTTACCCACTGGACCACCAGGGAAGTCCCTAGGCTTTACTCTTTAAGAATTTTTTTTTTTCTTTTGGCCATGCCATGTAGCTTGCAGGATATCAGTTCCCCAACCAGGGATTGAATTAGAGCCCTCGGCAGTGAAAGCCCAGAATCCTAACCACTAGGCCTCCAGGGAATTCCCAAGAGCATTTTTAGATTTAGAGAAAAACTGTGTCAGGAAGTCCAGGTCTCACACAGTTTTCTGTGACCATCCTCATCCTGAGGGGCCCATGTTAGGACTGATGATCTGATATGGACACAGTCTTTCTGGCTGAAGCCCCACCCCCACCCCCATCTACCCCAGGCTGGCTCCATGTCGTGCCCTCTGTGGGTCTGACAAAGGTATGTATCCTCCCTACCCGACACCTTCCCTGGATGATCCCCACCAAGCTGGGTCCCCTCTGACCTTGTCAGCCCCTGGGGATGCTTTTCCTGCATCAAGTTCCAACCTGACAATTACAGAAGAGCATCTTGTTAAAAAAGTTTTGTGGGGGGATGTCCAGCCCCTCCTCAAGAAGAGACCAGATGAACTCCCTGCAGAACGCTCCAGAAGGGGCACAGCCAACATTCAGGACTCCCCACCCCCTCCTTTCTTATATAACTGCAAAACATGGGGTCCCCGTTGGGCAGCTGAAACGTTACTACCACAGCCAGCCGACGAAGGTGACCCATATAACCCAGCACCCCGAGTTCAACCAAAGCCTGTTGGCCTTGGCGGGGCGCAGACATCACCCTGCTG
>NW_006780388.1:3382243-3386444 GCF_000442215.2 Lipotes vexillifer
TCTCCGAGCACGACAGCCTGGTCTTCCTCCTGCCTGGCTGGCCAGGCAGGACCTGAGCTCTCCTGCACCTCCCATGCCCCAGGGGCAGACATCGCCCCTCATTTTGAGACAGAAAAGCCCAGGCTCAGAGAGGTCAAGAGCCTTGCTGAGGGCCCACAGCACCCAGTTTCTGAGGCTCCCATGACCTGCCTGCCCTGCATCTGCAGCCAGGAGGCTGGAGCCCAGAGGGAATGGGGTTCCCCCCTGAACAGTGGCAGTTTCTCTCCCCTCCCCCACATCAGACACACCCTGGGCTGGAGAGCCAGGCAGTTCCCCCATCTCCCAGAGCCGAGAGATGTTTTGTTTCCACTTTCCACACTTTAATGTCGGTTTTCTGCTCATGAAATGTGATATTGGCTTTCCACTTCTGACAGCAATGTGATTTTGAAATTCCAGGTTTCATTCAACATTTGAACAAATTTAAAGACAAAACGTGGGGCAGGAGATGGGGGAGGGTAAGGACTCCCAGGAGCAGCTGCCTTTGCTCTTTGCCGCCCCCTGGTGGCCGCAGCCTGCCGGACGCCCTCCCCTGGGCAGTTTTCTGTTGGCGTCTGGGTGGTGCAAACACCAGACGTGTCCACTCCGTGCCCAGCCCCCCAGCCCCCGGGGACCAGAGACAAACTGGAGACCCGGCCTTGCCCTCAAGGGCTCCCGGGAAGGCTGGTGCTTTGGAGTAAACGGCTGGAGAGGGGTCGGAGTGGAGGAAAGTGCAGTTCCCAGACTCCTCCCCAGGCCGGGCTCAGCGCTGAGCTGTGGGGACCCCTCCCAGGGCGCCGGGGCCTGAGCCCCGAGCCGCGCCTGCAGGTGGGCTGTGGTGGGTGGGAAACAGAGACAGATTTCAGCAGTGACACCTGGATGGTGACAGGTGCTGGGAGATGCTGACTACCCTGCAGTGGAGGGTCCTGAGCTCCCTCCCCTTCCGTCTGGGGCATTTAGGAGCTCCCCCTCTGAAGCAGGGGGAAGGACATAATGGCCGGCCATCTGCACGGCCCCCACTTCCTCCAGGGCCTGGGGGGAGATGGGGCCATGCCAGGAAGTTGGTGCAACTGTTGAGGGAGTGACCCGGGGCCTGGTTCATGGCATCCCGCCCAGGTCTCCAGGGATGACTGGCTGCATAGCCACCGTCACTACAGGGGTGCCACGGCCTCCTGTGGGCCCTGGCACCCCTCCTCCTGGGGTTCCCTCCATCACGGGATCCCAGGGTGCATGGAAGGCCCTTCCCTGTGCTGCTCCCCTTGTTCCTGGAACTCCATTTCTCCTTCCTTCCCTGGCACATGGGGAGGTGTGTAGCCGACCACCCTAGTCTGTGCCCCTGTAGTGACTGTCCCCCCAAAGTGGGTCATGCACCCCTGCCTGTGGGAATCAGGCTTGGCCACACAGCCTGTCCAGGAACAGAAGCAAGAGGCCGACTCACCTTCCCGCAGCCCTGGGACGCGCTGTGTGGTCAGCGGTGGCTCCTTCAGAGATGCCCTCCACACATCCCTTTGGGGAGACCCGGCTGCCCCGCTGCTGGGAGGGCTGCGGGCAGGCCCCTCATCCTTCATCTCTAAGGGACGGCTGGGAGGCCGCTCACCAAGGCCAGGCCCCCTCCGGGCGTCCGTATCCCATAACGGATGACAGGAGGTTATATAAGCACCCCCCCAGCCTCCTGCCTAGGGCCTCCCTGCTCCCAAACCCCACGTGGCATTGGCTGAGCCCTTGACTGCCTGGCAGCCCAGCTTCTCCCTCTGCTCGGTCCTGCCCTCCTCCCCACCCTCATAAAACTCCCTGCGTGCTAGTCCCACCTGAGTGTGGGCTTCCTGAGCCCGATCCATAGCAGCTGGAGCCAGGCAGGGCCCGAGGCGGCCACTCTGGGGCGGGGTCTTGGAGCTGGGCCCGCACACTGACGGTGGGTAGCACGAGACTGCAGTGTGGGGTCCAGCTGTGCTGGGGGAGCAGGCAGTGTGAGAAATTGGGGAGGATGGGGGCTTTGGGGCCCGGGAGCTTAGTAGTGATTGTAAACTCAGTGGAGGTGCCCGTTAAAAGATAAGAAGCTGGGAGCGATTAACCAGCAATTAAAGGCTGAGAGTGAGTGCAGCCCGGCCCCCGGGGGCTCAGGGCAGAGAAAGCGGGGTCCACTCGCCAAGGCCAGGGCCTGGCTGGGAAGAAGCAGGACCTCCCTCCGGGGCTGACTCCCCAGAAACCTCTTGCACACTGCCCTCTGTCTACCTGCAGCAGGGACCTTGGGGTGCATGCTCTGAGTCTCTGCATGCCAAGCACACCTCCACTCCGCCTGCACCCTGGGGGTAGAGGATTCTGAGCCCCCTCCCTCGTTTCCAGTCTCTTGAGATGTGTGACGTCACTCTTGTGGAGAAAGCAGGACTTTTTCAGAGTGTGACCCCAGGAACTCTCCTGGAGTGACCCAGAATGGCTAGCCGTGTCTGATGGCTCCACGGTTGTAACTTTACAACTTCTCCCAAATGCTGGGCTGTTCCAGAGCTTGGCTTCACATGCAATGGCTCCCTGGGAGCCCATGGGCTCCGGGCGGCTGGCCTTCCGTGGCGTTCCAGTAACAGCTACCTCCGCAGCTGAGGCGGCTTATGCCTGAGTCACAACTGTTTGCTTTTCTGTCTGGCTGTTCCCGAGAGCTTGCCCCGGGGAAGGGCAGGCAGCTGGGCCAGGCACAGCCCTTGGTGCAGCCAGGACGGGGCCACCTTGAGCTCACTTCTCTTTTCAGGTTGTCAAGAGAATAGGAAAGACCCCTTCTTTGTCTTTTTGTTCCATTTTCTAAGAAGTTTCCTTGAATTGATTTTCCAACTCTTTTATGGAATGTTTAATTTGTTATATTTTTAATTTTCAGGGGCACCTGGTTGTTCTCTATTTCATATTAAAAGAACACAGTGGGACTTCCCTGGTGGCGCAGTGGTTAAGTATCCGCCTACCAATGCAGGGGACATGGGTTCGAGCCCTGGTCCGGGAAGATCCCACATGCCGCGGAGCAGCTAAACCTGTGTGCCACAACTACTGGGCCTGCCCTAAAGAGCCTGCGAGCCACAACTGCTGAGCCCGTGTGCCACAACTACTGAAGCCCACACGCCTAGAGCTTGAGCATCGCAACAAAGAGTAGCCCCCGCTCACCGCAACTAGAGAAAGCCTGCGCACAGCAACAAAGACACAACGCAGCCAAAAATAAATAAATAAATAAGTTTATATTAAAAAAACACACAGTATGTAGTTCTTGTTTCACAAAAGCAGCATCTTCTCCCTGAGTTTCCTTAAACTTCTAATTCTCTCCATTGTTAGTTGAATAGCTTTGAATAACTTGTTTTGGTTTGTTTTTATACTTTGGTTTCTAACTCTCTAATTCACCGCTTTCCGGGGACCCCCAACTGTTTCCTTCCTATTTAAGAATAAATCCCTAGACCCTCCTACACTGTTGGTGGGAATGTAAATTGGTGCAACCACTCTGGAAAACAGTTTGGAGGTTCCTCAGAAAACTAAAAATAGAGTTACCATATGATCCAGCAATCCCACTCCTGGGCATATACCCAGACAAAACTATAATTTGAAAAGATACATGCACCCCAATGTTCATTGCAGCACTATTTACAGTAGCCAAGACATGGAAACAACCTGGATGTCCATCAACAGATGAATGAATAAAGAAGATGTGGTATATAAATATACAGTGGAATACTACTCAGCCACAAAAAGGAATGACATAATGCCATTTGCAGCAACATGGCTGGACCTAGAGATTATCATACTAAGTGAAGTAAGTCAGAAAGAGAAAGACAAACACCATATGATATCACTTATATGTGGAATCTAAAATACGACACAAATGAACTCATCTATGAAACAGACCCACAGATATAGAGAACAGGCTTGTGGTTGCCAAGGGGAAGGGGGAGTGGGAGAGGGATGGAGTGGGAGTTTGCGGTTGGCAGATGCAAACTATTATATTTAGACTGGATAAACAACAAGGTCCTACCGTATAGCACAGAGAACTATATTCGACATCCTGTAATAAACCATAATGGAAAAGAATATGAAAAAGAATGTATGTATATATAACTGAGTCACTTTGCTGAACAGCAGAAATTAACACAACCTTGTAAATCAACTATACTGCAACACACACACACACACACACACACACACACACACACACACACACAGA
>NW_006780388.1:3386454-3392201 GCF_000442215.2 Lipotes vexillifer
ATCAGCTATACTTCAAAAAACAAGAAAAAGTAAGGGGGTTCCCTGGCGGTCCAGTGGTTAGGACTCGGTGCTTTCACTGCCATGACCCTGGGTTCAGTCCCTGGTCAGGGAACTGAGATCCCACAAGCGGCACAGCCCAGCCAAAAAAAAAAGAAAAAAGAAAAAAAGAATAAATCCCTAGGTTTTAAGGGTGGTTTATGTCCAAAGCTCCCAGAATAGCCAAGGGTATTTTCCTAATGGACGAGAACAACTGTGTTTATCAAAAGTTCAATAAGAGTGAGGCTCTCGGGTGATGATTTGAATCTGTCACCCTCATTGGGCTTGTCGACTATTTTGTTTTATTCTAAGATGACTGGGCAAGAAACTGGGCTTCCCAGATGCCATTCCCATGTTTGTTGGTCTTTTCTGGGACCCACAGTCACCTAGGGCTGGATCTTTCGGCCTCCTCCTTGGGGCATGACCCTGGGTGCAGGAGGGGGAAGGGGGCTGGGGTCCTGACCTCCTAATCCTATTTTTTTTTTTGGCCAATCCATGCGGCATGTGGGATCTTAGTCCCCCGATCAGGGATCTAACCCGTCTGTGCCCCCTGCAGTGGAAGCTCAGAGTCTTAACCACTGGACGGCCAGGGAATTCCCCCGACCTCCTAATCCTTCTGTGTTCAGCCTCATGACCCTCTGCCACCCTCCTCCGTGCTGGGTGGTCCTAAACCTTGAGTCTTGTTCACTTTCTGCCAAGAGTAAATCTGGGCCTGTGTCCCGGGTGGGCAACTCATCGTCCCGCCCGAGGAGGTTCTGAAGCTCTGTGAACAGAGTTTCAAACAACCTCCCTGTTCACAGACCCTGTGTGGACACTGTCTTTCCAGCCCCCTCGCCTGGATCCCTTGGAACACGGCGGCTCCTTCACCGGGTGTCCTCCTAGCAGAGTGAGGGGGCTTCAATCCACCAGCAAAGCAGGCTGTGCTCCCCCAGCCCCGCTTCTCTGTCTCCTCCATCCGGTGTCCAGACACTTGCTTGTTGCCTGTCCAACATTGATGCTGTGGCCTCTTTCTTCGTCCCCCTGAGTTGATGCTGTTTAAATATTTATTTATTTGGTTGTGCCGCTCTTAGTTGTGGCAGGTGGGCACCTTAGTTGTGGCATGTGCACTCTTAGTTACAGCATGTGGGAATCTAGTTCCCTGACCAGGGATCGAACCCGGGCCCTCTGCTTTGGGACCGTGGAGCCTTAACCACTGTGCCACCAGGAAAGTCCCTTGCTGCCATTTATCTGCAGCCACTTTGCCGTCTCTGTGGCTGGGGTTTAGGGGGTGAGCTCGAGAGCCAGTGCATCCACTGCTGTGTGTTTGGAAGGCCCTGGTCTTCAATGTGACAACGTTGTGACACCGGCTGCCCTGTGCTCTGCTTTGTGGCCTCCATGGACGTCCTCCCCTGTGTTTCCCTCAAGACAAACTTGGTAATCACTTCAACATTCATGAAAATGACCGGATTCTCCTGCAGTTCATGTCACATTGGAGTTTTGAAGAGTTGACATTTGATGACAGTAACCTTGCATGACATTTTGTTTTCCTTTTCAGGAGAGTTTTGTAGTCATCACGGACTCTGAACATTTCTCGTAAAGCTATTATGGGGGGGTGCAGTGCTGCGGGTGCTGCTGTAAACCAAGTCCTTACCATTACGGCCCCTCCCAGTTATTACTGGGAAACAAGAATGAGTTTCTTCTTTCTCTACTTATTTGTGTTTAAAACATTTATCTTCCTTCTCGACACTTTAAGAAACTTAATTTAAAAACCTCTTCAGTTGAGGCTTTTGGGTTTTCCGGGAAGAAAATCATATTACTTGCCAATAATAGTCGTGAGACATTTTTCCCACAACCCTCAAACCTCTTATTTCTGGTTCTGGCATATCCGAGGGTCACGTTCAGATGCTGTCTTTGCCCCCAGGGACCTCTCATGGGGCTCCTCTCAGAAGCTGTGGTCACCGGCCCTGGGGGACGGGAAGTCTGGCTCCAGCATCAGGCTTGGCCCGAGGGCCTGTGGCTTCTTGCTGTCACCTCTGTGACTCGTCCTGTCAGCTGGACCCTGGGAACAGGCCCCAAACTCACATCCACCACAGCCGGTGAGCAGAGGACGAGGGGAGGAAGGCCCTCACCCACCCAGAGGTTGTGCCCCGGGGCCTGCAGGACCCCACCCTCCTGCACGCGGACTCCCCCCGACTGCTGTCCCCCAGCCATTTTGGATCATGGTTGTTTCTTGAGTATTTCCTGGGATTCTGGGTCCCCCTGGAGTAACCAGGATCTTGGTGACTCTGGCCCTAAGAGGGAGTGAGGGTCTCTGGAGACTTGGCCTCGCCTTGGTGCAGTGCTGTACCTGGAAGGGAACCTGGCTCCAGATAGGGGTGGTGAGCTGTCGGAGGGCTGCAGTCGCCCCAGCTTTCCTGGAGTGACCGCCTACCTGTGCTGGGGCCACCGCTGCGGCTGCTCACCCCCTCAGCCCTGGGCGGGAAGCAGGGTGCTGCCGGCACGAGCTGAAGGCGGACCCTCCAGTGTGTTCGGGGCCCCCGATGCCAGCTCTTCACCTCACCTGGCGTCCTCCACTGTCCCCCTGCCCTGAGACTCCCCCACCTGACCCTGCCCTCAGCTGAGAAGTAGAGGCCAGACTGTGGCCTAAAGTGGGGCTTGGGTCGGGGGAGTATCCAGGACCCCTGCCTCCCTCTGTAGCTCATGAAAAGCAGGCTCTGGGCTGTGTCCTTACCTGTGGGTGTGGCCAAGGCAGCTGGTGGGTGGGATCTTCCTGGTGGGGGCATCAAGGTTAGGGAAGGTGGTGGGGGGCTTAGAACAGCAGGAAGGCACCCTCACAGTCTGCAGGCCAGGAGTCCAAACCAAGGTGTCTGGGCGGCTCCGGGGAGGATGCCTCCAGCTTCCAGTCATGCCGGCATCCTGGGCTGGCGGCTGCGTCACTCCAACCTCTGCCTCCGTGGTCACATGGCCGTCCTCTCTGTGTATCTCCCAGCGTCTCCACCTCTTCTTACAAGGACACCGACCACTGGATTGAGTGGCTACCTACTCCAGTCTGACCAGGAGGGTCACGTCAGTTGAATACTTAGGGGTCCCGAGCCGGGGCGTGGGCAACACCGTCTTCAAAGTAGCAGACGGATGGCGGTGTCCTGCAGCTCTCACCTTCGGGAGAGAAGCTCATTGGCCATCAGCCATTGCAGAGCGAGCAAGACGGGCCCATGGGAAAGTGGTCTCAGTGGAGAGGTGGGGGCTGCACCTTTCACCAGGCTGATTTAGCTACTATTGCCACCGATGTCCCACCGCCCCACAATGGGCACCAGCGCCAAGCTCTGAATGGCACAGTGGCCCATGTCGGCCCCTTCTACTCCTGGAGGGGCCAGAGGTTTGTTCTGATGGGAATGGACACATGTCTGCATATGGTTTTGCAGAAACTCAGCCGGCACCATGATCCGAGAGCTACAGGGGTGTCTGAATCCCACATAACGTGGCGTCAGCACACAGACACGCTCTGCAGTTTAGGAAGCGAGAGAGAGGGTCCACGGCCAGGCACCGGCTGGTCACACCCTGGGAGCCGTTGGCTTGACAGCGCAGTGCGGTGGCCTGCAGCGGCCACTCAGTGGCAATGCGTCACGGGACAGACCGTCCTCTAGGACAAAGTGCAGATGGAATTGCAGGCCTTCTCTGGAGCTGTGTTTCCAACAGGGGGAATCAGTCTGGGGGCCACGGGGGGAGTGGGGGGTTCGCCCACTGTCACTCTCAGTGGGGAACTTGTGCTCCCGGTGCCCCCAAGTCTTGACTCTGAAGGGTCAGGGGTCGAGGTCCCTCAAAGGGTCACACTTTCACCAGGGGGTATTGAAATCAAAGTCATGGCCGATGCCTGGCCGTGCTGAGGTTTTTGTCCCGAGGCTAGTGGGCAAGAAGGGCACCATCTTGGTAGGGACAATGACACCGACCACCGGGAGCAGGACTGCTGTGTCACAGTGGGGGGCAGGGGGGATGAGGGGCACTCTCCTGGCACCCTGCATCAATTGTGATGGCATGGGGACATGCAGCCACCTGGCTGAAGACATCCATGTAACCAGACGGAGCTCAGACCCTCAGGGATGGGGGTCTAGGTCGCGCCACCAGGTGAGTCCCAGAGGCCACAGGTCATAGCCATGGGGGGGTCTAGATGGACAGTGGAGGGGCCCTGGTGGTCCCTGATGTGGCCACAGTGGCTGTCGGCTGCACCCTGAGCCTCTGCTCTCAGCTGTCCCGGGAAGAGAGGTCCCTGCTGTCCTGCAGCAGCTGTCCCCACACACGATACAGCGCAGTGGACTGTGCTGGACAGAGTGGGCCACCACGTCCCCCTTCTGGGCAGTCCTTGCTGGCCGGTGTCGGGTGGGGCTGGCAGCTCCTTCGTGGCCCCCATTGGTCCCTTCCTGGCTAATCCAGGACAGTGTAAAGGCCAGCATTTTTTCCCCGTGAGGGCCGTGCAAACCCTGGACATCCCCCTGGGTGGTGGTCAGCCCTGCATTGTCCTTTGGCCCTTCCCTCAGCCCAGGCTGGTTCCATCCACCTACCTTCCATGGCCCGTCCCTGGCTCGTTCCCTGCAGGTCACACTGTCTCAGCGACAGCTTCCGAGAATCTCACCTGCAGAACAGATGGGTGCCGTGTCCCTCAGCTGGTGGCAGTGAGGGTGGCCCAGGCCATGGCCAGTCAGATTTCGGTGATGAGGACGGCAGCCTGCTGTGCTCTAGTCAGATGGTGGTGTGCTCCAGCTGGCGTGCTGAATTCAGTGGTGTCAGGGGGCTGTCTCATGGCTCAAGCGGCCCAGCCCCTGCGTCTGCTGCCCCTCATCCTGCCAGCCTGGGCCGGTGCTCCAGGGCTTCTTCCAGCAGACCTGCATCTTCTCCACATTCTTCTGGGCCTGTTTCCACAGACTTGGTTGTGTGTTTGCAGCTGAGATTTGTGCAGTCTCAGTGTGGATGTTGCTGGCGGGGGTGAGGGCAGGTCTGCCGGGATGCAGGGTGAGGGCCTGGTAGGGGCTCCTCAGTGACTGTTGATCAACTCACCAACCTCGGTCCCCACGGGGCCCGAGAAAGGAGGAGCTTCACAACCACCTCATCCCCCCACCAAGGGGGCAAAGGGGCTCAGAGAGGCCGGAGAGGAGTGAGGGGAGCACCCACCAGGTGAGGACACCCCCACTCGGCCCTGCTTCTCCATCCTCACCCGGGGTCCTGGCCCTCCCCCCGCAGATGCTGTGGTTGCTGTTCCTGACCCTCTCAGGCCTGGGGGGCCCCGTGCCTCTGTCCCCGGGTGAGTCCTGACTCCCTGTCCCTTGCCCTGGCTGCCCAGACCCCTCAGCATCAGCTCAGAGGGTGATGGTCCTGGGAGGGACTGAGTGTGAGAGGCCATGCTGGGGTCCTTGACAGCCCCCCGCTTGGCTTCCCAGATCCTGACCTGGGGAGGGAGCAGAATGGCACCGTGGGGGTGCGCAATGCCCCTGCCGGCCAGTGGCCGTGGCAGGTCAGCCTCTGACTGCCCAGTAAGCAGCCTGAGCAGTGGCAGCACGTGTGTGTGGGCTCTCTCGTCCACCCCCAGTGGGTGCTGACCGCTGCCCACTGCACTGGACGATGAGTCAATCAGCCCGCTGCCCCCTTGGCCAGGGGAAGTGGGGGTGGGGAGTGGGCAGGGGGCTGGACGCTGGGCTGCAGGGAAAGCCACGTCTCTGCCAGCGGCCAGCCGGATTCCTGCT
>NW_006780388.1:3392365-3404502 GCF_000442215.2 Lipotes vexillifer
CTGCTGCGGGGCAGGCAGCTCCTCTGAGAAGCTCTGGTCTCCCCTCCCCCGGGGAAAACTTGCAGGCTTATGATGTCAGGGTCCAAGTCGGGCAGCTGAGACTCTATGACCATGACCAGCTGACAAAGGTGAAGCAGATCATCCGACACCCCAAGTTCAACTACAGCCTGTCTGCTGAGGGGGGCGGGGACATCGCCCCGCTGAGACTGGAGGCCCCTGTGATGCTCTCCCATCACATCCACGTGGTCTCGCTCCCGCCTGCCTCACTGAGGGTCCCAGAGAGGAAGATGTGCTGGGTGACTGGCTGGGGCTACACCAGGCTCGGCGGTAAGGCTCTGGGAGACCTAGTGGGTGTGTGTGGAGATTGCAGGGTAACCCGCTGGACAGGTGCTTGTGGCTTTGCTGAAAATGCTTTATTCCCTGTGATTTGGGGGAATCCTCTCCTTGTTTACTGTGGTAAAATATACCCAACAAAATTTTACCATTTTGATGGTTTTTCACCGTACAATTCAGTGGCATGAAGTACGTTCACATGGTTGTATGACCATCACCACCATCCGTCACCAGAACATCCTCCCAAAGAGAAGCTCCGTCCCAATTAAGCACTCACTCCGCCTCCCCAGCCTCTGGCGACCACCATCTACTTCCTATCTCTGTGGATTTTCCTGTTCTGGATGCTTCATATAAATGGGATCATACAGTGTGTGGTCTTTTGTGTCTGGCTTCTCTCACTGAACATGTTTTCAAGGCTTGTCCACGTTGTAGTGAGTGTCAGTGCTTCATTCCTTTTTTATGGCCGAGTAATATTCCACAGTGTGGATGGACCACATTCCATTGATGGATACCTGAGTGTTTTCCAGTTTTTGGCTCCTGAGAATCAGGCTGCTGTGAGCCTGAGGCTGCCAGCACCTGTTAGAGCAGCTGTTTTCAATTATTCTGGGTCTCTACTAGGCACAGGGTTTCTGGGCCATATGCTAATTCTACGTTTGATCTTTTGAGGGGAATTCCCCTTTGAACCTGAATGTGCACAGGGCCGGGGTCTCGGATGGGCAGGTTCGTGGGGACTCGCGGCCTTTATTCTCTGCCAGGCCACGACAGGCACTCCCATGGTTCTCACGTGGTCCTCACCGCGACCACTGGGAGGTGTTTGGACCTTGACTGTCCTCCTGTAGATGAACAAACCTGGAATCGAGAAGCTGGGGCCTACTCCTGGGCATATATCCAGAGAAAACCATAATTCAAAAAGATACATGCACCCCAACGTTCATTGCAGCACTATTTACAATAGCCAAGACATGGAAGCAACCTAAATGTCCACTGACAGATGAATGGATAAAGAAGATGTAGTACATATACACAATGGAATACTACTCAGCCATAAAAAAGAATGAAATAATGCCATTTGCAGTGACATGGATGGACCTAAAGATTGTCATACTGGTGAAGTAAGTCAGACAGAGAAAGACAAATATCATGTGATATCACTTATATGTGGACTCTAATAAAAATGGTACAAATGAACCTATTTACAAAACAGAAATACAGGCACAGATGTAGAAAACAAACTTACGGTTACCAAGGGGGAAAGGGCTAGGGAGGGATAAATTGGGAGATTGGGATTGACATATACATGCTACTATTTATAAATAGATAACTAATAAGAACCCACTGTATAGCACAGGGAAATCTACTCAGTACTCTCTAATGATCTATATGGGAAAAGAATGTAAAAAAGAGTGGATATATGTATATGTATAACTGATTCACTTTGCTGTACACCTGAAATGAACACAACATTATAAATCAGCTATACTCCAATAAAAATTAACTTAAAAAAAAGAGAGAAACTGGGGCCTGCTGTGGTTTCAGGTGTCAGAAGGTGAACATTTGAACCCATCTGGCTCAGAGCATTTCTTCAGGACAAGCCCGTGATCCATCCATTTCCAGGGAAAAAGAATTCCTGGGAGAACATGCTGCCTTTGGTTGTCTTGTCCTTAGGCTTATGGAGCCCAGATTCTAGTTGATGGAGCCCTGCGTCCTGGAGCTGGATGGGTTTAATGGCCGTGGGGAAGCTGAGTCCCAAGGCCAGGGGTGGCTGGTTCTAGACCCCAGGGTCAGGGCTGGCAGTGGGGCCCCCGTGCCCTCCACACACCCAGTGGAGCCCCACGCCAGCTGGAGCAGAATGAGTACCTGCACTCAACTAGCCCCTCCCTGCAGCGCCACTGCCCCCACCCTACCACCTGCAGGAGGTGAAGGTGCCCATCGTGGGGAACGAGGTCTGTAACCAGCGCTATTAGAACTCTTCTGCAGACACCACCAACCAGATCATCCAGGACGACATGCTGTGTGCAAGGAGCGAGGGCCAGGACTCCTGCCAGGTGGGACCCCAGGCCCACCCGTCCTCTGGCTCCTCCCAGCCCACAAAGCTCCATTGCAGGGGCGTGTGGAGGTGCTCGCTGAGGGCTGCCTTTCCCACAGGGTGACTCCGGGGGCCCCTGGTGTGCAGCTGGAATGGCACCTGTGTCCAGGTGGGGGTTGTGAGCTGGGGAGATGTCTGTGGCCATCGCGACTTCCCTGGGGTCTACACTCGGGTGACGAGCTATGTCTCCTGGATCCGCCAGTACATCCCCCACCCTAGATGGGGCCGGGGTGGGGTCTGCACAATGGGGAGATGGGTGACTTTCCCCGCTGATGCGCTGCTTCTTCCCCAATGGCAGCCTTGTCCTCCCAAACCTCCCCTTCAGCTCACCACCCGAGACCCTCCCGGCCCCCTGTCTGGGGAGGGAGAGATGGGAAGAAGCTCTGAATGCTGGGGCCTCTCAGCAGTGGGGTGGCCCGCAGCCTCCTGCCCACCCTCTGTTTCCCATTAAACTTGGAAAAGTCAGCTCCTGGCTGTGGTTTGGGATAGTGGCATGGACGCATCATGGTGTTGGCTGAGGGAACAGTGGGGGGGTCCTCCCTGAGGGGTCCCTGGGCTCTGGCATCAGGCTGGGTTCCCCCGTCTGGGTATGGGGACGTTTTCCCGGGAACCTTTCTGGGAGCTCAGGTGGGTTAATCTCAGTGTCTGCACCTTTCCGCCGGGAATGGCTCCGAGTTTGTTCTGATCACCAACCCCGCCTCCCCAGCCCGGTGATGCTGATTCAGGACACTCACCCCCAAGACTGGGGTCTAGAGAGTGTAGGAGGAGTTTTAATCCAGGAGGTGTAAAGGTGACCCTGAATCCTTCCCACCTGTGCCCGTTTCAGGGATGCAAGGTGAGTGTGGCCCTCACCCCTGCTTGGCTGAGGTCAAAGCTGCAGGTGATGGAGGGTCCACTGCCCAGGGACCAGCCATCCTGTGAGCCCCTTTCACCTGACCTCATTTCTCTCCCTGAGGCTTAGGACTCAGCTGTGGAAAATCAGTCCCACCTGGGGCCTGGAGGTGCCTGGGGACACAGGGATCCTGCCCCGTTCTGTAGCATTCACAAGCTTGGGGTCCAGGAGAGTATGGGCCCCAGGCCATGGTGTGGTCCACTCTGGAGGAGCTAGGATGCTCTCTCCTCCCTCTCCATGCCTTTGTCCAGACCTGGATCCCGGGGGCAGGAAGCCACCCTGGCCTGTGCCTCAGGGACACGAGGCCTGAGGCTCAGGGTGCTATGTGCTGGGTTCTTAGGGGCTAGGGCTGTGACGGGGAGGGGGACCGCCCTGGGGTAGCGAGCCACCCCCTCCGTGAAACGGGAGCACATTTCCCCAAATGGGCAGAGGAGGCTCTCCCCATCCTGGAGGGCCCCCGTGGGCACCTTCAAACCACAGGGAACGACCCCACGAGACTGTGGAGGGCCTGTACCCATGGCGGCAGCCTCGGACGTGGCCGGACAGTGGGTGGAGACCACCACCGTCGGAAGCAGGCTGTTCCCAGAGGGAAAAGGCACTGGGATGCTGGGCCCCCAAGGCCTGGAGCTGAACCCCCTCTGATATAGCACTCCTGGGGGTCTGGTCCCTGGGGAGGGCCTGGCTGGGACTGGCGGCCTAAGGCTGAGCGGGGCCACCCTTGACCACCCCAGCACTGGGCACTGCTTCAGGAGCTTCGCTGCATTTACCGAGGCAGAAGTCACCTGCTGCCTGCCTGCCCCTGGGCGCACCACTCCCCACCCCACCCCCGCCCCTGTCCCCCAAAGGACCTTCCGGGACAGGCCTGACAGATGAGCCAAATGACCTGCAGTTCCACCTGGAGCCACACGGGGCAGCCAAGCACTCACCCTCCAGGAGGAAGGCGGAGGGGCAGGCTGCCCAGAGTCAATCTGACCTGAAGTGGGAGGAAGCACGACCCCAGAACAGTCGGTAATAGGTCCTGATGCTAAAAGAGGAAGTCCTCCCTCCGTGTTCTTTGGAATTGTCTGTGCTATCGCTGGCCCAAAGGAATTCTGTATTACTTTCAGAAAATCTCATTAAAGTCAATGAAAAAAATCCAGCTGGGATTTACACTGGAATCACATTGAATCTGCAGGTCACTTGGAGAAAGATTAACATCTCCATGATATGTTGTCCTATCCAAGATGAAGATCTATCTCTCCATCAATTTAGGTCTCTTCAGAAACGCATCCGAATAGTACATCCATGTTCATAGCAGCACTATTCACAATAGCTCAAAGGTGGAAGCGACCCAAGTGTCCATTGACAGATGAATGGATAAGCAAAACGTGGTCCATATGTACAGTGGAACATTATTCAGGTTAAAAAGGAAGGAAATTGGGACACAGGCTACAACATGGGTGAACCTTGAGGACATTATGCTGAGTGAAATAAGCCAGTCATAAAAGGACAAACACTCTATGATCTTACTTCTATGAGGTCCCTAGAGGAGTCAAATCCACAGAGACAAAAAGTAGAATAGTGGTCACCAGCGTCTGGGGGAGGGGGATAGGGAGTTAGTGTTTAATGGAAACAGTTTCAGTTTTACAAAATGAATAGAGTTCTGGAGAGGATGATGGGGATGGTTGTACAACAATACGAATGTATTTAATACCACTGAACTGTACACTTAAAGTGTTTAAGATGATAAATGTTATGTGTATTTTACCACAATAAAAACTTGGAAAAATCTTAATAATGTATTACAGTTTCTCTTTTTAGAGTTCTTGCACCCCTTTTAACAGACTTATTCCTAGAGACTCTGAAAATGGTGTACTCTCATTAGACTTTCTAGCTGTTTGTTGATGGTATATAAAAAGGCGACACTTTTTTTCCCTCTTTTCATTACACTTGTTAGGACTTCCAGTACCATGGTAAATAATAGTGGGGCTAGTATTCCTTGGCTTATTTTTTTGTTTGTTTTATAGAAGAAACTTCTAATCATTATCCAGTTAGGGTAATGTTTCCTCTAGGTTTTTATTTTTATAGATGTGCTTTACTAGGTAAAGGCAATTCCTTCTCATACTTGTGTCTAAGAGATTTATTCTTCTACCTAATGAATTGAATGATTTTTTTTTTGTGCTTATTGAGATGATCATATGATTGCTCTGTTTTAGTCTGTCCACGTGGTGGATTACATTCATGGACTATTATTAATAAGCCAGACTTGAATTCCTGCACACACCCAGCCTGGTCATGTTATCTTGTGTTCTCAGGTGGGTACAACTTATTGATTTTTAGAAGCCTGTTGATGTTTACATTTTCCTTTCTTATTATGATTTTGATCTGGTGTCAGCATCAGTCTTATGGTGATATTTTAGAATAGGATGTGTAAGGCTCCCTCTTTCCCTCTCTTTGGGGAAGACTTTGTGTAAAATTGGGCTGATCAATTGCTTGAAATTTTGGTAGAGCTCATTTTTAAAATATCCATGCCTGGAGCTTTTATTTTTCCCTTAAGATTTTTTGTATGGTCCCAGTTTCATGATTATTTTCACAAATTGTTGTTTCCATGATCTCTCTGTAGGATCTGGTTTATTGAGGTGTAAGGGACATCCAGTAAAATTTGTCAACTTTAGGGTGCAGATCTATGAGCTCTGACAGATGCACCACTGCACTGTAGGTGTAGAACAATTACCTCACTCTAAAAAATCCCCGTGTGCCACGCTCCCAGCCCCAGCCTCTGGCCTCTGGGCCGCATCCGTTGTCCAACCCTCCCCCCCTGCATGGATACACTGCTGTTTGCTTACCTCTCTTTTTTTTTTTTTTTGCAGTACGCGGGCCTCTCACTGCTGCAGCCTCTCCCGTTGCAGAGCACAGGCTCCGGACGCACAGGCTCAGCGGCCATGGCTCACGGGCCCAGCCGCTCTGCGGCATGTGGGATCTTCCCGGACCGGGGCACAAACCCGTGTCCCCTGCATCGGCAGGTGGACTCCCAACCACTGTGCCACCAGAGAAGACCTCTCATTTATTTTTACTTGAAGTTTCTTGCTTTCTTTCTTTTTTCACCTGAATTTACCAGTTTAGGACATTGGTATTGTTTCAGGTTTTTGATGATTATGCATAAGGCCAACCTGAACCTTTTATATAGGTTTTAATGGGAATGTGCTTCCATTTCCCTTGTTCACGGAAAGCCTGTGTTTTGCTTCATCCTCACTAGCCCTTGGCTTTGTCAATGGCATTAAAATGCCATTTTAACTGGTTTGCTTTTATTTTAATTTGCATTTTCCTAATGACTAAGGCCATTGAGCATTTTCATGTGCTTATTTGCCATCCTCATAGCTTCTCTTGCAAACTGTTTACATCTTTTGAACAATTTCTCTAATTGGGTTTTTGTTTTCTCACGATGGTATTTGGGGAATTCTTTATATGTTCTGGTTACAAGTATTTTATGCTTTGCAATTATTTTCTCCCTGTGACTCCTCCTCCCATTTTCTTAGGAGTGATTTTTGAGGAACATAGGTTCTAAATTGTGGTGAAATCCATTTATCCCAAATTTTCTTTTTATGAATCATGCTATCCTTTGGCTAGTATTTGCTTGTAATATCTTTTTGCATCCTTTTACTTTCCACATTTGCTTCTCTCTTGTAAACAGTGTACATCCGGATGTGTTTCTGATACCCGCCTTCAACAGTGGTGTTTTAATTGTTGACTTCACTGTTGTTGCATTTATATAATCACTGATATGGTCAGACTGGTTTCTCCCACCTTAATTTACTCATTTATACTGTTCCAATATTTCTGTGTCTTTTCCTCCTTCTCCCCTTTCTTCTAGAACAGACGTCTGTATGTAATCTCAATAAGAGAAGACATTTATCAGCTGCTCACATCTCCTGGTCTCACATCCCCTCGAATCTGACATCTTGATATCATCTAGACTGTTAATTCTGGGTTACTGTGGTTCTCTCTTCTCTTTCTCTCTGACATGATCTATTTTAGAAAGATAACAGTAGGCCTGATGATGAGATTTGATTTCCTTTGCCGAATATATCTCTTGGGACATTTTCCTTTTATGAGAGCTTTACTGAAACTGGTTCAAAGGTTTGGGATGTGGTGTTTCTGAGAATATGCTTATGTTGCCCTCATCCTCAAATGGCCATTCGATTGCTTCTAAATTGTTTTCTTCACCACTTGCTGTCAAATGATCTGATACAACATCTGGTTTGTGTTCTTTTAAATGATCTATGACTTCTCGAAATGTTAGACATAATCGGGATCCCCCAACTGCCTGACTCACCCGGCCCAGCCCTGCCCCTGGAGGATGCTGCCTGCTGTCTTTTTTTTCAGTTCTGCCCTGAGACGAAGATTCAGGGGAGGCACCATGTGGAAAGGAAGGGAACTGTGGCGGGGAAGAGACAACGGCTGGTGACACGTGTGTGGAGAGTGTTCCCACTATGGGTAACCGAGGCTCTTCAGGAGCCAGGAGAACATATGGCTCCGAGTCATTCCTTCCGAGGGACCAGGGAGCCAGCCCATCAGTGGGTGGAACTGCCCGATACCCCGTCTTGCTGTGTAGGTTCTGGAGGGTGAGCCAGCTGCACCGACAGCAGAGCCAGGGTGTGAGAGTCTCTGCTGGGATGAGTCTTCACCTGCAGACTGCGTGGCTGACGTGGGGCTCCGTCCTGAGGATGGAGAAGAAGCTGGGTCACGTGCCCCTGCTCTCACCAGGCACGTTTGATGAGAGCCGAGTTTTGAGCTGGTTCCCATCGTCTGGACAGGATTTATGGGGGAGAACAGGGATCTGAGGTCCTTTCAGGCTGAGGGCAGGGTGAGGACAGGGAGTGATGGGGGCTCCAAGCCCAGGCTACGTGGTGCCACGTGGTGCCACGTGCTGCCATGAACAGGCCACGAGTCTCAGCCCCAGAGACGGACCACAAACACAGAGGGGGCTTCTCAGAATAAGGGACAGAATGTGAGCATTAGAAAACTGGTCCCGCAGCCCCGTCCCCAGGAAGTGCTCTTTAAAGCATCCAGAAGGGACCATTTTGCAGCCCAGATGGGTAAAGATTGAGAAGATGGTACCCAGAGATGGGAGAACGAGGGATACAGACGTTCTCAGGCCGATGACAGGTGCCACCACTCTGCAGGGCGGGTGCCGGAGGGCGTGCGGCTCCAGAGCCAGGCCGCCGGCCCTCGGGGATGTGAGGTGGGAGATCGGCCCTGTCAGCACTTGATTCAAACAGAAACACCCTGTGCATGTTCGTGGTAGCAGAATCGGGACACAACCTCAAACCTGAGGTTTGAGATGAATGACTGAGTTGGGGGTGGCCCTGTTACCGTCCAGGCTACTGCAGGCAGACGCGGAAAGAGGCGATGCTGGTGTCACTGCAGACGCAGACGTGCGTGAACAGGGACGGGGTTGGGCACACGGATGCCGAGGCGTCACCCACTGAAAACACCAAGCGAGTGAAACAGCGTGCCCTACGGTGAGAGCGCCCCCCGACCCCTCTGCAGCATGTTCAAGGCAGAGGTGCCCTGTCAGATGGCCGTCACCACACAGTCTTCAAACGACAAACACAGGAGAGGGTGTGGAGGAAAGGGAACCCTGCCACCCTGCTGGTGGGAATGTAAACTGGTGCAGCCACTGTGGAGGACAGTATGGAGTTTCCTTAAAAACCTAAAAATAGAGTTGCCATATGATCCAGCAATCCCACTCCTAGGCATGCATACAGACAAAACTATAACTGGAAAAGATACATGCACCCCAATGTTCATAGCAGCACTATTTACAATTGCCAAGACATGGAATTGTACCTAAATGTCCATCGACAGATGAATGGATAAAGAAGACGTGGTATGTATACAATAGAACACTACTCAGTCATAAAAAAAGAATGAAATAATGTCATTTGCAGCAACATGATTATCATACTAAGATGATCATACGAAGTGAAGTAAGTGGGAGAAAGACAAATTTCACATATCACTTACATGTGAAATCTAAAATATGATACAAATGAACTTATTTACAAAACAGAAACAGACTCACAGACTCAGAAAACAAACTTATGGTGAACAAAGGGGAAAGGGGAGGAGAAGGGATAAATTAGGAGTTTGGGATTAACAGACACACACCTGCCATATGTAAAACAGACAGCAAACAAGGATCCACTGTAGAGCACAGGGAACCGGATTCAATATCTTTTAATAACCTATAATGGAAAGAACATGAAAAGGAATACATACATATATGTAACTGGATCACTGTGCTGCACGCCTGAAACTAACGCAACATTGTAAATCAACTCTACTTCAATTAAAAAATTAAAAAAAACCCCAAAACAACAAAGTAAAGAGCCATCACAGCAGGACAGGATTTCCTCGGCTCCTGGTGGACACTGTGGTATGCAGTGTATTTTTCCCTCCCTGTGGAATTCTTCACAGAAAACACCTAATACTTGTGAGCGCGTGTGTTCTAAGGACAAATAAGATTAAAATAAAAGGCTTAATTCCCCCGTTGAAAATAAGGGGAGGACTTCCCTGGTGGCACAGTGGTTAAGAATCCTCCTGCCAATGCAGGGGACACGGGTTCGAGCCCTGGTCCGGGAAGATCCCACGTGCCACGGAGCAACTAAGCACGCGCGCTGCAACTACTGAGCCTGCGCTCTAGAGCCCGCGAGCCACAGCTACTGAGCCTGCACTCTAGAGCCCGTGCTCCACAACAAGAGAAGCCACTGCAATGAGAAATCCACGCACCACGATGAAGAGTAGCCCCCGCTCGCCACAACTAGAGAAAGCCCACGCGCAGCAGCAAAGACCCAACGCAGCCAAAAGTTAATTAATTAATTAATTTAATTAAAAAGAAAATAAGGGGAGAGGGCTTCCCTGGTTGCGCAATGGTTAAGAATCTGCCTGCCAATGCAGGGGACACGGGTTTGATCCCTCCTCCGGGAAGATCTCACATGCCACAGAGGGACTAAGCCCACGAGCCACAACTACTGAGCCCGAATGCCACAACTGAAGCCTGCAAACCTAGAGCCCATGCTCTGCAATAAAAGAAGCCACTGCAATGAGAAGCCTGTGCACCGAAGCCAAGAGTAGCCCCCGCTTGGCACAACTAGAAAAAGCCCATACGCAGCAACAAAGATCCAACACAGCCAAAAATAAATAAATAAAATAAATAAATTTTTAAAAAAAGAAAATAAGGGGAGAGATTCCCCCCTCCCTTTCCTCGGATCATTTACTTAGAAGGCGGGTAAACACCCTCCTCTCTTTGAAATGCCTGCTAACCCTTCTGAAGACTAGACAGGCCTCTTGTCAGCTCTGTGACCCCGGAGAGTCTTTCTCAAGGACCTGGGAGTCTCTCCTTAAGATGTGAACATCCAGGGAGGTGGCGTCCGTCCCCCAGCTTCTGGGAACCCCAAGTTACAGCACTGTTGTAATGGCACAGGACCCTCTGGGGCCTTCCCTGCACAGGCCACTCCCTCTCCGCATGCCTCCGCCTGCTTCTTGTCTGGAGGAAAACTTTAGCCAAAGAATATATTTAATCAGAGAAATGAGAAAAATGCAGAAACAAAGGAAAAGAGTCAAGCAAGACAAAAAAATAATAGTTTAGCCATTGAACAAAGTCAAGGACTTTTAGTGTCTTCTCAAGGGCCACAGATAGTATTCTGAGCCATATTCTTTGAGCTGTTTTGTAGATACTGAAATTCCCACCAAATAAAAAAAAAGCTACCTGTAGGAATTCCCTGGTGGTCCAGTGGTTAGAACTCTGTGCTTCCACTGCAGGGGCCCAGGTTCAATCCCTGGCTGAAGAGCTAAGATCCTGCAAGCTGTGATGCAAGGCTGGAAAAAAAAACGTTAACTACATGATAACCAGACTGTAGCCATGACACAGCTACTCCATCTTACATAATTCCAAGAACCAACTCAAACAGGAAACATCCAGTGGGGCGGTCTCCCCCAGCTGCCGGGTCTCCTCCCCAAATGCCTCCATGATGGGTAGGACCCTGTTTGCATTTCGAGGCTTTGTCCAGCTGTACCTGTGACAGGTCCCACTGGGCACCTGCGGGCACTGGGTTCATGGCCTGTTCCAGTGCCTCCTGCCTCGTTCTGGGGGCCTGTGAACAGCATCCGGCTGTGGGGCCAGCCTGCTGGGCACAAGGGGTGCAGAGCCAGGGCCTGAGGATGACCGAGATTGGGGAGCTTCCCAGCACCCCCAAACCACAGTGCCCAAACTTGGCCCTACTTGTTGAAAACGTGTGTGAGCAGAAAAGAACCAGGCAGGCGAGGGGCCCCCAGCATCTCCCCTCCTTCCCAGGGCCGGGGGCTCCTTGGCTCAGCTATGATGCAACCTTGGCTGGGCCGGAGGCCTGGGGTCAGAGATAGGGTTTGGGTAACACCCACCGTTCCCATCACCTCATCTCTTCTTGTGACACTGTGTGGGGGCCGCAGGTGGCCCAGCAAAGCACAGACCCCAGGGGGCCTTAGACACAACCTTCCTGGTAGCCTGAGGCCCTAGGTCCTGAGCGCCCCTCCCTTGGGGGACACAGGCACCATCCGTGAACCATAGACAGGGCAAACCATTGACAGGAACTCCTAGGACTTCAGCGCATCCCAGCTCCTTCTGAGATGCCCCAGCTCAGCCACGACCTCACCCTCCCCTGGGGTCTTCTTTCTGGTGAGCTGATGGGAAGTGGGGTTGTGGGGAGTGGTGGAAGAGGTGGGGACACTAGTCTGCTTGGGCAGCCAGAGAGCGAAGCCCCACAGACAGGGGTGTGGCGTGGGGCTCAATAGCAGGGATGTGTAGTC
>NW_006780388.1:3404550-3409855 GCF_000442215.2 Lipotes vexillifer
TGTGTCTCCTCCCAGTCCCGGTGCTGGACGTGGAGATCAGGGTGTGGGCAGGGCTGGGTCCTCCGGAGGCCTCTGTCCTCGGCGTACACACGACCGCCTTCTCCCTGTGTCTTCCATGGTCTCCCCTGTGCAAATCTGTGTCCTGATCTCCTAAGGACACTGGGCACATTGATTAGGGCCCATCCTAACAACCCCATTTTACCTTCATCACCTCTCTAAAGACCCTCTCCCCAAATGCAGTCACATCCTGAGGAACCAGGGGAACGGGGCTTCAACATAGGAATTTTGGGGACACAACTCAGGCCATAACAGGGCCCCCCTCCTCCCTGGGGAGTTGGGAGAAACACCTCCGTCCCTCCCCTGTCTGACTGTCTTCTCTCAAGTGCACACACCTCCCCACGCACAGGTAGCAAGATCTCTGGTCCCAGGCTCTCCCAGAAGACAGCTTGAAGGTGGGGTCCAGGCAGCAGGCAGAGGGCTGCTAGCTCCCAAAGGGCTTGGAACAGGGACCAGGGGTGGGGACCAAGGAATTCCAGACCTTCCTTCCTCTGATTCTTTCCCAATCTCAAAACCTCAGCACAAAACAGGCCCTCAGCGACATTTCTACCCTACGGGCCCCAGACCCGTCCTGCCCTCTGAGGCTGTGGTCCTGCCCTCTGATGACCACATACCCTCAAGAAGCCTGGGTCCCCAGCATTCCCATGGGTCCCTGACAGCCTGGCCCCCACACTCAATGCTGGAACTTTCCTTTGGCCTGTATTTGGAGCCTCTGTTTCTGAGTCAGTAGATGTGAGTCCTCAGGGTCCACGCAGAGAACTTCAGTGGTGGGTGTCATCAGCCCAGCGGCTGGGCTCCAGGCCCAGGGAGCATCCATAGGTCCCTGGGAGTGACTGGTACCCAGAAGAGCAGGACCCTCGGCTCAGGGCTGAATGGCAGCTGCTGAAAATCCATCCCCGCCTCTGCTTAAAGACACTTCCCTGAAAAAGCAGCCGGGGCCATGCCCCAAGGAACGCCTCCTTCCTTCCTCATGTTTCTCTCTCTCTGCACACTGCATTCACGACCCGTGTCCTTCCCAATGGGACCCACTCCAGCAGAGCGGCCCCAGGCCCCGGGCCGCTTACTTCTCCCGCCGCCTAGGCCCAGCGTTGTTGGACCGGCCATTGGTCACCCTGGCCCCCACAAGGAGAAGACTGGTCTGGCTGCAGCACACAGCCCGGGGCCCACTTCCTGTGTTAGGAGGATGAATGGGGCTCTGGAGGGACAGACACAGGGCAGAGCCGTGGAGGCAGCACCGAAGGAGGCAGCCCTGTCCCATCCAATTGCAGCCGGAGCCTCAGGCCGCCCATCCCATAGCTGGTGCTGGGGGTCTGAGTGCTCCCGTCCAGGCACACTGCAGACGCTGTGGCTACTGTTCCTGACCCTCCCCTGCCTGGGGAGCTCTGTGTCCGTGACCCTGGGAGAGTCCAGACCTCACCCGGTGCCCTAATGCTCCCAAGATCCGTCTCTGCTACCAAGATCGGCCCACGGTGCAGGGGGCATCTTCTCCCTTCTGAACAGCTTTGCCTGCTCCTGAGCTCTGGGAAGGTCATTGTCTGGGTCCCTGACAGCCCCATAACTTGCTTCCCCGGGCTCCAGCCCTGGACGTGAGTTGGTGGGCATCGTGGTGGGGTGTGATGTTCCAGCCAGTAGGTGCCGGTGGCAGGTCACCCTGAGGTTCTACAATAGGACAGCTGGCCGGTGGCTGCACGAATGTGGGGACTCCCTCATCTACCCCCAGTGGGTGCTGACCGCTGCCCACTGCATTGTTCCGTGAGTAGTGCCTGCCCCTGTCCCTGTGGCTGGGTGCAAGGGGGGTGGGGAGCACAGAGGGCTAGGGGAGGTGTGCAGTGGGCTCCCTTGGGGCCCCTCCCCAGCTCTGGGGACCCCCAGCCTCCTCTGAGAAGCTCCAGTCCCCTCTCCCCCAGGGGAAACTTGCAGGCTTATGACGTCAGGGTCCAAGTCGGGCAGCTGAGACTCTATGACCTTGACCAGCTGACAAAGGTGAAGCAGATCTTCTGACATCCCGAGTTCAACTACGGCCAGTCTGTTAAGAGGGGGGCATCGCCCTGCTGAGACTGGAGGCCTCTGTGATGCTCTCCCATCACATCCACGTGGTCTCGCTGACGCCTGCCCCACTGAGGGTCCCTGAGAGGAAGATGTGCTGGGTGACCGGCTGGGGTGATGTCAGATTCAGTTGTAGGTATTGGGGAGACTTGGTGGAGAAGGATGAGGGGCGGGGGGGCCAGGTCTTCATGGAAAGTGGCTCACCCTACGGACATTTTGGATCCCAGGGCAGGGTGTGCTGCCTGGGTTCTGGGTGTGAAGCTTCTGGAGCAGACCTCAGGGACTGGTGGACCTGGCCAGGCAGCTCTGGGTTCCGGTTTAGCCTCTGCTGTAGCCGTCCTGGGCTCTGACCCCTACAGCCTGAGCACACAAGGCAGTCATCACGTCACAGGGAGGAAGTCTGGGGTCACTGAGTGTGGTGACCCTCCAAGGTCCAGGGGCTCCTGTGTTGCTGAAGCGGACTTTGCCCGGGGAGCCTGTGAGTCCTCACACTCTGCTTGCTCGTCCTGTCCCGGGCACGGGCAGCGCAGGCTCTGACCGGTGGAGTCCTGTGTCCTGCAGCTAGATGGACATCTAGACGTTTAGAGTCATGCGGTCAGACCCTGATCGTCGTGGCAGAGGGGAAGCTGAGTCACAGGACCAGGGGCGACTGGGTCTAGACCCCAGGGTCAGGGCTGGCTGTGGGGCCCCTGTGCCTCCTGCGGACCCAGGGAAGCCCCACCCCAGCTGGAGCAGAATGAATACCTGCCCTCACCCAGCCCCTCCCCATAGCGTCACTTCCCCTGTCCTACCACCTGCAGGAGGTGGAGGTGCCCGTCGTGGGGAACAAGGTCTGTAATCTGCACTGTTGGAAATTTTTATTTATTTATTTATTTATTTATTTATTTTTTTAACATCTTTATTGGGGTATAATTGCTTTACAATGGTGTGTTAGTTTCTGCTTTATAACGAGTGAATCAGTTATACATATACATTATGTTCCCATATCTCTTCCCTCTTTGTCTCCCTCCCTCCCACCCTCCCTATCCCACCCCTCCAGACAGCCACAAAGAACCGAGCCGGTTTCCCTGTGCCATGCGGCTGCTTCCCACTGGCTATCTACCTTACGTTTGTTAGTATATATATGTCCATGTCTCTCTCTCGCCCTAACACACCTCACCCTTCCCCCTCCCCATATCCTCAAGTCTGTTCTCCAGTAGGTCTCTGTCTTTATTCCTGTTTTACCCCTAGGTTCTTCATAACATTTTTTTTTCTTAAATTCCATATATATGTGTCAGCAGACGGTATTTGTCCTTCTCTTTCTGACTTACTTCACTCTGTATGACAGACTCTAGGTCTATCCACCTCATTACAAATAGCTCAATTTTGTTTCTTTTTATGGCTGAGTAATATTCCATTGTATATATGTGCCACATCTTCTTTATCCATTCATCCGACGATGGACACTTAGGTTGTTTCCATCTCCGGGCTATTGTAAATAGAGCTGCAATGAACATTTTGGTACATGACTCCTTTTGAATTATGGCACCACAACAAAGAGTAGCCCCCGCTCGCTGCAACTAGAGAAAGCCCGCGCGTAGCAACAAAGACCCAACGCAGCCAAAAAGAAAAAAACAACTTAATAGGGTCTAAACCTGAGTGGTTTCACACCAGAAAAACCTACGGGGACAATTTACCACATGAACAGAGTAGAGATGGAGGGACAACCAGGTGACAGCTCAGTGGATAAGGAAGAAGCATTTGATTCTTTTTTTTAAAAAATTAATTATTTTATTTTTTGGTTGCCATTGTGCCTTTGTTGCTGCGCCTGGGCTTTCTCTAGTTGCGATGAGTGGGGACTACGCTTCCATATGGTACGTGGGCTTCTCATTGCGGTGGCTTCTCTTGTTGCAGAGCACTGGCTTCTAGGCACGAGGGCTTCAGTAGTTGCTGCACGCGGGCACAGTAGCTGTGGCACATGGTCTTAGTTGCTCTGCGGCATGTGGGATCTTCCTGGACCAGGGATCGAACCCGTGTCCAGTGAATTGGCAGGTGGATTATTAACGATTGCGCCACCAGGGAAGTCCCAAGAAGCATTTAATTCTTTTGGTAGATAATACAGACTTTGGTGATAGAGCTCTTAGCCATCTTGTGTGAGGAGGGCTTCCTCTGCTGGATAAGGGGATCCCATTGCAGCCCCTCCTTCCATGAGGGAGGGACGGGCAGGGGTGCCCAACACAGCCCAGCACAGGTTCCCCCCAGGCAGCACACAAGCAAATGGCACCTCTCCCAGGGTGTGAGGATCAGAAGGGAAGGAAGGAGACGGTCAGGAAGAGATGATGCTCTGAGAAGAATTCCCAAGGCTAATACGAGCCAGCAAAGCAGCTTCGTACAAGATCAAGGGAAGACCAATACCCTAAAAATCCATAGTGCTTCTAGAATCTGGCACGATCAATTAGGAGAGTCATCAGTAAGACAGCATTTCCAAGAACTATAACCTAGACAGAAATCTAAAAAGCTCATGCAAGCTTTCACAGAGGAAATCATCCAATTGTAGTAGAGGACATTAACTGTTACTAAATGGACAGATGGATTATGGCCTCGGCCATCACAAAGATGTCAAGTCTTAGCAACTCCAATAGAAATACTCAATACCGTGGGCAAGTGTTGTGACCAGACCAGGTTCGTGTGCCCAACGCACAGCAAGAGATGCCCAAAGGTACTGAGATGCCAAGGGTAGCAGCAGAGAAAGAGCTTACTCACCAGGCAGCCACAATCTCAAACCTGCCTCCCTGATGGCGAGGAGCTGGGGTATTTATGGGATAAGGAAGCAGGGTGGTCCCGGACCAGGGGAGCATGGGGAAAGGTGATTGAAGATAAGAGAATGGTGAGGTAATCGTGGCTCTGAGCAGATGCAACTAAGCTACAGGCTTTCTCATGGGCTCCATATTCAGAAAAGGGTGGGTCCACATGCTCTGAGGCAGAGTTTGGGACCCAGTTGGAGGCTCAGGGTTCCTAAGCAGTCTTAACCGGCTTGAGCTCAAACTGGACACATTTGACTCCAAGTACCTGGAAAACAACTTGGGCAACTATCAGATTGTTTAGGCTACATGCTGCTTGGAGGACCCGAACGTTTTTGTAGCAGCAATGAAAGGAGGTTGCTCAGTGAAGGCGGGTCCAGGGTTGATGGATCTAACTGATGATTACCCTGGGTTTCAGCAGG
>NW_006780388.1:3409904-3447164 GCF_000442215.2 Lipotes vexillifer
CAGCAGGACAAGCTGATTTTTAAGTTTTGATGGTAGTTTGTGGGAATAAAAAGTTATCATTAAACTCTTTTATGATTAAAGAGAGAACTAAAGTTAAGTTATAAGACCCAATAGGATTTGACAACCAAATCCTTGAGTGCAATACAGTTTGTTGACCCAGGATGGAAGAGGTGTTCACATACTGAGGTCTGGGGAGGTCATTCTGCCTCATATGTGATTGAACTCAAATTTTATGCTAACCTAAAACAGCCTGTTTGTGGCCATCAAACATACTTTATACATCTGCTTTAATTATTAAAGACAAGGGCCCATTGACCAGAAGTAAAGAATGTCCGTGATAAAAATAAAGATGAAATGTCTCTCTTTGCGGGACACCAGTGTGAAGGAATGTATCCCTGATTTGTTTGATGTTCTTTGTTCTGTCAAGACAAAACTGTGCTGAAAACCCTGCTTCTCCAGAGCAGTTCCTAAGAGCTACTGACAGCTGTCTCCTGGGCTACAGTTCTCAGTTTGGCTCAAATAAATCTCTCCTCTATTCCTATTATAGATCATTTATTGATTATTTCTGTCGACATATAGAAACCTTGAGATTCAAAGTGCTAGACTAGCTCTGTTCAATACCCATTTCCCGCCAGCATCTTCTGTTTTGCATCTGATTTTAAGATGAAAAAGACCAAGTTGCCTTCTGGACAGAGAGGTCTTGGTCATGAGCAAAGAGAACAAAATTCTTTAACAAGTTCAGACGTGCCCGGTTGCTTGTAATTCTTGTCAAATGTCACTGAATTGAGAGTAAGGGGCATCTGTGAGAAGTAAATTCTAACTACAGAGGTTGTAATATTCCATCTCAAGGTTTCATGAATCCCCAAAGTCATACACTGTGTGGCCTTTTGTGTCTGGCTTCCTTCACTGAGCATGACGCTTGCAATGAACATTTACCTTATGAAGTTCCTTGCCGCTGAAACCCTTTTGTGTGGGCTGGTCTCCATTTCCTGAGTGGTCTGTGGTTCTGAGGGGCCCTCTTTGGAAGTGTTTGTCAGGCCTGAGTGTCATGTGACTGTCCCCTGTCCCCGAAGGGGGTTCCCTGCAGGAAGAGAGGCACCTAGTCCAGGTGGGTGTGGTCACCTGGGGCATCAACGGCTCCACGATTGAGATGCCTCTGTCTCCAACAAGGTCCAGACCCCTGTGGCCTGGATCTGGCAGCAAGTCCGCAGGCACTGGTGAGCCCCAGGCCTGGGCCGCGCTGCCGGTCAGCGCAGGATCCAGGTTTTCTGCCACATCATGTCCCCGATGCCAAGCTCCTCATCCCACACCTCCCTTCCCCATGCTCAGCCCTTCCCTCTCCTGCCCCGTGGGGCCCCATGCTTCCCTAATGGTGGGGAGAGGCAGGGTGCAGCTCCTGGGGGGTTGGGGTGCTGGGAGGCTGTGTTTGTCTCATTAAGCAGTCTGGGTAAACAGTTTGGTCTTTGAGGTGGGTGTGGCTGCAGGGCCGGTGAACTCAGCTCTCCCATTTGGAATCCTGGAGTGCTGGGGACTTGGGCTTGGCCAGGGGGAGTATGGGTGGATGAGGTGGTTGGAGACCCTTCCTCAACCCTGGGCCACCATCCCCTAACTTGTTCTGTGTGCAGTGCATGCCGTCACCAAGTGAGGGTGCTGGTGGTTGCACAGCTCATAGTCATCCCCAGGATCTCATTCATACATATATTCATTCATTCCACCAATGTCAGTGGGTGCCATGTCCTGGCTACAGAGGAATAATTTTGCCTTCCTTGATCTCAGGGGAGGGGAGGTGGATGTGCACCAAGGATTTGGAATGCAGTATGGAAGGCCGTGTTGTAGAGAGATGTACAAAGTCCCTAAAGGAGCCCTGTGGGTGGGTGCCTGATGGGGGAGGTGCCCTGAGTGAGAAGTTGAAAAAGTCCTTAGAATTTGCTGTATTACTAGACTTTTATGATAAATTTGTATTGTGCACCAAGAATGGAGAAAAAGGTATGGAAAGAATGTTAATAACATTGGACTCTTCCTGTCAGCGAGGAGGGGCTTGTCCAAATCTTCAAGGTTGAAGCTCCATTTGCAGTGCCCCTGGGGGATTCAGGTAGGCCAGGCTGGGTGACGAGAGGCTCACACACTTGGAAAAATCCTCCCTACCGCCCATGACTGTGACCCATGCCCTCCTCTCAGCTTGTCCCACGGGAGGCACAACTGAGGACGCTGGCAGTGACCCGGAGCAGGCTGCTTCGGGCCGCCATACCCTCTCCTGCAGCCAAACTTCCTAAGCAGCCAACCTGTCCCCACTGTGAAATGTAGACCAGCACTGGCCACAAGAAACCAAACAACATTCACTGCTCCATTTTCTTTCTGGTTCTTCCAACTAAAGACAGAACCCCTTGGCAGAGTTTTAGGAATTTAGAGGTAGATGGGGTCCTCCTGCATCCTGGGGTCCCCTCAGCCGCTGTTCAGGCAGGGAGTATAGCAGACTATCCTCCCTCCCGGGGCCTGCAGGCTATGCCCCAGGACTGGGCCTGTTGGATAACGGACAGGCGGCGTGTATGTGCTGCTGGCAGCCTCTGGTCTCTTCTCCCCTGCCACCTGTAGCAGGTGGCGGAGAAGCTGGCTGCGAGCAGCGATCACACAGCATCTCTGGGCACCACTATGGCCACAGGGAGATCATCCAGGGCGACGCACTCTGTGCTGGGAGAGAGGCTGGGACTCTTGCTGCACGAGCCCCATCTAGTCCCCGCCCAGCCTGCCTTCCTGCCTCAGGGTGACCCCAAGGTCTCTGGTCTGCAGGGTGAGAGGTTCCTGGCACTTGGTGGGGTGCTCAGCTGGGGCTCTGGCTGTGCCCTGCGTGACATTCTGGAGGCCACGCTTGCATCCAGACCTAGTGCCCTGGATCAGGCTGCAAATCCAGAGGTGCCCTTGACCCAGCCCCGGTGGGTCAGCCTGGAGGAGCTGGCATCTTCCTCCTCCCAGAGCCCACTGTTTCGGCCCCACTCTTTTTTTAAAAAAAATTTATTTATTTTATTTAATTGATTTTATTTTTGGCTGCATTGGCTCTTCCTTGCTGCGCGCGGGCTTTCTCTAATTGTGGCGAGTGGGGGCTACTCTTTGTTGTGGTGTGCGTGCTTCTCATTGTGGTGGCTTCTCTTGTTGTAGATCAGGGGCTCTAGGCATGAGGGCTTCAGTAGTTGTGGCACATGGGCTCAGTAGCTGTGGCTCACGGACTCTAGAGTGCAGGCTCAGTAGTCGTGGCACACAGGCTTATTTGCTCCGTGTCATGTGGGATCTTCCCAGACCAGGGATTGAACCCATGTCCCCTGCATTGGCAGGCGGATTCTTAACCACTGTGCCACCATGGAAGTCCCTGCCCCCACTTTTGACCTTCTCTTCTGGCCTTTTGGTGTCCAGGACTCCCCTGACCCCTGGAGGATGCAGCGGGGAAGATGCTGGGGGCGGGCAGGGGAGAGGGGCCCCAGGCTTCCACCTGATTAAAGGCCACGAGGAGTGACCAGAGTACAGCCAGAGTCCTTGTGGGGTGGGACTGACTTGGCTTTCCGGGGGAAGGGTGTCCCCAAGCCCTGATGTGCAGAGGGCTGAGCTGGGATCAATGTCCTTCCAGCCTTAGAAGGGAACAGTAAAGATCTTTCTGTCAACTCCACTTTGGGGCCACACTCCCCAGCTCTGTCCCCCTGCCCCGGAGTTCACCACATGATACTGTGGGTGGTTCCAAAGGGAATTTATCCAAGTCAGAGGATTAAATCCACCCACCCAGACACCCACACATCCACCTATCTACCCATCCATCCATCCATCTGTCCTCCCACTTCTCTTGTGATGCAGGGTCTGTTCTCTGGATTAACCAGTTGTCACGTGACTGTAACCCTGATGTGATGTGAATGTCTCTTCTCCTCTGGGCAGATGTTTGCTGCCCTGGGTAACATTCAGGTAAGAGACACTGACTCTCCCAGTGTGCTTCTCTGGGTGGGAATGAGTTCTAGATGCCTGGGCAGCTGCCTGTGGGGCTGGAGGTAAGCAAGGAATCAGGGAGTTGTCTCAATACAGGTGACGCTTGGACCCTGGGAGCGGGAGCGGGGGTGGGGTGGGAATAGGATCCAAGGAGTGGGAAGAAGAGGCCAAAGGTGGGTGTGCTTTCTTGGGAGGTCCCAGAGCAGGCCCCACGGCTGCCCTGGAGGAGTACTAGCAGACGTGGTCCTCAGCCTGCACCTCTTCTCACCCCCTTGGCAGGGGTGGGGGGCAGCCGGTCCGAGGCACAGGTCACTCCCCTTCTCAGCCTTGCCCACTGTCCAAAGTAACGCTGGCCTGGGCTTCGTGAGGGTTCTGTTTTTGTCCTATGTTTCTGTAATTGTCCTGGGTCTAGGAATCCAGCAGACCTAGAAAGATTTTTACATAAGTGAATGAATGAGTGAATTAATGAATGAGTGAGTTTCTAGGTAGGAATGGGAATGGCCGAGTCCTCCCTCATGGGTGAGCAGGCCCCGTAGAAACGCACCGGCAAAAACAAAAGTCCCTGGCACATGTCCGCTGCATTTAAAGGGCAGCTTGGCAAGGCCCAGCCAGACGGCCCAGCTTCTGGCACAGCCTAAGCCTGGACGGAGTGATGCCCGCCTGGCTGCTCGAGGAAGGAGCAGCGCCTCACTGCGTAGGCAGCAGGTGGCTCTCCTCCCGCTCAGCCTGGGGCTGAGGCCTCTGCTCTAAGCACCTCCGACCACCCCTCCACCAACGAGGCTGAAGGGCCACAAGGGCAGGTGCAGGCAGGGGAGTGGCTGGCTGAGGGGCCCAGAGATAAGGGCGGCTGCAGTGTCGTGGGCACTTGCCAGAGTCAACAGGGACACAGTTCCTGGCCCAGGCGCTCCCGGAACTCCCATCCCTCCTCCTCCGGTTTGCTCAGCACCTGGACCAGGCAGACACTTAAGGTCACGCAAGGCCTGGGATTCTCCCCTGAATTCCCACCTGGTTCCCGGAAACCTGATCCCCAGGTAAGGTCCCTCCCTCAGGCAGCGGTGTCCCTGAGCCTGGAGCTGGGGTCCGGGTGGCCGGCGATGGACCAGGCCCTCTTCCCTGGGGATGGCAGGACAAGGGGACAGAGCTGGGCTGGGAGCCTCTCCAGCCGTAGCCCAGGCCTCAGGAAGTGCTACTCCTGAGGGGCTTGGACGTGATAGGCAGGGGTGAGGACAGGGCCATCACCCTGGGGCTCGCGGCCACAGACTGGAGGCCAGAGTTTCCAGAGGAGGAAGCCCAGAGGGCCCAGGCAGTGACTCATGCTCAGGGGACACTGTGGTCACTCCTGGCAGAGGGGACAAGGCTCAGGCCTGATGGGAGGTAAGCCCAGACCAGGAGAGATTTACCCCCCAGCTGGGCGGGGTCACAGCCAGCCCTGGGTGGGGCCAGTGGGGCCCACCAGACAGTGCTCTCAGCCTGCGCAGGGCCCATGGGGTAGGGGTGGGGGAGGCGATGCCGGGCTGGGCAGGGAAGGAGTGAAGAGTGCCCTGGCCTCGTCCGGGATCAGCTGATCACCCTGGCCGCAGGCTGCTGGCACGTGGAGAAGCAGATCCCCGAGCCCCAAACCCCGTGTCAGATGGCGCCAGGGCACAAGGAGAACCTGGAGTCCCCACTGGGCCCTCGGCAGATGTCCCTCCAGGTGAGGGGGTCCCTGGAGGGCAGGAGGGAAGGCCTTCTCTTGTGGTCCTTTCTGGGACTGGGGTGCTGTGGCCCCCACGGGCAGGTCCCCGGGCCAAAGCCATCTCTGAGCCAGGTTCTCCAGCAACCCTGGTCTTTCCAGCGGGGGGACACGAGCAAAGGTGCCCCAGCCCCAGCAGCAGCACTTCCCAGCCGTGGCCATGGCTGTGGGGAAAGCTTGGGAGGCCTCTCTTGCCCCCACCCCCCCATGCTGGGGCTCAGCATCATCCACCTTCCTCCGCCTGTAGATGTGGCTGCCTCTGGCGCTCCTCGTGTTTCCCTTCCTGGGAGAAAGGGGTGAGTCCCGAGGCAGGGCGTCCCGCTGCCCTAGAACCCAGGCCCCGGCCCCCTGGACAGTCTGTGGTCCCTCCGTGTTGGGTATTCTCTGGCCAGGAGGCAGGGGCCAGTCACCTGTGTCCCCCTCGCTCTGAGGTCCATCCTGGGCCCTCAAATTGTCCTGGCTTTTTCTGCCCAGCTCTGTCTTCCAAGAGACAGGTGTGGGTTCGCATCCAAACCAACCGGTTCTTGAAGCACCGTAACCTGCTCCCTGCGCCCTGTGGGTCTGTGTGAGAATCTGCACAGTCCTGTGCCTTTTACAACTTTCAAAGTCCTCCCCTGAGGCAGCTCATCTGTGCACAGCTCAGGAGCAAACTGAGACCCAGAACGGGGACCAAGACTCTAACCCCCAATGTGCTTGAGCTTTCCCGGGCCTTCTCTCACCTAAACCTCAGAACAACAGCCAGGGGACCCTGCCTCTCATCCCAGCAAGGGGACTGAGGCCTCCCCAGTCTCCAACCTGGAAGCCATCCATTTGCATCTAAATTAATTAATATTAAATTAAAAATTTAGTCACACAAGCACATTTCAGGTACCAAGCATGTCCATCACCGTGGAAAGTTCCATGGGGCAGCTGTTTGGGGTTCACAATCTAGACAGAATCTAGAGGTGAAGGTGGGAGGGGAGCCAACCCTTGGGCCCCACCCCTGGGCCCTGTTCTCATAGGGGGGCTGCCTGGGGGGCTTGCTGGGCTGACCCGTGACCCTCGGGCCATTTCCACCCATCTCTCCACCAGTGATCGGCTTTGTCCCAGAGGTCTGCATCGTTGGGGGCATGGTGGCATCCCCCTGGCAGTGGCCCTGGCAGGTAAGCCTGAGAGAGCAGGGACAGCATGTCTGCGGAGGCAGCCTCGTCAGCCACCGGTGGGTGCTGACCGCCGCCCACTTCTTCTCCAAGTGAGTCCTGCCTCCCACTCGCTGGGAGGCCCCAGGCAGCTAGAGGGAAAGACAGTGCCAGCCCCCGACCACCCCCAGGACTCACTGCAGCCTCCTGCAGGTGACTCAGATGCCCACAGGCTGGGGTCACTCCAGCATCCAGCTTTCCTTCAGCAATTTGCCTCAGACACTGGCATTTTCTTCAAACTGTGAAAGAAAACATATTTTAATTATTTGACAGTACTTGGAAGTAGGCACTTTTTTCCTATTTTTAAAATTGTGGTTCAATACATATAACATAAAATTTACCACCTCAGCCATTTCTAAGTGTCCGGTTCAGTGGTGATAAATACATTCATGTTGTTGGACAACCATCCCCACCATCCTCTCCAGCACTCTTTTCATCTTGTAAAACTGCAACTCTGTCCCATTAAATACTAACTGTCCATCCCCCTCCCCTAGCCCCTGGCGACCACCCTTCCACTCTCTTTTTTAAATTAATTAATTAATTTATTTATTTTTGGCTGCATTGGGTCTTCGGTGCTGCGAAAAGGCTTTCTCTAGTTGTGGCAAGCGGGGGCTACTCTTCGTTGCGGTGTGTGGGCTTCTCATTTGAGGTGGCTGCTCTTGTTGCAGAGCACAGGCTCTAGGCGCACGGGCTTCAGTAGTTGTGGCACGTGGGCTCAGTAGTTGTGGCACGTGGGCTCAGTAGTTGTGGTGCATGAGCTTAGTTGCTCCACAGCATGGTCTTCCCAGACCAGGGGTTGAATCCGTGTCCCCTGCATTGGCAGGTGGATTCTTAACCACTGCGCCACCAGGGAAGTCCCAGCCTTCCACTTTCTGTCTCTATGAATCTGACTCCTGTAAGGACCGCACAGAAGTGGTATCATACAGAACGGTCCTTTTGTATCTGGCTTATTTCACTTGGCATAATGTTCTCAAGGCTTATCTATGTTGTGGCAGGTGTCAGAATTTCCTTCCTTTTTAAGCCTGAATCATATTTCACTGTATGGATGGACCACATTTTATTGATCCATTCATCCACTGATGGACACTTGGGTTGTTTCCACCTTTGACTATTGTGAATAACACTGCGAAGAACATGGGTGTACATGAAAGCAGAAAAAATTTAAAGAGCAAAATGCTCTTTGACAGTATTTGAAAACCAAAACCAAAACCAAGCCAACCTAAAGCAACTCAAGGCTGAATTCCACACGGAGATAATTCGAAATCAAAGATAGTCCCTCTCGAGGCTGAACCAAGGTGTCAGCTTAACCTTAACGGGAGCAATAATTAATACCTAACTGGCTGGTCCCAAGTGTAATTTGGGGGTAAATGAACCTTTCACTTTCTGTTGGTGCTGGAACACTTTTTGGAATGTTCCTGGTAGAATTAAGTCCCAGGAATAATGATCAACAGTCCCTGGGGGCTTCCCGCAGGCAGGCATGGTTCCAAGCACACTACATGGATCACTTTTTGCTCGTGACAACCTCCTGAGGTAGGTACTAAAACCCCTACTTTCCAGATGGGGAAACTGAGGCACAGAGCCTGAGGCCCTATAATAAGCAGGCGGCAGATACAGGATGTGAACCCAGGCAGTGTGGGTCCCTCTGCAGCCCCAGTGAGCCCAACACCCTGAGAAGGGACATTCGGAATGGGAACAGTCCTGCAGGGTGACTTAAACCTCGCTCAGTGTCAGGAAGGCAAGGACACTCTTGAATAAGCACAGGGCTTCGGGCAGAGACCAGCTTCCTGGTGGGAATTCAGAAGATGCTTCGATCAAGAATTCCTTGCCTCATGGAGCTTTTGCACACTCCTCTCTTCAGGGGACCCCTTTCTGTCCCCATCTCAGGTCAACTTCCTACCTGCCTGAGGGCTCAGCTCAGCTGTCCTCAAATGCTGGGAGGGGGTCATCCGCCTCCCCCTGCCACCCCACCCCCTGCAGAGAACATGCCTCCCCAACTTCCTGTGGAACCACTGTGCTCCCCTGGCCGCCCTGCCCACCTGCCGGCATAGAACCCACCTGCCGCCCACTGCTGGTCTCACCCTCTACCATCTGGGCACCACCTGCCTCGCTGTCTGTCTAGCCTGGGAAGAGTGGGGCCCAGTCCATTCTGTCCCCCAGCAGCACAGAGGGCTCTGGACAAAGGATGAATCGTCTTATCACATGGCTGGATGTTTACGCTGGAGTCTTTCTCCCCACCCAGATGCGGCCAGCCCTGTGTCCCCCAAGCCTAGATCCGACCCAGTGGGCCAGGGCTGAGCAGAGAGGGTCTGCGGGACTGAACAAAGCTCCCAGGTGCATGGTCCTCTCCCCGCAGGAGCCAGTCTGGGTGGGGCCGACACCACCAGACTCTCTGTCCTCGTGGCCCATCATGTCACCTCCTGCTTCCCGCATAGCTCCGTAATTCTGCAGGACCTGACCATCCAGCTGGGAGAGTCTGTCCTGTACACCAATCCCCAGGACTCCATCTCCACAGCCGTCATCAGCATCGTCCGGCACCCCTCCTTCAACGGGAACGTGCTGCAGGGCAGCGACGTGGCCCTGGTGAAGCTGGCATGCCCCGTGCCTTTCTCCTGCACCATCAGACCGGTCCCTCTGGCCTCGCCGGGCTCCTACTTCCTGCTAGTCACCCTCTGCTGGGTGACTGGCTGGGGGGACCTCAGGCAGAATGGTGGGTGAGAGGCAAGGGGCTGGGGCTGGAGGGAGCTGCCCCAAGGTGGAGCAGAACGCACTGCGAGGAGGCAGTGAGTCACCCACAGCTTCTCTGCCCGACCCTGTCTCCAAAGGCCTGGCCCAGCCCTCATCTTGCACCACCACTCACCTCGGGTCAGGCATCCGCCTCACCGCCCACACAACGTGCAGCTGACTGCCCGGGGAGGGGGCGCATCCAGCCGCTGCTCCTAGCCATCCCCAGAGAGCAGGCATGGTTGCACACCCCACCTGTGGTCCCCGAGGACCCCTTCTCCCACCCTGACGCCCACTCTGCCCTCAGTGGCTCTGCTGGAGCCCCCACAGGCTGCAGGAGGTGGATGTGTCCATCATCAGCCTGCAGGGTGCGGCAGGTTCTACCACCCAGAGCCCATTGCCAAGGAGATGCTGTGTGCTGGCTATTTCCAGGGCCAGAAGGGCTTCTGCGAAGTCAGTCCCCCTGGCCAGTGCTCCTGGCCCGATCCTCCGCGGGGCCTGGGGAGTCACTGGCTCCCTCTGGGCCTGTTTCCCCTTAAGTACAGTGGGGTGAGGAAGCAGAGGTCCCTTCACAGAGGATCTGTGATGCACCTCCCCAGTGCTTAGCCAGGCTCCCCAGGTCCCCTCTTACCCTACATGACCCCAAGAGGCAGGCTGGGTCCTGGACTTGGGCCAGGGGGGACATATTACAATCTTGCTCCATGAGGTTGGGGGCTTTGTCTCATCCCCGAGGTAGAACAGTGTCTGGCTTGGAGTCAGAGCTCGATGAATACTTTTTACAAGAATGGGTCCAGAGTCATTCTGACAATAAAAAGCCAGAAAATTCGGGCTCCTTCTGTCACAGGGAGGTGAGAAGGTGCTGCAAAGACACAGAGGAGTCCAGGCTCAAAAAGGCCAAGTGACTTGTAAGGGAGGCAGCATACATCGGAGGAAGCATCCAGGCTTCAGAATAATAATAAAGTGATTGAATTTCAGCGATGCTGTATACTAGCTGTGTGACCTTCAGCGAGTTGTTTGACCTCTCTGAGCCTCAGAGGCCTCAACTCTTAAAAAAAAAGAGGCAGATAGAGCTGATATGCAGGGCTGCTAGGAGGACCAGATCAAGGACGGAGATCCTGCCTGGCTACCTGGAGCCCCAAATAGCTTGCCCTGTGTGTCCCCCCACTCCCCGCCCCAGCATCCAGCTGTCTCGGTCCCCGTGCTCCCCGACTTCAGCCTCAGTCTGAGAGCTCAGACGCCCTGAGCCCCACTGGACTTGTCTGCTATTCTTGCTTCTTTCAGGGTGACTCCGGAGACCCCCTGGTCTGCCAGCTCCGGGACAAGCGCTGGGTGCAGGTGGCAGTGGTAAGCTCCATCAGGGGCTGCACTGAGCTCAGCCTCCCGGGGGTGTATGCCAGGGTCTCTGCCTACCAGCCCTGGATCCAGCGCCAAATGTTCCTGCCAGGGCACCTGCACAGGGGCTGACCCCTCCCCAGGGCTCGGCCTGCCATTCTTGCATCGTCTCTCCCAAGTTGCCCGTTTCTGTGCGACTCTTCCCCACTCTGCCTTGCTGTCCCTGCCTCTTCCACCCACCCCCCTGACCCCCATGTGGCCAGCGGACAAAAGATGGCCAAGGCATGACAGCGGTTTGACTTGCACCTGTTTAAGGCAAAGAGCTGGGCCAGGATGGAAGCACAAGCTGGGGGGTCCCTGGGGGCTGCCGGCACCCACCCGCCTCCCACCCACCAACACTAAATGCTTGATAACCTGTTTCTCTGGTCTGTTCATTTGAACTGTCATGGGGCAGGGGGGTGCTGCAGGACCACTTGTCCTCCAGGGTTGCTCTGTGTGCCCATGGTCTGGGGTGGGGTGTGTGTGTATGATGGGGAGAGGGGGGCAGGCTGTGGACAGTGCCAGCTCTCAAAGCAGAGGCCTGGTGCTCGCCCTAGGCGGAGTAGGCTGTGTAATTGGCAGGGTCTCTTGTTTAAAAGGCAGGAAATGACTTTTTTCCATTCTTTTGGCGTCTCTCCACGAGTCTCGCTCCTGGGGCACGGGACACTGCGGGGCGAGCGCGGAGCTTCCAGGGTGGGCGTAGCTGGGAGGGTAGGGAAGCAGGCCTGCCCCACCTTGCTCAGTAGCTCCGCCATCCCGGAACTTTACCACCAAAACTGCCCTGCTCAGCCGTTCCAGGCACAGAGCGTGAGCGGGCCCCCCACCCCCACCCTGTGGTGTGCCTCCCGCCCCCCCAGTTCCCAGCCTCACCTGCAGCCACCCAGTTGCCTGTGCCACACACCTGAAGTCAGAGGCTCTGCCCGCGTCCTACAGAGAGAGCAGAGAGCTCAGCGGTCTGCGTCTGCGCGCCCGGCCCTCCCTGTGGCCCCTGGCGAAGGAGGGAGGGCGGCCCTGATTGGGTCCCTGTGCGCGCTCGGTCCCCAGGACTTGGCCTAATCCCGTGGGCCTGGCTGGGAACGGGGTCTCGGCCCCGCTTCTTGCCTATACCCAGACCGGGCACTGGCTAGGAAGAGGGTCCGAGCGGACCTTCCTCAGTTGAGCAGGCAGGGCCCCAGCTCCTGGGTCCAGACAAGGCCGAAAGGGGACTGCGGTGGGGTCTTGGAGTCCCTGGTGGAACCGTGAGGCCCCCCCTGCCTCCTTTCCGCATCTCAGCACCCCCCGGCTGCCCTGCCTCCTGTGCGGAGGGCAGGCCCAGCTGCTGTAGTCTGTCCCAGCCTGGGAAGGCCTCTCCCCTCCCTGGAAGAATCCAGGGTCATTGTTGAAAGCCTGCTGGGACCCCCCCCACCAAACCTAAAAACTATGGTGGAGCGTCTGGATTCCCGATGCTGACCAGCTAGACTGACCTTGGCGTCGTATGGAGAAAGGCCCAGTGCACGTGTGTGCTAATTGGGTGTGAGAAAGAGGCTGCTCTTAGGGGACCCTTGGGTGAGGGGCTGCATGGATCCTGAGAACTCCCGCCTCCCGCTGTCTGCTGTATGGCCTCAGGAAAGTACATCCCCCCTGGTCCCCGGACTCCTTATTAATACAAGGATGGTCTGGGATAGATGCTCTAACTCAGCTCCTGGGCACCTCTAACCTGAGCCCCCAGATCCTCCTCCCTGGGTTCTTGGTGTCAACTCCAAGTCCTGGGATTCATCCGCTGGGGAGAGGGTAGCCTACATGAGAGAGAGATGCTCAGACACAAGTGCATAGGCACCTGTACACACGGCCCTGGCTGGAGGCGGGAGACCTGCATTCCCTCACATCACCAATGCCCCTGACCACTGGGAGAGGGGCTGAGCTAGCTGCAGGCATTCCCTTTTGTCCAGGTCCAGCACCCTCTGGGACCTGGGGTCTCCTTTCCCAGCCCTGGAATCAGGCTCTCCAGTGACTGAGGCACCCTGGTGCTGTGGCTCAGGATGCCTCTCCTGATTAGGGTGCAGGCACTTCGTGGAGACTTCTGGGTGTGTGAGGCGTCTCCCAGCATCTCAGCCACATCCTACTCGGTAGCAAATTGCTGTTGTGAGCTGAGTGAGGGTTGGAAGGGAGGGGGGGATGAGATGGGCTGGTAGTGGGGTGGTGGGGGCACTGGGAGAGGCTGAGGAGCAAGCAAGACGCAGCAGTGGCGTGGGTTAGGCACCTTGCAAGATTTCTTCTGAGCGGGGCCAGGGTTCCCAAGGGCTAGAAATTAGGAAGGAGGAAGGGACCCATGAGCCCCAGGGCCGCCCACCACTCCAGACCCACACGTGACATGCTTCATCCACCACGACCCCAAGGAACGACGTCAGTTCCCTTTTATAAATGAAATCAGCTGAGGGTCAGGAAGATTTGTTGACTGGCCTGAGGTCTCACAGCTAGAAAATGACCACATCCCAGGGGCTGCTTTGTAGATATTCATTAGCTGAAAGTCTGTGTGCCCACAGCTCAGTCCACGCTAAGTTACTGTTTTTCTGGGACAAATATGGGTTTGTGCTCACATATCTCAAGACAAATACCTTTGGAAAAAGACTTCCATGATTCAAACTTTAAAAAAAAATTCAGCTTTATTATGGTATCATTTAAAAACACACTTATTGGGACTTCCCTGGAGGTCCAGCGGCTAGGACTCCATGGTTCCACTACAGGGGGCACTGGTTCGATCCCTGGTTGGGGAACTAAGATCCCACAAGCTGCAATGTGGCCAAAAAAAAAAAAAAAACAAGCAAATAAACCACTTATTTAAAATTTGCCAATTTTAAGTCTACAGTTCAAAGACTTGGACAAAAGTATACAGCTCTGTAACCACCACCACCATCAAGTTTACTACATTCCCACCATCACAAACATTCCCTCCTGTCCCTTTGCAGCCAGTCTCCTCCCCACACAGAAGCTGGAGAGGGAGCAGGGAAGTCCCGGGATGGGGGAGGAAGGATAGAGGAGGAGCTGAAGGCCAGGCTGTACTGGCAGGCTCCACCTGTTCCTTCTGTACACCCGGCAGGGAGGGCCTGTCACGTGCATTTGTCCCTATGTGGACACTGTGGCCTGGTAGCAAGTGGCCGACTCAGGGGCACACAGACTACAGCAGGGCCAGGTCAGACCCCACGTGGCCTGGCTGTAAAGCCTTTTCTCCCCACCTGGGCAGGGATTGGAGTCAGTGCCACCCCCTCCAGGAAGCCCTCCCTGGTTCCTGCTGAGCATACTGTCTCCTCTCCTCGATCCTGGTCTTTGGGGTTCCACAGGAGGGTCCCAGTTCAAGGTCCAGACTGAGCCCAGTGGAGACAGCTCAGGCCCTGTTACTGGAGTCTCTGTGCCAGCTCACCACCTCCCCCCATTGTCTCTTTCCCCCAGCCTGTCCCCAGGCCCCGTGGTCTCCATCAGTCAGGCACAGCACCAGCTGCCCAGCTGCCCTTCCTAACTGTCCTCTGTCTGGCCAGGGCCTGATAACAGAGCTGATTAGGGCCCCTGGGAGGGGCCGGGACTTTCCTGCCCCTCCCTCCTTCCTGCCCCAGCTCCCAACCCAGCTCCTAAGCACCGGGACCCTTGTGGGTCCCTCTGAGACCTTCTAGGTCAGCCACCCCTTCTTAGGTGGGGGGAAACTGAGGCACAGGGGCGGGTAGACAGCTGCCTGATGATCCACAGGGTTGGGGAGGGGGGCACAGACTTGTCTTCTTCCCACCAGCACCAGGCCCGGAGCCATGGCTTGGACATGTGTGCTCCACGTTTGACCTGGTGACAAATAAGGATGACAGTGACACCACCTCTGTGTGTGGGGCCTGTGCTGAGCCCTTGAGGACCGCACACCTGGGAGGCTGTCCCCATCAGCCAGGCATGGGGTGGGGGAGGGAGGAATCAGAGCCCAGGCTGCCCCTCCTAGGGCCCAGGAGGCCTGGGGTCACCCTGTATGGAGGGTGGAGGCAGGTCTGGAAAGACCCAGGTCCTCTGACTCTGGGAACCCCAGTGCCATCCCCGGGTCCCACTTCTGGGCCCCCACCTGTCCCGGCTCAATTCACTCCAGCACTGGGGACCTCTCTCCCTACCTGCACCCCATCACATGGCTCCCTGCAGGGCCCTTAACACCCCCAGGGTTCCAGCCTGCTGTGGAGAAAGAAACTCAGAATTCCATCCCCTCGATGTCCCCTTGATGTCTTTGTGACACGGTGCTGTTTCTGTTCCCACTTGACAGGAGGGCAAACTGAGGCATGGGGCATGGGGGGGGTGTGTCCTGCCCGAAGTGCTCCCTCCCTGGCCCTGGGGATGCCCTCGTGGCCCAGGAGGGGGTGAGGGGCCCTGTCGCCCAGCGTAACTGGGTCATGTGGGCCCACATGTTGGTAGGACACCTGGACAGTCCCATATCTAGGATTAGACCCTCCTCCTGGCTCCCACCCCTGGCACCAACCGCTCACCCACTCAGACTGTCCTCCGGCCCGAGCCCTGACCCTTCCAGATTGAGCCGTGCTCACTCTTACCTGTAGTCAGTATCTGGGTCTGGTTTTCAGGGATACGGGGACACCCCGGGTGTAAGCTCATGCCCTGCCCTGTTCCCCTGCCCCACCTCCGGCCAGCAGCATCTCAGGTCTGCAGCTCCGGGACTCCAGCACCCAGTTCTTATCCTCCCACCTACCTGATCCCCTGAAATACCCCTCCCTCCACACTCCATCCAGCCCAAGGCCATGTTGTACAAGCTTAAGAAAGTTCTGGAAGTCATCACCCCAACAACAGACAGGAATGATCCCTGGTGGGACAGGGGAAGGAGGTTTCTTCGTAACATGTATGTATCCTTCAAGGGTTTACAGTGGGCATGCTCCACGTTTGTAATTAAAAATGATTCAAGACTAAGAGGAATAATAGTAGCCCCGGCCCCTCCCCCATTATGTAGCTTCTAGTCAGAGTCGGAAGTTGGGGGAGCCTGTGTAGAGCCAGGGCCCTGGTCCCCAGGGCTCTGCTGGGTGGACCCCCAGTGCCCCTCGGTTCCCAAGTCCCAGCGGGGATGCAGGGACAGAGGCTGGTGGGGCTGGGGAAGGACTTGGAAACACAAAGGAAGCTCTTGCCTCAGTGGTTCTGGAGCCTCACCCGACATGGAAATCGGTTCTAGAGGATTAGCATCAAAGCATGTGTGTGTGTGTGAGTGCACACACATGTGCATGAGTGTATCTGTGCCTGTGTGTGCAGCAACTCAAATCTTCAATCTAAACACAAACACCTCCAACTTTGCAAAGCCAACAAAACAATTTTCAGCAACTGTGGAAGACAAAGTGTTAACGCAGTCATTTCGTTGAATACCTTAAAATGACGAAAAGAAACCGAGGACTCCAAGAGCCTCACTAACAAGGAGAAGCAGAGCTGCTGGCGGAAATGATCTGTTAGACAAACACAGGGAGTGTTCACCTCCCCCCACCTCAGGAATGAGATAAATGCAATCTGCAAAATGAAACAGCAAAAGGATGCTATTCATTACAAGAATTTCAAATATTGAATATGGATTATGCCTTTTTGCCCACAATGTAGTGTATGATACATTTATTTGATTATGTTTTGTGTATTTCATGTATTACACTATGTGTCTTGTATCACGTTTACATTATTACACTTCGACATGATATATTACGTCTCACATTTGTATCCAGTGTGTTTCACATTGTGTCACGGTGTTGGATTCAAAGAAAACCAGAGCAACAGGGAAAAAGAGACCCCAGTACAGAACTGGGCGCCATTCCGAAGAAAGCAGGGACAAGTGGGGATTGTAGCCAAGGAGCAAGGGGTTGGTGGTCAGAGAATTTCTAAGAGGAGACAGCAGGTCTGGGGGAATTCTGTTTAAACCACCCTAAAGAGGCTTCTACTGACACATCCCAGGGAGATGAAACCTAGGGCGGGGAGAGAGGGGTTTTGATCAGATATCAAGGGAGATTGGGTACCAAGGGCAGGGGTTCTTGCTAAACTGACTCAGCAGGGTTCTTGGTAAAATGGGGTATAACCAGGAAGGGCACAGTTGGGCCCAGGAGAAGGTTCAGGAGCCTGACTAAAGTTTGATCAAGCAAAGAATCTCTGTCATTGGCAGTTATGAGGGGAGTGCTGTGATGTGCACGGGTAGGAGGAGACAGGGGAACAGCCTTTCTGGAAATGATGTAGCAACGCCCCCTGGGGTTCTCCGGGAATTTGCTCCAGAACACAATCGCCAATAAGGAGACAGTGCTAGAATGCAGATCGAAAGAGCAGCCTTGTGCATAAGCAGGAACACATTCCCAATAAAAGCCAGTTGGGAGATAGGGGACACAGGCGTGACTGTGAGATGAAATGAGACAATCGTGGGGGGTGCAGTCCTCTGGGGACTGAGATCTGACAATAGCAGGGGACGGCTCTTCCCTTCAGGAGATGTGTGTGCTAGACAAGCCAGCATGCAGAGAAGTGGGCCCCGGGTGCAAGGGGCAGGGCAGGGTCATCCCCACAGCAAGGCGGGTGCTCAGGGCCCAGGGACCCACAGAGAGGGTGGCTGCTCCTGGCTGGGCCCTGGACCCTTCCCTCTCCCTCAGCGGCACCCACAGCCAGAAACACAGCGACGACCACATCTGCTTTTCATGATCTTTAATGAGCGTTAGTGCCCACTCCCTGGGCTCGGGGCAGGGGCGTCAACAGGGGGTGCTCAGGGCAGGGGGCCAGGGAAGGTGGGGAAGGACGCCGCCGGAGGGGGCTGGCTTCTCCGCTGACCCAGGTGGCAACCCTGGGGACCGGGCTCAGGGCTCCTCAGGGACGTACTGGTGGATCCAGTCCAAGTAGTGGGTGATGCGGGTGTAGATGCCTGGCCGGTTGGGCTGAGCACAGCCGTCGCCCCAGCTGACCACACCCGCCTGCAGCCAGGTGCCATTCACCTTGCAGACCAGGGGCCCTCCAGAGTCGCCCTGGGGAGGGGAGGGGTCAGCAGTGGCTGTGAGGCCTGGGCGGCTGGGGGCTGCAGGGGGATGCGAGACCCACCTGGCAGGAGTCCCTCTTGCTATTCCCGGCACAGAGCATGTCGTCCCGGACGATCGGGATGTTGTTCCCTGTGTAGAGGCCAGTGTGGTATTTCATGTCACAGATGCTGTTTTCCACGATGGGGACCTTCACCTGCTCCAGGGGAAATGGCGGTGGCAGGGGTTCTGGGGGTGAGAGGAGAGGGAGGATGCTGCATCAGGAGAGTGTGGGGTCACCGCCCTGAGCCGGCCGGTGGGGACCCTGTTCCCCAGAGGAAGCCCCAGGTGGTGGAGCCGTGATGTGCCCAAGTCCCCCTCCAGCGGTCCCTGACACTCACCTCCACTGTTCAAGTTGCCCCAGCCTGTCACCCAGCACCGAGTCCCCGGGCGAAAGGTCTCCGAGGCAGGGGGCAGGGTGACCGGATGGACGTGGCTGGAGATGTTCACGGGGTCCCCAAGCTCCAGCAGGGCGATGTCTGCTCCGTTCTTAGCTGTGTAGTAGTTGGGGTGGGGGATGACCCTGCTGATGGGCAACAGCTCATCCTGGTAATAGAGGTGCTGCTCCCGCAGCTGCACCCTGAGGACTGTGGGGTCTTGGACTTGCCTGGGGAGAGAGAGGGGCACCTACTCAGGGGCTGAGCCACCTCCGGGACACCCAGGAGCGTGAGTGGAGCCCCAGGCCCACCCCTACCCACCAGGCCCTGTGGAGACTCACGGTCCGACGCAGTGGGCCGCGGTCAGCACCCACCAGGGGTGGATCAGGGAGCCCCCGCAGATGTGTTTCCAGTACTGGGTGCTGATTCTCAGGCTCACCTGCCAGGGCCACTTGCTCCCAGGGGCCTCCCGTCCCCCTACGATGCCTGCTCGCTGCAGGGCCTGGTCTGGGGCTGGGGCAGGAAGTGCCTTCAGGACACAGCACGGCCCGGCCGCCGGGCTCAGCCCTTCCCTGTGCCAGCACCACCCTGGGCTTCTCTGAACCCACCCACCCACCCCTGGGCTTGTGGGGGGTGGGGTGAGGGGACAGAGACAGCACAGGCCCAGGGTCAGGACTCACCAGCGGCTGCATGGACCAGGCTCACCAGGAGGGGCAGCACCAGCACCAGCAGATGGAGCATCTGGAAGGAGCGCGGAGCGGCAGCTGGAGCTTGGCTGGGGGTCTGTGGGGTGTGGGTTCTGTGGGGTGGGGTGTCTGTGGGGTGCGGGGTCTGCAGGGTGTGGGGTCTGCAGGGTGTGGGGTGCAGGGTGTGGGGTGTAGGTGGAGTCGGGGCCCCCAGTGATCAGGGGGTCTATCCAGGCCAGGGGATCTGGGGCCTCAGTGCTCCGGATCTGAGGCTCAGCCATCCTGCTCCACGGTGACACCCAGATGTCGGGCTCCCGCTGGGGGTTCTCACCTTGGCGTGTCCAGCTGCTTTTGCCCAGCCCTCTCTCCCTGCCTCTTATCCTCACAGAGCAGGACAGGGTCAGGGGAGGGATGCTGGTCATCCAATCCAGAGGGAGGAAGTGGATGACTCAGACCCAGTGCCCGAGTCCCTCTGGCCAGGAAGGGGCACTGCCACACATCCCTGCCCCCCACCCTGCGATGGCAGAACCGATTCCTCAGTGAGGTCAAATAACGTCCATCTCTGGGTATTATCTGAGCAGTTAACTCTGCCATCAGTGGAACCTTATTATCTGGGGATCTGAGTGCCATCTGCAGAGGGAAGTGAGGGGGAGATGACGGGAGAGGCCAGTCCCAGGCTTCGCTGGACACTCTCCACCAGGCCCCCCACCCCTGTCCCCGGTCCTGCAGTGCCAAGGCGACCACTGTCCTTGTTTGTCCATCCGCCCCACCTCCTTACTCTCCCCTGAGCCTGCTGGTCACCCTGGGCTTCCAGCCCACTGCCCCACCTCACGGCCTCCTGGACCCTGCTTCCCCCACCCACACACAGGCACCCAGGTGGCCCCTCCTATGCCCTGGGGGAGCCTCGCCCTGGCTCTGTCTCTGGCTGGCTCCCTTGAACACCCTAGGGGTGTATTCAACTGGATTTCTCGGGGGACAGCATCCTGCTAGAGGGAGGCCTGGAGACCCTCCCCTCAGACCTCCCTCTAGCAGGCGGTGCTCACTTATTCTCTCAACAAACTCATCCCAGCTCCTCCAGGTGCTGCATCCGGGTCCCATGCACCAGGTTGTTGGAGATGGGACCCTAGGAGCCCACGGTAGAGGAGGCAGGGACAACAGGTGACATGCTGGTGCCCAGGGCCCGCCAGGGGACTTGGCGGGGCTTAGGGAGCACAGAGGGCCGCACCTCCAAGGAAGGCTCTGATTGGCTCAGCCCTGGGAAGCAGACCAATCAGCAGCTTGAGGATGTGATAGCTCTGACTGGCTAACATTGGACCAATACCTGGCCAGACCGAAGGGGGTGGGAGGGGGCTAGGTGATGGGAAGGAGTTAACAGATCCCACATGGGTCCCCCTGAAGACCCTCTCAGGTGAGTATCCTTAGTACACAAGGACCACCTCCTCACTCTTGCAACTCAGTAATAACAAAAAGTTTAAGTCCCTCATATAAAATCAGTAATAACCAAATAAACAATTCATTGAAAAAATGTAAATGACCATGTGCACATTAAAAAGATTTCACCTAGTTAATAACGAAAATGCAATATAAACTGAGCAATCATCTTGGGGGTCACGTTTGCAAGGTTTCTGAGACGCAGTCCCCTGTGTTGCAAGGTTGTGTCCCACGTGTCCCACGGGCTTGGGAAAAGATGCTGTTGACAAGTGGTGTCATCAAGGGCCCTAAAACAAGTGATCTCTTGACCTTACTGTGGATTTCTAACTGTGGAATGAGTGAGTGACGAGTGAAGGCCGTGGGTGCATCCAGCTCCCAGGTAGCCCCTGGGGAGGTCTCTGGCTGAGGCTGTGGTCTTTGGGGCCAGACACAGGGGTCCTGCTTCCTCAGGCGTCACAAGCCACTGGCCTGACGTGGGACCTGAAGTGAGAAGGGTCGGGGGGAGGACTCCCAGGGAGGAGCCTGGGAGATGCCCAGAGAGCTTCAGCCAGCCAGGGACAGGGGGACCCAGAGGAAAGTGGGGCTGGGCCACCCTTGGTGGGTGGGCTGCTGCCCTGGGGAGGAGGGACCTGAAGGGTGGGCCTCCCCAGGGGTGGGCTCTGGGGGTGACAGGGGGAGCATGGAGGAGATCAGAGCTGGGGGCATGTGTGTGTGGGGGGGTGTCTTCTGCAGCCCTGGTGACAGCCGAGTAAAGGAAAGACCTGTCCACCAAGGATGTGGCCTGTGTCCCATGGCACTCATCTTCCAGGACAGCCAGCTATCACAGAGAGAGACATGCTCCTGTCCCTGGACTGTTGGCCCATATTCTCCAAACTACCTGGAGTTCAGGGCCCCTGTAACATCTGGGACAGTGTGAACAGAAGGACAGAGGACACAGCCAGTGCAGGACCCTCAGGGTCTCCACCAGGCATGCTCCAAGCGCTGTTCTCGTGAAGAGAAGAGATGAAGAGGCTCTGCTGTGTTGGGAGGGGAGCTCATTCTGTGTGAGGGTAACGTGTGCTCCAGGCCGTCTCCGCCTTTCTGAATCCAGCCCAGTGAGGTCAGTAAGGATCCTCCACCCAGGGCACCTGCTTCCGGCCAAGATGGGGTTACGGGGGACATGTGCAACCCCCCCACTGTAGGCAGCTAGACGCTGGGGAAAGTACACGAAATAGCGGTTTCAGACATTGGGCAAGGGGCAGCGTGGGACCGCCCCTGAGAGAAGGGCAAAGGGTGAGGCAAGAGCCACAGTGACCACAGCGCACCTGGAGGCAGCTGTGAGGGGGTGGGGAGCCCCAGGCAGCCAGAACTCGTGAGGCCACGAGCCAGGGAGGAGACACCTGCACACAGTGAGTTCCAGAGGCCCCTGGAGGGGTCCCCTGGGGTCCTGCCAGTGCTTGAGAGGAAAGCGTCAACACCAGGAACGAAGTCAGGGACAAGAACCATCTGAGGGGAGCAGGCAGAGGATTCCGGGTGCTCACACAGGCCTGGGAACGTCTCATGGTCCCCCAGCTGATTGGAGAAACCTCGTGATACCCGGCTCTGGCCAAGTCCCATCAACTTAGCAATGGAGTGAAGTTAGCACAAGAGTGACCGCTTCTCCAGATCCACGCTGACAAAGTTGACGAGCAAGCCTCAGAAGGATCTGGCGGATTCCAAATGACTTAATGGCATTCAGGAACACAGCCCCAAACGTTTGAAGTAACATAGCAAAATCCAGCCACCAACCATAGAGTGTGCACAAGGTCTGGAGTCCAATCAAACACTACTAGGCATGGTCACAAAAAGATGAATTCTGTATGACTCTCCTTACATGAGGTCCCTAGAGATGTCAAATTCATAGAGACAGAAAGTAGAAAGTTGGGTGCCAGGGCTTGGGAAGGGGGAGGGGGGTTGTTTAGTGGGGATGGAGTTTCAGTTTTACAAGATGAAAAGAGTGCTGGAGATTGGTTTACCACAATGTGAATGTACTTTACTGAACTGTACGCTGAAAAATGGTTAAGATGGTCAAGTTTATGTTATACGTATTTTGACACAATTTAAAAAGATAAGTTTTTAAAAATTACCAGGCATGAAAAGAAATTTTTTAAAAAGATGACCTATAACCAGAAAAAAGTCAGTCACTCTAAACAGATCCAGAAATGATGGAGTTCACAGGCAGGGATGCTGAAAGAGCTGTTACAAGTATGTTCAGGTAGAGGAAACGTGAGTGTGATGAGAAAAATGGAAGCTGTAAAAAGACCTGAATGAAACATCTAGACACAAACGATAAAATCTCTCCATTGAAAACAATACATCCTAGATGGAGTAATTGACGGATTACACACAGAAGAAAAGAACAGTAAAAGTGAAGACATACTGATAGAAACCGTCCAAAATGAAGCACAGAGAGAAAAAGCCAGGAAAAAATTAACAGAATCGCCTGGGAGTATCGAACAATCTCTCATAAATGATCTGGGGCCCCAGAAGGAGAGGAGGAGGAATAAACTAAAATGATATTTGGGGAATTAATGGCCCTGAACTCTCCGTATCTGATGAAACTATAACCAGAGATCTAACCATCTCAATGAATCCCAAATAGAATAGACCTAAAGAAAACCATGCCAAAGCATGTCATGTATTTGCTGAAAGCCAGTGAGAGAAAAGATTAAAAACATCCCCGGGAGGAAAAACACAGTACACAGAAACAAAGACAGGGGGCTTCCCTGGTGGCGCAGTGGTTAAGAATCTGCCTGTCAGTGCAAGGGACACGGGTTCGAGCCCTGGTCTGGGAAGATCCCACATGATGCAGAGCAACTAAGCCCGTGCGCCACAACTATTGAGCCTGTGTTTTAGAGCCCACGAGCCACAACTACTGAGCCCACGTGCTCTGCAGCAAAAGAAGCCACCGCAATGAGAAGCCCACGCACTGCAACGAAGAGTAGGCCCCGCTCGTCGCAACTAGAGAAAGCCCGTGAGCAGCAATGAAGACCCAAAGTAGCCAAAAAAAAAAAAAAAAAAAAAAAAATCTGAGGGAGAGTCATCGTTAAATCGGTAAAAAAAAAAAAAGAAAAGCGAAAAAGAGACTATGTACATTGAGTTATTTAACCAGAGTAAATATCGTTCAAAAAAGGAATGTGAAACAAAGGTTTTTCAGTCAAACAATGGCCGAGAGAATCTATTGCCAGCGTACCTGCACTTCGAGAAATGTAAAAGGATGTTCTGGAGACAGAAGGATGTGATAGCAGAGGAAAACTCCACAGCTGGACAAAGTAAGACAAGCTCTGGAAATGGAAATGCCTGAATAAGAAGACATTTTTTTTTCTCATTTAAAAAAAATTTAAAGGATAAAAGTTACTATTTTAAAGCAACAACTGAAACAGTGTACCGTGTGGTTTATAGCCTACTTGGAGGTAAAGTATGTGACCACAGTAACACAAAAGATCTGCAGACATTTAAAGCCTATTGTTATGAAGCGAAGTTGTATGTGAAGTTGTATAATCATTTAAAAGTAACTAGAATTTTATTTTTTAGAGCAGTTTTAGGTTTACAGACAGTTGAGCAGAGAGTACAGAGTTCCGATACACCTGCCCCCCCCCAATTTTCCCATCATGAACATCTTGTGTTAGTGAGGTATATTGTTATCATTGATGAGTTGGTATTTTTTTAATATTTATTTTATTTACTTATTTAGGCTGTGCCAGGTCTTACTTACGGCATGCGGGATCTTTAGTTGTGGCATGCGAACTCTTAGCTGTGACTTGTGGGATCTAGTTCCTGACCAGGGAAACTTGGGCCCCCTGCATTGGGAGCACAGAGTCTTACCCACTGGACCACCAGGGAAGTCAGTCCTGATGAGTCAGTATTGATACATTATTATTAACTAACATCCACAGTAGACATTAGGGTTCGCTCTTGGTGTTGTATATTTTATGGGTTTTGACAAATGCATAATGACATGTGTCCACCATTACAGTATCATACAGAAGCGTTTCACTGCACTAAAAATTCATCTGTGCTCCCCCGATTCATCTTTCTCTCCTGAACCCTTTGCAACCCCTGATCGTTTTATTGTCTCCATAGTTTTGCCTTTTCCAGAACGTCTTAGAGTTGGAATCATACGTATGCAGTCTTTTCAGATGGGCTCCATTCACTAAGCAGTATACATTTAAGGTCTTTTCATGGCTTGATAGTGCATTTCTTTTTTATTTTTGAATTTTATTTTATTTTTTATGCAGCAGATTCTTATTAGTCAATATATGTCAATCCTAATCTCCCAATTCATCCCACCACCACCACCAGCCCCCGCATTTCTTTTTATCACCGAATATTCCACTGTCGAGATGGTCCACAATTTGCTTATCCATTCACCTACTGAAGACCCTTTGGTTGCTTCCAGTTTTTGGCAATTATGAATAAACCTGCTATAAACATCTGTGTGCAGGTTTTTGTGTGGACATAAGTTTTCAACTCACTTGCGTAAATGAATACCTAGGAGCGTGATTGCTGGATCGTAGGGTGAGAAACTGCTAAACTGTCTTCCAGAGTAGCTGTTCCATTTTGCATTCCCACCAGTAATGAACAAGAGTTCCTGTTGCTTCACATCCTCACCAGCATTTGGTGTTGTCAGTGTTTTTGATTTTTAGCCATCCTAATAGGTGTGTAGTGGTAGCTCATTGTTGCTCTAATTTGCAGTTTCTTAATGACATGTGATGTTGAACGTCTTTTCATGTGCTCATTTGCCATCTCTATATCTCCTTTGGTGAGGTGTCTGGTTAGGTTTTTTGCCTATTTTTGTATTTGGATTGCCTGCTTTGTTATTGTTGAGTTTTAAGAATTCTTTGTATATTTGGATAACAGTCCTTTATGTGATTCATGTTTTGCAAAGATTTTCTCCCAATCCGTGGTTTGTCTTTTCATTCTTATAATTGTGTCTCTTACAGAGCAGAAGTTTATAATTTTTATGAAGTCCAACTTATCCCTTTTTTTCCTTCATGGATCTTGCCTATGGTATTGTATCTTAAAACTCATCACCAAACCCGAGGTCATCTAGATTTTTCTCCTATCTTATCTTCTAGAAGTTTTACATTTTTTCATTTCACATTTAGGTCTATGATCCATTTTGAATTAATTTTTATGGAAGGTCAGTGTCAAGATTCATTTTTTGCATGTGGACGAGCAACGTTGAGCACGAATTGTTGAAAAGCTTGTCTTTTCTCCATTGAATTGCCTTTGCTCCTTTGTCAAAGATCAGATGACTGTTCTATATGAGTCTATTTTGGGGCTCTCTATCCTATTCCATTGATCTATTTGTCTATTCTCTCATCAATATTATCATAGCTTTATAGTAAGTCTTGAAGTTGGGTAGTGTCTGTCCTTTAACTTTGTTCTTTTTCTTCAATATCATGTTGGCTATTTCGTGTCTTTTGCTTTTCCACATAAACTTTATTTATTTATATTTTTAAACTTTGTTTTAAAATTTTATTTATTTATTTAATTTATTTTATTTTTGGCTGCATTGGGTCTTCGTTGCTGCATGTGGGTTTTCTCTAGTTACGGCGAGTGGGGGCTACTCTTTGTTGCGGTGCATGGGCTTCTCATTGTGGTGGTTTCTCTTGTTGAGGAGCATGGACTTTAGGCGCGCAGGCTTCAGTAGTTGTGGCTCGCTGGCTCTAGAGCGCAGGCTCAGTAGTAGTGGTGCACAGGCTTAGTTGCTCCACGGCATGTGAGATCTTCCCGGACCAGGGCTTGAACCCACGTCCCCTGCATTGGCAGGCGGATTCTTAACCACTGCGCCACCAGGGAAGCCTCCATGTAAACTTTAGAATCAGTCTGTTAACATTTACAAAATAGCTTGTTGGGATTTGGATTGGGATTGTGCTGGACCTATGATCAAGTTGGGAATGTTCGGCATCTTAATAACACTGTCTTCCTATCCATGAACATGGATATCTCTCCATTTATTTAGACTCCTGATTTCTCTCATCAGAACTGTGTTGTTTTCCTCATATAGATCTTGCACATACTTTGTTAGAGTATTCCTAAGTACTTAATTTTGGGGAGTGTTAATGTAAATGGCATTGTGTTTTTAATTTCAAATTCCAATTCTTCACTTCTGGTATATAGCAATATATAAAATATAACAACTGACTCTGTAATATTAACCTACCCTGCAACCTTGCTACAATACCGTATTAGTTCTAGGAATTTGTTTGTTGTCTATTCTTTGGGATTTTTCTAAATGGACAATCATGGCATCTTCAAACAGAGACAATTTTATGTCTTCTTCCCAATCTGTACACCTTTTATTTCCTTTTCTTACCACATCGTTGAGGACTCCAGTAAGATATTGACTGGAAGTTCTTCATTTCTGTTACAGTGTTCTTAATTTCTAGCATTTCCTTTTGGTTCTTCCTTAGAGTTTTCATCTCTCTGATTACATTACCCATCTGCTCTTGCATAGTGTTCACTCTTTCGATTAGAGCCCTTAGCATATTATCATAGTTATTTTAAGTTCTCAGTCTGATAGTTGCCAATCTCTGCCATATCTGAACTCTTTCCATTAGAGCCCTTAGCATATTATCATAGTTATTTTAAGTTCTCAGTCTGATAGTTGCCAATCTCTGCCATATCTGAGTCTGGTTTTATTACTTGCTTTATCTTTTCAGACTGTTTTCCTTGCTTTTAGCCTGCCTTGTGGTTTTTTTCGTGGAAACTGGCTACAATGTACTGGCTAATAGGAGCTGAGACAAATAGGTCTTTAGTGTGAGGATTTGTGTTTACCGGGCTGGAGTTGGAGTGTGTTGACTGTGAGGCTTCAAATTCCTCTGGTGTCCTGGTCCTTTCTCTTCTGTTGCCTTTGGTTTCCCTAGAAGCTCCTCCTTAAATAGAGCTTGTGTCCACAGCCCTCTCAGTTGTGATCCAGTGTTATTATGCTGGAGCCCTGTTGATTGGGTGGGGGAAAGGTTCAATAATCCCATGAGTAAGTCTTAGCTTTTTAGTGGGCTTACAGGAAGGTTGGAGGGGACTGAGTGGCCTACCTGTCCTTCCCCAGGTCTGGTGAAGTGATTTTCCTTGAGGGCAGGCTTCTGTCACAGACAACAGAAAGCTCTGGGTGCATTTCTAGTTGATTATTTCCCCTCCCACTGCTTGAAACCTGAAGGCTTTTTTTTCTTGGATCTTCTCCCTGAGAGCCTGGTGCAGCTCCTGCAGGAAACTCTCATCAAAGTGCAAGCATGCCCAGGACTGGTGCCCCAGGAAGTTTTAACGCCCAAGCTCCCAGGCTCAGTGTCCAGCAGCCACTTTGCACGTGTTCTCAGCCTCTGAAGCTTCTGCTCAGTGGGAGCTTCTCTGTAATCATCTGCCTGTCCAGTTTGGGGACAGAGGTTTGCCCTGTGACCTGGATTCTCCCATGGGACTTCACTTGGCCTTCAGTGTGTTCTTCACTTTCTTGTGAGGATGGAAATCATGACTTCCAAGCTCTTTATGCGTCAGAGCAGAAACCGGAAGTCTATAGATGTATATTTTTCTGAGATAATGCTAATATACAACAGAATTCACAGACTGTGAGACTCCAGTTCAATGAAGTGTGACGATTGTAACACCTGTGTGACCACCACCCAAAACAAGACATATCACCTGGAAGGTTTCCTCATGTCTCCTTCTAGTCAAGACCCTCCTCCACCCTCAGAGGCAGCCGCCGTCATGATTTTTGTCGCTGTGGGTTACTTTTGCTGATTCTAACGCTGCACATGGAAGGGTCACACATGCCGTGTGGATGTCCTTTGCTCAGCAGAATGATGCTGAGTTCCACCCAGGTGGTTGTGTGCATATGGAACTAACTCCCTTCTGTGGGTGAGAAGAACTCCATGGTACTGAAGATACTCTCCTGTTTTGTATAGAAGCTTCATTGTGTCAACACCCACGTTTCACATAAACCCATCGTGAATTAAGTTTTGTGTCTGATGTAAATGGGGCCCCAGTTTCACTTCTCCCCACATGCTTATCTTATCAGCCCAGCACCATTGATCGAAAAGGCCACCCATTCCCCATTCAATATCAGTGACATCGTGGTCGTGAATCAAGTGGTCCTGCAGTTCTGGGATCTATATCTACTCTGTTCTGTTCCTTTTATCTTTGTGTGCATCCTTCCCCAATGCATGGTCTTGGTTATTACAGCTCTAGAGTATGTATGTCTTGATGTTGGAGAGGATGAGTGAGCCATCTTTGTCTTTTTCCTCTAAATTTTCTTGGCTATCCCAGGTCCTTTCCACTTTCATATTAACTTTAGAATCAGACTGTCAATCTCTGCAAGAGGTAAGGCTGCTGGCATATTGATTTGGATTGCATGAGGCTATAAATCAAAATGGATATAATTGATATCTTAAAAATCCAGAAACATGACACATCTCTCTTTAGGGCTCTTAAAATGTCTCTCGGCGATGTTTTGTACTTTTTGTTGTATTGACTTTGCACACCTTTCTTTAAATGTATCATTAGTGGGTTTTGTTTTTTTTTTTAATTCTATAGGAAATAGTTTTGTGTTTTTTATTTTCCAATTACCGGTGGATGATATTTAGAAATACAGTAATTTTTGCATATTGATTTAGTGCCTCACAGCCTCGCTGAATTCATTTATTCTGGTGTTTCAGAAGATTTTTGTTTTTCTATGTATGTGATCGTGTCACCCACAAGTAAAGTGGGTTTATTTCTGTCGCGAGCTCAGCTCCGTCCGGAGTCCTGCAGTTCCCCGCGTGTCCACCAGAGGGAGCGCCTGGCTTGAAAAGCAGAGGCCCCGTAGCACCTGCCGGGCGGGGCTGGACAGATGCTGGGACAGGAGAGACTCGCCGCCCGGCCACCCCTTACCTGCCCACCGGGTCGCGGTCGCAGAGTGGAGGTCCGACTGCAGCTGCGGCCCTGGCCTGGGACCTCCGAGGAGCAGGCGGCACTACGCGTGGGCGTGGGAGGTGGACCCTGGACCTGGAGTTCTGGGGCCTGCAGACTCTTCTACATGTGACCTTGGCCTCAGTTCCCACGGGGAGAGGATGCTGAGCTGGGCCGGACCCAGGGCTGCTGCAGTGGTTCTTCCTCCAGGCCCAGCCTGTGGTCTGCGCCCTCCCTGCTGGGGAGGGTCATGGGTCAAGCGTCAGAGGGTGGGAGGGCAGGAGAGCCTGGGATGTAGGTCAGTTAGGGTGGCCAAAGCCCTCACACAGTTCACCACGCCACCTGCAGTCAGGTACTGGCTGACCAGAGGTCCTTCAGGTTGTCCTGGGGGCAGGGTGGGGTTAGGACCAGGATGCCAGGGAGTCAGGGAGTCCCCATCCTCTGCCTCGCACGTCTGGGCTCGCCTGGCATGCTTCCCGAGGCCGTGGGGACACAGCATGTCTGGCCAATTGGGGCTGCCCCCTGGGCCGGGTATTCCTGGCTGGTGGTCTCTGCGGGGCAGTGGGGGAGGCTCTGGGTGAGGGGACAGGCTATAGGGAAAGGGGGTCAGCTGCCCTGTGCTGTGGAGTCACCCAGATACGAGTCCACACATGGGACCCCAGGCAACGACTCACAGTGTGGATTGCACACTGAGCCCTTGGTGACTTACTATAAAGATGCAGTAACCATGGGAGTGTGGTATTAATGGAGGGTAATGTACAGATCAATAGAACAGTAGCCCAGAAAAAGACCCACACGTACATGGTCACTTGTTTTCAAGAGAAGGTAAGTGTGGCCTTCTTAACCAATGTTTCTGGAACAACTGTGTCATCTGTGTGAGAGAAGACAAGAGACTTGATGCTCGACTTGTAATTCATTCAAAATGGATCTTACACTTAAATGTAGAAATTAAAACTGTAAAACACCCAGAAGAAACCATAGCAGAAAATCCTCATGACCTGAAGGAAGGCAGAGGGGACTCAAAAACCACTAAAAGAAACAAAAAATTGGTAAATGGGACTTTGCCAAAATTTAAAACTTACACTTAGAGTGACACCGTTAAGAAAATGAAAGTACAATCCCCTAACTGGAGAAAAATATCTGTAATGCACGTATCTGATAAAGGACTTGTATCCACATTTAGAAAGAAAGGAGGGAGGGGAGAGAACTCTTACAACCCTCTGAGACAACGCCCAACATGATTTAAATGGGCAACAGCTTGTGTACATACTTCCTCAAAGATGAACCACGACCAATAAACACCTGCTCACTCATCGGAAAAGTGCAGATGGAAGGAAATGCTGCCACACACCCTCTGAAATGCTGGAAAGTCACGGGCTCTGCCCACAGTCTCCCCCACCTTCCTCTGAGCCGTGCAGTCCAAAGCCTGGGCTGGGCAGATCCAGGTGGGAGTTATGCTCGCCCGAGAGGGGGTCACGCTGCAGAGAAGAGGCGAAGGTGCTGCTGAGCGAAAGGGCTTGTGCTCGGGAGAGGGTAACGGGTGGGAGATGGTGACACGTGGGCACTACCCAAGTAAGTTGAGGGATTAGGGACTGGAACCGGGTTTCACCCACCAGAGAGGGCTGCCGGTAGATGAGGGGATTGCAGTAAACCCCGCAGTGTGGAACTGGGACTGGGGAGAGCTGGTGGTTTCAATATAGATACTGAACTGTAGATGTGAAGTGTGGGAGCCCGTGTGTGCTCACGTGTCAGCCCGTGTGTGCATTCCCAAGAGCCTCAGCGTCATCCGTCACAAGGTTCGGTTTCTAAACACCATTTGCCCCCGAGGGGCTGGGCTCCCTGGAGAAGTGACAGGAGGGGCCTGGAATCCTCTTGTTGAGGGAAACATTCAAAGAGGGCTGAGACCTCCACAAAAAGACTTGAACAGCACTGTTCACAGCAGCTCCATGTCCATGCCCCCAACAGGAAACAGCAAGAAGTCCCCCCGCAGGTGCAAGATGAACATCCTGAGGTACAGTTCTGCTACCCAAGTGCAGACAAGGCAGGACAGCCCACCGTTCACGAGTGTTTGGAACCACCTCCCTGGGCACCAGGTGCTGCCTGGGTCACCCTAGGACTGAGTGGGACCGTGAGACTAAGGGCTAAGGGGCCACACAGGGCATGCACTCTGTTGATGAAGTCAGTTCCCATGGGGTGTAGGGAGTAGTCTCCACACTGCCGTCCAGGCTGGATGTGAGCAGCTGAGGGACGGGATGGGGACCCGAGGGAGCCAGCTTTTCGACTGGGCGGGGCGTTCCAAGTCAGCAGGGGTGGAGGATGCAGTGACCCCTGCCCTGATGCATCCAAGGTGGAGATGTGAGTCTGAAGCCGAGTGTAGCTTCATGTAGATGCAGGTGGATGCATATAAAGATACCACGGCTACGAGGATACACACCAGTAAGTACACACATAGCCTGGCTCTGTCAGCCATGGGGGCCTGAGGGCGATGACACCCCAAGAGCAACGAGCACATCCCGTGCCCAGATCTGGGTCTCTAAGTCCTCCTGCAGTAAAGGGAACTGGTCTCCTCGGAGAAATGATGCTGGGACCGATTCTGGGACTGAGGCAGGAAATAAACCAAATGAGCCTGGAGACTCTGTCCCAGCCCAGAGGGGCCCAGGGAAACGAGACAATTAAATGTCACGTGGGGCCCGGATGGGGGCCTGGGACAGACAGAGGACACTAGGGGAAAAGTAAGTAAATGTGAATAAACTATGGACTTTAGTTAATATAATGCATCATATTGGTTCATCATTATAACAAATGACTCATACCAATGGAAGATGTTAACAAGAGAGGAAGGGACTTCCCTGGTGGTCCAGCGGTTAAGACTCCGCGCTCCCAGGGGGCCTGGTTTTGATCCTTGGTCAGGGAACTACTAGATCCCACAGGCATGCCACAACTAAGAGTTCGCATGCCACAACTAAGGAGCCCTTGAGCTGCAACTAAAGAGCCTGCCTGCTGCAACTAAGACCCAGCAAAACCAAATAAAACAAAACAAAACAAGAGAGGAGCTTGGATGAGGAGTACACGGGTGCATCTACACTAACTTTGAAATTTTTCTATAAATCTAAACTTGTTCTAAAAAATTACATTAAAAAAAAAAGAAATACAGTTTGAGGCCCAGACTGAGCCCAGTGGAGATAGCTCAGGCCCTGTGACTGGAGTCTCTGTGCCAGGTCGCCCCCCTGCCCAGTGTCCCTGTCCCCCCACCTGTCCCCAGGTCCCATGGTGTCCATCACAGATCAGTCAGGCACAGCACCAGCTGCCTAGCTGCCCTTCCTAACAGTCCTCTGTGCAGCCAGGGCCTGATGACAGAGCTGATTAGGGCCTCTGGGAGGGGCCAGGACTTTCCTGCCCCTCCCTCCTTCCTGCCCCAGCTCCCAGCCCGGCTCCTAAGCACACGCTTGTGGCTCCCTCTGAGACCTTCTAGGTCAGCCACCCCCTCTTAGGTGGGGGGAAACTGAATCACGGGGGAGAGTGGAGAACTGCCTGATGATCCACAGGGTGGGGGAGGGGGGCACAGATTTGTCTCCTTCCCGCCAGCACCAGACCCGGAGCCGCGGCTAAAAAGCGCATGCTCCATGTTTGACCCGGTGACAAATACACATAAGGATGACAGTGACACCACTTCTGTGTACGGGGCCTGTGCTGAGCCTGTGAGGACCACACACCTGGGATGGTGGCCTTGGGGGAGGGGACCTGTCCCTATCAGCCAAGCACGGGGTGGGGGAGGGAGGAATCAGAGCCCAGGCTGCCCCTCCTAGGGCCCAGGAGGCCTGGGGTCACCCTGTATGGAAGGCGGGGGAAGGTCTAGAAAGACCCAGGTCCTCTGACTCTGGGACCCCCAGTGCCATCCCTGGGTCCCACTTCAGGGCCCTCACCTGTCCTGGCTCAATTCACTCCAGCACTGGGGACCCCACTCCCCACCTGCACCCCATCACATATGTGGGGGGCAAAAGGATGGCCCCTCCAAGATGTCCTCATCCTAATGCCCAGAACCTGTGATCCTGCCAGTTTACAGGGCTTCGCAGATGTGCTTCTGGTGATGAGATGGGAGGTTACCCTGAGTTACCTGATGGGCCCAATGTCATCATGTGAGTCCTTAAAAATCACAGACGCTTCCCCAGCTGTGGTCAGAGGAGCCAGGAAGAGGGCCGCAGGGTCAGAGAGCTGCACCACGTGGCTCTGAAGATGGCAGAGGAGCCAAGAGCCCAGGAATGCAGCGCCTCCAGAGGCTGCAAAAGTGAGGAAACACATTCTCCCCTGGAGCCGCCAGGAAGAGCACAACCTGAGGACACTTGACTTTAGCCCAGGAGACCCATGTCAGACACGTGACCTCCAGAACCATAGGGTAATAAACGTGTCGGTACATGACAAAGTTTGGTAACTCCTTCCAGAGGCCATGGGAAAGGAACACACCACACTCCCCGCAGGGCTTCCTACCTGCAGGGCTCAGGCCTGCTGCCTGGAAGAAACGCCACAGGCACCCATGATCCGCTGTGTAATCTGGGTAGGGTGGGGGAGGTGGCAGCACAAACTGAAAATGCAGGACCCCTTGTTAAAAAATTATTACAGATCCCAAAGCGGTGACAGCAGAGCAGTGAGTGGGCACGAGGCCTTCTGAGTGTGGGGCTCCAGGTGGTGGCACAGTCCACAGGCCAATGAAGCCATCCTGGCACTGTTGTGTGGTCCCCTGGACGTGGTCTCTGTGACATGGTGCTGTTTCTGTCCCCATTTGAAGGCAAGCAGGCGGAGGCACAGGGAGGGGCATCCTGGCCCCAGCGATGCCCTCCTGGCCTGGGGGGGTCTCCTGCAGCCCATAAGCCCGGGGCCCCAGAGTGCAGGGCCCTGAGCACCCAGGTGCCATCCCCTAGGGAGGATGCTGGTTCAGCTTGGCCCCTCTCTGGGGTAGAAGCGCCCCCCAGCCCTGCCGCCCCTTTCCAAGGCCCAGGGTGCCCCCGACGTAGAGAACCCACAAAGCGGGGGCGCTGCTTGCCTCAGATCTTGCTCCAGTTAGGAGCTTCCTCCGGGAGGCCACCATCTGCCCATCCTCGCGGGAGCCGCCTGGACGCTGGGAGGGGGGCTGGGGCTGGGGCTATACCATGACCCTCTCCTTCTCCCTCCCCCAGGTGCATCCTGCTGCGACTCAGGCTCTACTAAGTGACCCTGGGATCCGCCAGGGCAACAGCAGCAGCCTCTTCCAGCCATAGAGTAGCCGCAAGGGCTCACTCAGGATGGGGAACCCCGGGGCCCTCAGCACCCACCTTGCCCAATGGAGCCTGGCCCTCCCCACTCTTTGTCCCAACGCTCCGGGAGCCCATCTGCAAGGACCTTTGTCTCCAGCCCTCAGCACCCCAGGCTCTTTCTCCTGCCAACCGCCCCCCCTGCAGTGACTGATCCCCCTCCATCTGGCTGGGCAGGGTCCTGGTGGCCAGATCCATTGAGGGCCATCTGCACAGAGGCGGATCCTGAGACAGCAGAGCCCTGGGGCCTGAGTTTGGTTGGGGTCTGTGAGGGCACAGGGCCAAGAAGGAGGGCAGGAGGGGGCTGGAGAGGGCCAGGTGCCCCTCCCCCTGCCCTGTGGTCACCCTCAAAGGCCTGCCAGCAGTGGGAGCATCAGCGTGCTCGCCTGGTCACTCCGAGGCCCTCACGTTCTCCCACCAAACTGTGTAGCCATGGCTGTCAGTGGGCGCATTCCGACCCAGATGAGAGGATGCTGCAGGAGACGCAGCCAGTGTGGAGGGGGAGCAGGGGGTAGATTTAGAGCCTAGGCCTGGGATCCTGATGTGGCAGGAGCTTGCCTTCAAGACTAGACAGTGGGGACTTCCCTGGTGGTGCAGTGGTTAAGAATCTGCCTGCTAATGCAGGGGATACAGGTTCGAGCCCTGGTCCGGGAAGATCCCACATGCCGCAGAACAACTAAGCCCGTGCGCCACAACTACTGAGCCTGCGCTCTAGAGGCTGCAAGCCACAACTACTGAGCCCATGTGCCACAACTACTGAAACCCACACACCTAGAGCCCGTGCTCCGCAACAAAAGAAGCCACTGCAATGAGAAGCCCGCGCACCTCAACGAAGAGTAGCCCCCGCTCATCGCAACTAGAGAAAGCCCACACGCAGCCATGAAGACCCAACGCAGCCAACAATAAATAAATTTATTTAAAAAAAAAAAGACTAGATGGGGGCTGAGCACGCAGAGAATGAATTCATGTGCTGGCTTCTGCCTGGGGACCTCAGACACTCAAATGAGCATCACTCTCACCATTAAAAGAAAACAAAAAGTCAGACAAACTGCAAGGTCACAGCTTTTCTTGAAGCCTCAGGAACTGGGGCTGCAGGGCAAGCAACCGACCTGAAATCCAAGGCCAGAGAGAGACAGCATGGGGCTTGCTCTCTGGGAAGTGACAGAGAAGAACCCACGAGCCCAAGAGCTGGCTCTTTGAAGAGAACCAAAGTAGATTAAACGTCATCCAGACTGTCCTAGAAAAACAGAGAGAAGACACAAACCCCAACGCCCGGAAGGAAAGAGGGGCGTCATTGCAGACCTATGACATGTCCAAATGATAATAAACATTGTCAATAATCCGTACCCAGAAATTTGAATTGAACTAAGTCCTTGAGAGATACAAACTACCACAAAAACACTTAAGAAGAAATAGATACACTCAGTAGTCCTATGTTTATTTTTAAAATTGAATTTCTAGCCACCCCCCCCAATTTCCCAAACAAAACTTCAAACCCAGGTGATTTCACTCATAAATCTACCAAACATTTAAGGCAGAAATAACATCAAACCTACATAATTTATTCCAGAAAATAGAAGAGGAAGAAACACTTCCCAAATGATTTGATAAGGTCAGGATTACTCTGTCTACCAAAATTAGACAAAGACGTTATAGAAAGGAAACTACAGACCAATATTCCTTATCAACATAGATACAAGAATTAAACAAAATATTAGCAAATTGAATGCAGAGATATACAAGGGAGATAATACATCATGACCAAGAAGAGTTTTGATAAGAAAACCAAACAGAGACATTATAAGAAAAGAAAACCACAGACCAGCATCTGTCCTATAAAGAGACACCAAAATACTTAATACAATTTTAGCAAATTGAGTTCTTAAGAATATAAAAAGAATGACAGATCATGGCCAAGTACAATTCATTGCAGGAATATAAGGTTAGTTTAACATGTGAAAATCAATCAAGGTAACTCACCATATTAACAAACTAAAACAGCAAAAGTATTATCACTTCCTTAGATGCAGAGAAAGAATCTTACAAAATTCAACACCCATTTGTGGTGAACGGAAATTCTCAGCAAACTAATCTCAACAGTGCAGTCTAGTTAAAATGTGTGGAACTGGAGTAAGCCTGAAATAGACATACGCAGGGCCAGGTGATTTGTGAGAAAGATGACAAGGTAATTCAGTGGGTAAAGGATGTTTTCTACAAAAATGTGTTAAAACAGCTAGACACCTCGATGGGAAAATCAGAGCCTGGGTCTGACCTAATATCATACACAACTCAAGAGACTCAGAGATGTCCATAGCCAGACAGAGCATTGCTCACACCCCAGACAAGCTGTAAATCAACACACTTTCTTGATCCCATTAGAGACCCGAGGTCACAGGGCAAACAGCTGACACAAAATCTGGAGGGGGCAGGGCTGAGCACTTGGTCACCTGGGACGGATTCTGCTATAGCCAGGGACAGGCGGGCCCCAGAGCCAGGTTGGTGTCCGGGCAGGGTGGGGACAGGGCAAGGCTCCCTTAGGGCACAAGAGGAGCCACTTGGGTGGCGGTGTCGGGGGAAGCAGCGATCCAGGAGGCCG
>NW_006780388.1:3449433-3451267 GCF_000442215.2 Lipotes vexillifer
CCCTCCTGTCCCCACACCGCTGCTTCGTGCTGAGGCGGCGTCCTTCCCCACCTTCCCTGGCCCCCTGCCCTGAGCACCCCCTGTTGACGCCCCTGCCCCGAGCCCAGGGAGTGGGCACTAACGCTCATTAAAGATCATGAAAAGCAGATGTGGTCTTCGCTGTGTTTCTGGCTGTGGGTGTCGCTGAGGGAGAGGGAAGGGTCCAGGGCCCAGCCAGGAGCAGCCACCCTCTCTGTGGGTCCCCGGTCACTGAGCAAATGCCTAGCTGTGGGGATGGCCCTCACCCTGTCCCTTGTGCCTGGGACTGACTTCTCTGCACACTGGCTTGTGTCTCTTTTTGGTGAGTGGCATCGTGCTTTTGGGACAGATAAAGAAACACGGGCCATTTAGATGATTCTCAGGGCACCAGGTACCCAGCAATGGGGTCAAGAGCCGGAGCATCACCCCCTCAGCCAGGTCCCCCCAGAGCATCATCCCCTCAGGCAGGTCCCCCCAGAGCATCATCCCCTTCAGCCAGGTCCCTCCAGAGCGTCATCCCCTCAGCCAGGTCCCTCCAGAGCGTCATCCCCTCAGCCAGGTCCCTCCGGAGCGTCATCCCCTCAGCCAGGTCCCTCCAGAGCATCATGCCCCTCAGCCAGGTCCCTCCATTTCGCTTTTGCAGCCTGTCCCCTCCCCCAGCGCCACCCAACCCACCCCAAGACCAACAACCAGGACTACCCAGCCCAGGGGATGGCCCCCGGGGAGGGCTGCCAGGCAAGCCTAGGCATGCGAGGCTGAGGATCAGGACTCCCCGACTCCCTGGCATCCTGGTCGTCACCCCCTCTGCCTCCAGGATGACCTGGAGGGCCTCTAGTTGGCCAGGGGCCAGGTCTTGACTGCAGGCGGTGTGGTGAACTGGATTGGGGCTGTGCTCCACATCCTTGTTTCTACACAGAAACTAGTCTACTGTCCCATTCTTCTGCCCTCTAACCCTTGACCTGTGACCCCTCTCTAGCAGGGAGATTGCAGGCCAGAGGCTGGGCCTGGGGGAAGAACCACTGCAGCAGCCCTGGGTCCGGCCCAGGTCATCATATTCTCCCTGTGGGAACTGAGGCCAAGGTCAGACGCAGGAGAGTCTGAACACCCCATCACTCCAGGTCCAGCTGTGCCCCGCCCCCAAGCCCACACCAGGGCCGCCCACTCTGGGAATCCCTGCAGTTCCAGGAGCCTCCACCAGAGGGAGCACTGGCACCTCCTGTGAGGGGCTGAGCAGGTGGGGAGTGGGGAAGGGGCTGGGCAGGTGGGGAGTGGGGGAGGGGCTGGCTGCAGCCCTGGGCCCTATGCTGGGGACTCACTGCCCACCCGTGTCAGAGCAACTAGGCCCCGGCCTCAGCCAGGTAGAGCCCTGGATGGCACCTCCCACCACCTAGACCAGCCCAGAGGTGCCTGAAGTGGGTCAGGAGGCCTGCAGTCCCAGTGTCGCTGGGCTCCTGCTTTGCTGCATGGAGAGAAGGGCTTGGACCCTATCCTGAAGCCAGGTCTGCGTTGGGCACAGCCCCCCATTGTGTTCACAGCCACGGTCTGTGAACTTGTGGAGGCTCACAAGTTCTATCCTGACCCGGCCCCCTTCTGTACCTGCTCTCACGGAGAAGGGGTGAGGGGGGGGGGGTCTGTGCACTAGGGCTGCGGCCAAGAAGCCAGCAGGGCGTGGGACGGGTCTAGGGTCAGAGCCTTCAGGTAGGGAGACAGCAGAGAGGGGGATGGCCCCTGCAACCCCAGGTGACTGCCCAGTTGGAAAGCGCTCCCACAGGGGCCCGCCCCCTGCTCCCACAGCACCCATTCATGCTGGAAGCCA
>NW_006780388.1:3451438-3481387 GCF_000442215.2 Lipotes vexillifer
CTGGCAGAAACTTGTTCCTAATTGGATCAGACCCTGTTTCTCCAGTGTGTGAATGATATCACATGGTTCCGGCTGCCGAGATGAGCTCTACTTTTCCAGGAAAGGAGGGCTTTCTATCTGCGATCTGCCCAAGTGGGGCGGGGGGAGCCTGCAGGAGGGCTTTGTGGAGCCCCGTGCCGCTGCTGGTGGTGGAGGCATCACCCAGGTTGGCCCTCACCAAGGCCACGGGCTTGCCACCTACCCACGTGAGGGACCGATTCTGACGGTGGAAATCCAACGCATTTCTTAAATAAGTTAATATTTATTCCGCTCTGCTTTGCCCCCCTCCCCTCCCCTTGGCTTGAGAAGCCAAGTTTTCTGCATCGGATTATTGCAAATGTTTAACCTGAATTTATAACAGAAACAAAGTGAAACAAGGGGGCATCAGCTGAAACTCTCGGCCCAAGCCCCACGGGCAGTGAGGGTCTTATTGCATGGTCCCCACTCCCTGGTGACCAGCTGTTTCCCAGAGACCGGAGTCAAGGGCATTCTCCGGAATCCTGAGGGGGACAGAACGGTGGGCAGTGGATACGGAGGGGGGATGAGACAGCAATGAGCGGTGGAGACAAATGGATGAGAACTCAGACTGTGAGCAGCGTGAAGCGTGAGCACGGTGGCCTTGGGGATGAGCTGGAGGGGCACAAACGGCCCTAAGCACGTATAAAAATAAGCAGATGTGAGAACGGGGCTCTGCTAGGTGGCCTCTGCCTTTCTTCTTTTGGTGTTCTCTGGTCCTTGTCCCTTGGACATAGCTCTCGTTACGGGACTGCTGACCAGGCCACTGGCACGGCCTGGGACCATGGCAGCAAACTTGGAAATCCCAAACTTTAACTGAGGCTTCAGGCTGTGGGCTCCCCCTGCTCCACTTTGCCCACAATAGCATCTGCCTCCTTCTCCCTGGGCTGACGTCCTTCTGGCACCTTTGCCTTCAGTGGGGCCGGACCCAGGGTCCACGCGTAGCCTGCCTGGGCCACCACCCTGCTGGGTGCACCCCAACCCCAGTGCCAAAGCCTGTGCACACTGCACCCCGAGCTACATGGGCTTGGCCACACTGTCACCCAGGACTGGGGTAGACCCTTTCTTCGGTGGGCTCTCAGGGACTGTGAGGTGCAGCCCCCGCCCCTCCTCTGGGGGGGTCTCCCGAGGCCACTGGAAGCTCCATCTCCTGGGGTTTGGGAGGTGCCGTGATGCCTGAGGAGGAAGGTCTGGGTTCTGGGGCAACACCATGGCCACCATCCAAGAACAGGTCCCCCCTGGGGCCCCCCACGTCCAGCGACTCAAAGGCAAAGTTCGGGATGGTCAGGTGTTCCGTGCGGCAGGGGACCTGGACCCGCCGTTCCCCCTTGGCAGCAGTGTCCAAGCCTGCACTGTCTGTGGGCTCCAGGGGGTCCCTGTGGGGCACAGCCTCGCAGGATGGGGTTCTCCGCCGCAGGGTGGTGCTACCGGCCTCTGCTGCAGGGGCCCGGGCCGCACCCTCGTCCTCCGCGGGGGGCTCTATGGAGATGCAGGGGGGGCTCATCTTCTTCTTCCTGCGTGCCCCCAGGGCCAGCTCGGCCTCCAGGGCCCGGGTCTTCGCCTCCCCGGCCTCTGGGCGGCTGTCCCCACAGCCCTGCTCCACGGAGGGCCGCCTCTGCTCGTCCAAGCGGCCTGGCCGGTCCAGGAAGCCCTGGGCGTTGACACTGTAGAGCCTGTGCAGGTCTGGCTCACCGCCCACCACCCCACGGGCAGCAGGGGAGGCCGAGGGGCTGTGGGCAGAGCTGGTGATGTGGCTGACCTCCTCGTCAGCCGGGTCTGGGGCCTCAGCCTCCTCTGCACCCAGGGCCGGTGGCCGGCTGGAGGTGTAGTTCTGTCCAAAAGTGTGCTTGCGGATGCGGATGCTGGTGGGCCACGGGGAACGGGGCGGGGACCGCAAGGAAGGCCCCAGGGGCGCCTGCCTCACAGGGGTCTTCCCACCAGGCTCTCCCCAGCCCGGGCTGCTGTCCCTGGGACCATCGACCTGCCCTTCTAGGGACTCTGTGCAGACTACCTCCTGCAAAGACATGGAGTCATATGAGACCAGCCAGAGCCCAGGCAACAGGGACCCCTCCCCCCACCACAGGCCAGGATGACTTTGTGACCCCCAAGGCTATGGGCCAGGATGAGATGGGGCTGTGAGACACTGGTGTGGAAGCACTGTCCCCCAGCCCTAGTGTAGGGGCCCCACCAACGCTGGTCATGCTGGGGAGGGGCCGTGAGGAGCAGAGGCCTGGAGCCCAAGCTTCCATGGGCAGAATCTGCCATGGGCCTCTGGAGACCCAATGGGGGGCAGAGCCAGGCTGCAACAACTGCCTGACTCTGGCACCACCAGCTCAGCTTGACACCTCAAGGAGGGAGGAAGGGAGAGGGGCCGAAGTCTCAGGTGAGAGTGGTCTGTGGGTACAACCAGGCCCACAGGAAAGGTTGCTGGGGGGGCCTCAGGGAGGGCGAGGCTGCCGCCTGAGGGGACACGGGTCCCCATGGCCAGGTGCCATCATCACAGGCTCCAGGGACACAGCGCCTGCTTCCCCAATGTCCCTGTCGCTCATTCTTCAAATGGGGAGGGAACCCCCACAGAGCCCCCAGGCCTCAGCTGAGGACTGGAAGTCTCCTCCTACCTGTGTGCAGAGCAGCCGGCTGAGACTAGGGGAGCGGGCTGCACCCAGAGGGGTCAGGGCACGGTGGGTGTCGCCGCCCCTGGCTGGGGAGGACACAGCCGAGGGGACCTGGAGGGACGGGCAGGACTCCACAGGCGGCAAGTGGGTGGTGACCGGGCCTGGGGCAAGAAGGTGCCTGAAATGTGCATCCACCGCCGGCCCCACCCCTGCCCCTGCCGGCCCTGGCCGGCCCCGCCCGCCCAGGTCCTGGCTGTCTCCGCAGGGGGCTGTACCCGAGGTGCCCGAGGCGCCTGTGTAGGTCTCCATCTCCACCTCCTGCAGCGGGTGGGGATGAGCGGCTGCAGCGGGCGCCACGGGCCGGAACATGTAGCTGTCGTTGGGCAGTGAGAGCATCCTGGACACAGACACCTTGCGCACGACCAGCAGGCTGGGGGCGTCCGGCGAGGCGCCCGGGCTCGGCGGGGCCGTGGGCCTGGGGCGGGCGGAGGGCCCCTGCGCCGCCTCCAGCTCGACCTCCGCGTCCAGCTCGGCGTCCTCGCGGGCCTCCTTGTTGCTCTCCTCCAGGTGCTTCATGAGCACGGCCACCACCACGTTGACCAGCACGAACTGGGCCACCAGCACGAAGGTGACGAAGTAGATGGGCGAGATGGCCGGCAGGTAGCTGAGGCAGTGCCTGTCCTCACGGGCACACTCCCGCAGCGTGTCCTGCGGGTGGAGGGTGGCGGGCAGGCTCCCACCTCCGTCTGCAGGGCCTCTCGTGGACTCCCACCGCCCCGCCCACCGCGTGGGCCGGTACCTTCATGATCCCGTTCCAGTTGTCCCCCGTGGACACGCGGAACAGTGTGAGGAAAGCCATGCCAAAGTTGGAGAAGGTGGCGTGTCTACTCAGGCCCTCGCAGGGGTTGTCCTCACTGCACTCTGCCGGGAGGGACCTGGTCAGCCCGCCTGTCGGGGCCAGTCCGCACACAGGCCCTGCCCTCCCACAGGGAGAAAGGCACGCTCCTCTGGGATGCAGGGTGGTGGCACAGCTCAGGGGCCCTGGCAGGTGGATGCCTTCAGAACAGGCCCAGCTCTGCATTAGCATGCCCCCCCCGCCCCATTCTGAGGAGTAACAGGGCTGCCCTGGGCACGAGACGGCCCAGATCCAGGTTGTGGGGCACTAGCTGCTGGGTCTGAGGAGTCCCCTCTGGTCAGACCCTGGAACCCATTGAGCCTTCAGTGACACCCAAAGGGAAGGGCGCTCCCACAGGGTCTGGGTTGCCACGAAAGGTCCCCACGGACCCCTGCCCGGACTAGCCAGAGCCTCATGCCTGGGGGTCTGAGGAAATCCTTGGTGACAATTAAGGACTTGCTGCAGCATGTCCCCTGGGGACCAGGTGGAGTTCAGGTCACACCTGCGTGTGGGCACGTGCACTCACACTCATGTGCAGCTCTGTTCTCCTGGCCTGGGTATGAACACATGTGCGTGTCTGTGTGCACGTCATGCATCTGCCACAGCACTTTTGCATGTGCCAAGTCACCTCACAGTGAAAGGCTGACAGGAGCAGGGGCCAGGGCCTCAGCTTGGCCAGCACCCGGAGCCGCGGGCTGTGTGCTCATGCGTGATGCTGTGCCTTCTGAGACCCCGTGTCTGGAGTGTGGGCCACGGCGCAGCTGCACTCACCAAGCCTCCCAAAGAGCTCCACTCCCAGGGCAGCATAGATAAAAAACAGGAGCATGAAAAGCAGGCCGAGGTTCCCTACCTACATAGGAGAGAAGCAGAATGAGGTCAGCGGGGCCTCAGTCTCACCCCACCCCCTTTACCCAAGACCCGCCCAGCAGGGCATCAAGTTCCTGGGGACTGCCTTGAGCCCTGTTCTTAATCCATCCCTCTTGGCCTCTGAGCTCCTGTGGCCCCCAGGGGTCCCTGTCCTGCCTGGTGCCCAAGGCCCCTCTGCTGGCCTCTGCCCCTGCTTGGCTCCTCATGCCCACCCGGCACCCACGGTGCTGCCTCCAGCTCCTCTGCTCCCCAGAACCTGGGAGGCCTCCTGAGGGCTCTGGTGGACTCTGTGCAGGGCCTGCCTCCAGCCTCAGGGTCCCCACCTCAAGGTGAAGGCTGAAGCTCTGCAGACAGTGAGGTCTGGTCTGACCCCTGCCCGAGGCTCTTCTGTGAACTTGCCACCCACCCTCCCAGCGCCTGCTCACGCTCACTCTGGGCTATGGGGGTGGGGGCGGCGCAGAGGCACCCTCACACGCCTCCCTCACCCTGATGTGGCTGCTCCCCCTCTTCTCCAGCACCTGCTCTGGCCCCCAGAGGCATGGCACTGGGGCGTGGCCAGGCCTGGGTTTCCCATCCTCCACCCCCCACCCCTTCCCGTCACTCCCACAGACACTGGGCAGGCTCCAAGGAGAGCTGAGTATAACTCAGGTCTGAGGAATGCTGCTAAGGGGACCAGTGGGGGCCGGCTGAAGGTGGAGGGCGTGGAGGGCTGGGGGGTTAGTGGGCAGCTGGGGAGGCAGCTGGGTGGAGAGAAACATGCTGGGCTGGTGGATAGACAGCTGGCCAGGAGGGCTGGATGCTGGACAGCTGGACACCTGGTAGATGGGTGGAAAGACAGCTGTCTGAATAGATAGACAGATGTGTGGGTGGCTGTATAGCTGGAAGGGTAGTTGAGAGGGCTAGATCCACGGCCAGATGGACATGTGGATGGATGGCTGGTCAGGTGGACTGGCAGAGGGACTGAGGACTGCACAGATGGGGCAATAAGACTTTCAGCTCAAGAGACCACAAAGGATCAGTGTGGTGGCTGTTGGGCACAGGATGCGAGGTCGCAGGGCCTGAATTGGCTCCAGAGGAGAGAGGCCTTTGGCCAACACCTGAGCCCTGGGTGTGGTCCTCCAAACTCGACAAGCACACCTTTGCCACAGGCTCTGCCCTCTGCCCAAATCCCACTGCGTCCAGAATTGCACTGGGGGATATGGGCACTGGTCATTGGTCTTCCCCAGAGAGACTAGACTGAGGCCTGGAAGGCAGGCAGCACGCTCCTCTCACAGCACAGCCCAGCAGCTCAGTTACTCCTTGCACCCAGCAGGAAGAGGGGTTGGTAACTGCAGTTGCCGCGAGACGGGGCGACCAGGTGAACGAGTGCTGATTGACAGTGAGTGAGGCCCTCCCTGTAGCCTGTCCTCTTGCGGGTGTCTGTGATGCCCACCCTGGGAGCAGGGAAGCCAGACCCAGGCCCAGTCCCTGAGCTGCTGACCTACCTGGGGCAGCGCCTGAACCACTGTGTCCAGCAGGGCCCGCATACCTGTGGCCATCTTGAGCAGCTTCAGCACTAGGGCCGGGAGCCAAGCATTAGCGGGGAGGGGGTGGGGCTGGTCTGACCCTCTCCTGGCTGGCCAGACCCGGACCACCCGTCCCCCCACTTCCCGTCACCAGCATCACGCACCAGTGTGGGTTGAGGAACGACACGGGGTAGGTGGACACCTGAGCCCTGTCTACCGGCCCTCCTGATAGCCCGGAGACCCTGGTGGGACAGGCGGGTGGCCTACCGCGGGCGATGCGGAGCACACGCATGATGCGGATGATGGTGGGGTTGATTGGCAGTGCCGCGTTCATCTCTATCTCCTCCAGTGTGATGCCCATGATAGACAGCAGGACAATGGCCAGGTCCAGTTGGTTCCACCTGGGCCGGGCAGGCAGGCATGATTCAGTGCTGGCCACTGCCTCTTCCCCAGCACCCCCAGCCCTTCAGAGCACCAGGAGTCCCCTCCCTGTCCCCTGGAAATGTCCTGATGTCACCACAGGGCATCTTGCACCTCTACTCAGCACCGTCACCTCTGCAGGTCTCAGGCCACGGCTCTTTCCTGCCCCTGCTCCACACACCTGTCCTTGAAAAACCTCCGGAACCCAAACGCCACCAGCTTCAGCAGGGCCTCAAAGACGAAGACGATGGTGAACACATAATTGCAGTACTTGAGGGCCTCGTCCAGAGACTGGGGATGGAGTGTCAGGCTCCTGAGTGTCAGGCTCCCTGCCCAGCTGCCCCTTCCCACCCATCCTCCTGCCCCTTTGCAGCACTGGACGCCCCCCCACCGCCGCTGCCCCCGCACCTGTGCCCTGTCCATCCTGCTCCATCTCTCTCCTTTGCTGACATGGGCACCTCCTCAGATACGGGACAGGTCTCAGCTATTACTGGATTCAGGTCTGTGCTGGGCTGGGGAGGGCTGCCTGAATTTACCCTCGCAGCATTCTGGGGACAACTCTCAGGTGGGGGAACCTGCCCCTCGGAGCCCAGACTGCTGGCCCTGCCTGGACCAGAGCCACCCACAGCCCAGGGCAGGGGCCAGCCCACCGGATGGGCTCAGCTTCAGCCAAAGAGTCAGAGGCTCTCTGCTGTTCTAGGAGGAAGGGGCATCCCGTCTTTAATGAAATGGTGGCGATGCAATCGGAGGACATCCCCCTCTGAGAGACTGGCCTTTCCTGGACTGTGAAATCCACAGTCTGGGAAGCTGGACTCGGGGACACTCCCTTAGCCAGCATTTTGGATGGAACTTCTCATGGGGCTGGGGAGGCCCTTGGGGCAGGTGTGCCCTGGGAGTTTCCACTGGTTTTAAAGGAAGGAGGACCCTTTGTTCCAGCCACACATCCATGTACCCCATAAACCCTGGTGAGGGCTCAGGCACTGCTGCAGACCTGGGGCCCCAGTTCTTAGTGTAGCACCACCTCACTGAGCAATGGACCCCACCCGCGGCCCTCCCCGCTGCAGGCCTGGAGGCAGGGTGGGTGGGGTATCCAGGCAGCGAACCCCACCTTGGGCTGGTTATAGTGCTCCATGGACATGGTGATGACGTTGACGCCGATGATGAAGGTGATGAAGAGGTCCAGATAGTGGCTGGTGCACAGAGAGTGGATGGAGCGACGCGTGGGTGAGTAGTCCGCATAGTAGGGCCGGCGCTGGGCCTCTGTGGGAAGGGGGCCATGGTGAGGGGGTGGGTGGGGTGGGGGGGGAGGGCTGCCTCCCAGGGGCTGGAGGGTAGAGGTGCTGGGGGAGGGCCCAGGCTCAGAAGTGGGCCTCAGGGGCAGGTCACCCACCGACCTACTCCACCAAGAGGGCCCCAGCCCCAGGGCAGACCCCAGGAGTGGGCCTGGAAGCTGAGATCCCACCTGTGCCCTGCCGTGGGGCCCTGCCCAAACCCCGCCCTGCCGGGAGCTCCCAAGCCAGGGCCTGTGTGATTGTGATCTACTCTCATGAGCTGGCATCAGGGTTGAGAGACACCTCAGTGATGAAGGGTGGGCAGATGGGAGCTTTCTTGGGGGGCAGGGCAGAGTGGCTACCACACCCCCATCTTGGCCCCCAGGCCCAGAGTCCCTCCACTCCCTGTGCTCCAGGAGGCCAGTGGGCAACTGCCTGCTATCTGGAGTCTGCCTGCTCTCCGGTCCATCTGAGGTCGATGGCCATGACCTGGGTGGCGGGGGGAGGTTGTTTATCTCCCAGCAGGTCTGTCTGCACTAAATGTTCCACCTGCTGTAACTCTTTAGGGCAGATCAGTGCCCACTGAGCTCCCACTGGGTGAGCGCATAGCTGCCACCACTGCATAGGGGACCCACCTCGGCCACAGAACCCCGTGCACAGGGACCAGGTAGAGCGGGGGCCGACGGGAACCGACCCCTCCCTGGGGCCCACATGCTCCTTGGTCTGGCATGCGGTCACTAGAAAGCTCGACTCAGCTCTTGCAGCCAAAGGGGCCAGTGACCAGTTGGGCCAGGCCAGCACTGAGGACATGGGGTAGCCACCGGCCGGCAGGCTTCCCAGAGTGCAGCAGAGAAGCAGTCAGGCATGCAGGCCGGGCGGAGGAACACACACGAGCTTGAAGGCAGCAGCGTGGACACCAGGCAGGCGAGCCAGCAACCCTTCCTCCCACTGGTGCCCGGCGCCCACCCCCCACCCCAGCCATCCCGTGCGAGAGTGGATGGAGCGACGCGTGGGTGAGTAGTCCGCATAGTAGGGCCGGCGCTGGGCCTCTGTGGGAAGGGGGCCATGGTGAGGGGGTGGGTGGGGTGGGGGGGGAGGGCTGCCTCCCAGGGGCTGGAGGGTAGAGGTGCTGGGGGAGGGCCCAGGCTCAGAAGTGGGCCTCAGGGGCAGGTCACCCACCGACCTACTCCACCAAGAGGGCCCCAGCCCCAGGGCAGACCCCAGGAGTGGGCCTGGAAGCTGAGATCCCACCTGTGCCCTGCCGTGGGGCCCTGCCCAAACCCCGCCCTGCCGGGAGCTCCCAAGCCAGGGCCTGTGTGATTGTGATCTACTCTCATGAGCTGGCATCAGGGTTGAGAGACACCTCAGTGATGAAGGGTGGGCAGATGGGAGCTTTCTTGGGGGGCAGGGCAGAGTGGCTACCACACCCCCATCTTGGCCCCCAGGCCCAGAGTCCCTCCACTCCCTGTGCTCCAGGAGGCCAGTGGGCAACTGCCTGCTATCTGGAGTCTGCCTGCTCTCCGGTCCATCTGAGGTCGATGGCCATGACCTGGGTGGCGGGGGGAGGTTGTTTATCTCCCAGCAGGTCTGTCTGCACTAAATGTTCCACCTGCTGTAACTCTTTAGGGCAGATCAGTGCCCACTGAGCTCCCACTGGGTGAGCGCATAGCTGCCACCACTGCATAGGGGACCCACCTCGGCCACAGAACCCCGTGCACAGGGACCAGGTAGAGCGGGGGCCGACGGGAACCGACCCCTCCCTGGGGCCCACATGCTCCTTGGTCTGGCATGCGGTCACTAGAAAGCTCGACTCAGCTCTTGCAGCCAAAGGGGCCAGTGACCAGTTGGGCCAGGCCAGCACTGAGGACATGGGGTAGCCACCGGCCGGCAGGCTTCCCAGAGTGCAGCAGAGAAGCAGTCAGGCATGCAGGCCGGGCGGAGGAACACACACGAGCTTGAAGGCAGCAGCGTGGACACCAGGCAGGCGAGCCAGCAACCCTTCCTCCCACTGGTGCCCGGCGCCCACCCCCCACCCCAGCCATCCCGTGCCCACCCTGCGGTGGGCCCCAGTGGGCTTGGCACCCGCCTGCGATGCCCACCCTTCCCTGTGGCAGTGGCAGAGGGATGGAAGTCAGGCCAGTCCGCAGCCCTGTGCAGTGGCCGGCAGAAGTGGGGGTTAAGGCATGCAGGGCGGGGGCAGGTACCTGGGTTGGGGAAAGTGCCTGGAAAGACAAGGAGATGGTCTGAGCTGGCTGCGGTGGGCAGGGCTAGGAGACTCCACGGGGTGGGCGGGCAGCTCAGCAGCCTCTCCTGGAAGAGGCCCTCTTTGCTCCCCAGCTGGGTGGTGTTTTCTAAGACCCTCTCTCTGTCTTGGATGGCTCTGCTCGCTCCCCCCACCATGGTGTGAAAAGTCATGGGGTTAACCTGCCCCTGCGGTGGTGGGGGGTGGGAACTGGGGCCTCATCCATCCCCTGTGCCTCCTGGGAAGGGACCCCGCATCCTGCTACAGTCATCCTTCTCTGAGGGCAAGAAGGGCAAGCGTGCAGAGCCACTCGGTGAGGCCGGAGTTGCGGGTGGGGCAAGGGGACTGGGGCCAGGTAGGGGGCTCTGGGGCCAGGCTGCTGAGCTGCCGCCTGGGTGCTGCCTGCACAGCCCTGTGCTGAGCACGAGGGAGACCCGGGCTTAGGCCAGCAGCAGCCGGGTCTCAGAGCCGCCCCTCGGCTGGTCCCCCGGTCCCCCGGTCCCCAGCCACCCTCCCACAGGCGAAAGGGGGGGGCTCAGGCAGGTGGAAAAGGCTGGGGTGACGCGCAGGTACCGACCCGCCACCACCACCGGGAGCGCCTTACTCCTGCGTTTCCTGTCCAGGCGCCGCTGCCGCTTCTCTTCCCGCCGCCGCGCCTCCTCGGCCTCCTGGTGCTGCCGGCACTTGTGGAAGTTCTCCACCACGACGCCCACGAACATGTTGAGCACAAAGAAGCTGACGATGAGCAGGAAGGAGATGAAGTAGAGCAGCATCCAGGGGTTGTGGTTGGGCACCGGCTGCGGCACAGGAGTGGCACGTGGGTGCCTGCCCACAAGGGCGCCCTCCCGGGCACGGGCCCTGCCTGCAGGGTAGCGCTGGCCCCCACGTGGAGCTCTCCAGAAGTTCTCAGAGGCCAAAGGCGGCCTCTTGGGGGACACTCCCTGAGATGACCAAAGGACATGGGAAGAAAGGTCTGCTGGGAGGAGCAGGGCTGCCCACTGCCCACTGCACCTGCTGGTCTATGCCCACGGCGTCCAGCCCGTCGTACATGATGTTCACCCAGCCGTCCTTGGACGAGAGCACGAACAGGGACATCAGCGCCTGCGAGGCCAGAGCAAGGTGGTTACTTCTGGACGCGGCCTCCTGCTGGGGAGACGCCCCAAAGGACCACACCCCCTACCACAGCCCCACGCACAGCAGACCCACCCACGACTCGCAGACCCGTCGTGCCGCTCCCACCTTACAGATAAGGACGAGGTTAGGTGAGGTCACCCCCGCCAGGCTTGCCCCCCATCCCGACCACCACCCCACCCCCCAGCCCTGCCCACCTGGCCCAGGTTGTCGAAGTTGTACTTGCGTCGTACCCAGCGGTAGTGCGCAGCCCAGCACTCGGCTTTAGTGGAGATGTTCCTGGTGTCAGCGCCCTCGCAGTAGTAAAACTTCCCCTTGAAGAGCTGACCAGGGTGGGGCAGTCACCCAGAGGGCCAGGCCTTGCACCCCCACGCTCCAGACCCACCCCCACGGGGCCTCCCAGAGCAGCCGGATAGAGAGCAACGTCTCTCTCGCTGCCTGCCTGAGCCTTGGCCCTCCCGGGGCTGCTATGCTGCTGCTGACCACAGACCACCGTCCCACAGACAAGCAGGGCCACGCACCTGCACCCCTAGGATGCCGAAGATGATGAAGAAGGCACAGCAGATGAGGACAATGTTTCCGATGGGCCTGAGTGACGATATCAGAGTCTCCACCACCAGTTTGAGGCCTGGGGCACGGCTGATGACCCTGCACGAGGAGCAGAAGAAACGTGCTGTTGAGCCCACCCAAGGGAGCTGCCACCAGACAGAAGGCCCAGCGCTGCAAAGACCCCACCCCCTGCTGGCCCCAGGCCCTTTCCCTCCCCAGCTCTGCCCCACTACCTGGCTCCGCCCCACCATCTGGCCCTGCCCCATCCAGCCGTAGCCCCGCCCATTCATGCCCTTCCCTTCCCCAAACTCCACCCCATCCTTCCCCAGCCCTGCTCCGACCCCCGATCCCCGATCCCCGATTCAGGCCCTGCCCCAGGGCCCAGTCTACCTCAGGGGCCGCAGTGTCCGCAGCAGGCGCAGCACACGCAGGATGCCTAGGATCTTGGCACCACCGGCCGACGCCATGGCCACGATGATGTCAACCAGGGACACCAGGACCAGCAGCCCATCCAGTATGTTCCAGCTGCTCTGCAGGTAGGCATGCTCACCAGAGACCAGGCCCAGGGCCACCACCTAGTGGGTGCAGACGAAGGGCTGGTGGACACAGGCGATGCACATGGGGCCAGGGTGGGGCCACTGGGCAGGGCTGCAAGGCCGGATGGACAGACGCTTGGGCTCCCCTGGACACCCTGTACCTTCACCATCATCTCGGCCACGAAGATCGCCGTGAAGATGTAGTTGGAGACGCCGAGGAAGACGCGCTCCTGCAGAGGACAGGACGATGGGAGGGGCCAGCCGCAACGGCGGGACCCCACCCCTCCCAGGTAAGGAGGGCGCCTCACGGTGCTGCCGGGGTCAATGTCGGGCCTCTCCAGGGCGATCGTGATGCAGTTGAGGAAGATGAAGACCAGGACGACGTGATCAAACATCTTGTGAGCAATGATCTTCTGGCAGGAGATGCGGAACCTGGGGGCCGGGGGTGGGGGTTCAGGGACAGCCCCGGCCAAGCCCTTGCTTCCCGTCCCCAAGGTCCCAGAGGAGGAGCACAGCGCTCACCACGTGGTAGGGACGCAGGGGCCCAGAGGGAGGGGTCAGCTTTCCCAGGTTTCTCCCAGGTGTGCCCCATACCTGTTCTGTGGGGAGAAGAGGTACAGGGCCCAGGGCTCGCGGCTCCGACAGCACTCGGGCTTGTGGGGCTCCAGCACTTTCTGCAGCCGGGAGCAGCAGCTCTGGGGAGGGGGGCGGGTGTCCTCAGGGCCCCTCCCAGCCTGGCCAGCCCCCAGCCTCTCCTGCCTTCAGGCTTAGCCCTGTCCACCCACCCGGGCACTGGGTGAGGGATCTACGCTGGGAGTCCAGGGGGTTGCCGCTAAGTGGCCATCCTCAGATCCCTGCCCAGGTGGGCCTCCCAGCAGAACTGTCCAGGGCAGCAGAAGTGCCTAGCTGAGAAGGTGGTTCTGCTCTCTTCCCCTCTCCTTCCATGGGGCTCTCCTTGGCTGACCGACTCCAGCTCAGAACAAGCCCTCAGCTGGAGGTGGGGCTGACCCTGGGGCGAATCCCACTCCAGAGCTCCCTGTGGATCAGCCAAGGCCACGCCAGCCGGATCAGCTCCTGCCCAGCTTGTCCTGCTTCCCTCCCCCGTCCCAAGGGCCTCCCATGAACGCTGCTCCCGAGTCCCCACCTGGGAAACCAGCCCACGACAGGGGGGAGGCGAGGGGCTGACGTGAGGCCCACCCCCACTCACATCCTCCACATCATCGTCAAACTCGGCCGTGTCCTCCTTGTGACTGTCGATGCGCAGGAATAACTCGCTGGGCAGGGCCAGCCCGTTGCAGTCATGAAGCTTGGTGGGCAGCAGGGCAGCTGGCCGCAGGGGCCGCAGGTCGAGTGTGCTGCGGTGGTCCAGGGACTCAGTGCGCTGCAGCAGTGTGGCACGTGTGTCTGGTGAGGCTCCCACACCAGGCCTGCTGTCCTCGGCCTCCTCGTCCGTGCTGCCGCTGCCCTTGCCCTCACCAGACAGCAGAGACTCACGCTCCCCGCACTGGCTCCGGCGCTTGAGGCTAGGTGCGCGGCCCAGGCTGTTCCAGCTGGAGCGCCGGCTGCTCCAGGCGCTGTTGGGGCCCCAGTGGGTGCAGGGCGAGCTGCGGAGGCTGGACTGCGGGGAGGGGGCAGGAGTGAGCAGGTCAGACGCCCCCACCAAGTAACCCCCAAACATCCTGGCCTCAGGGGCACCTGGCACAGGGACCGTTCGCATCCAGTGGCATCACCATTGACACCCATGGGTGACATCTGTACATGGATCATCTCCTTTAACAAGAGGACAGCCAGGCTAAGGAGAGACACTAGCAGCACTGAACCTTCAGTGGGGCACCTGTGGCACACAGTGGGTCGACAGCTAGCTGGAGAGACAGCCAGCAAGCGTCAAGAGCACTGAGTGGGCCTCCCGGGCCTGCTCGAGGACCAGAGGGTGGGCGAAGGTTATCAGCGGGCCTGGGACCAGCCACGGACCAGGCATCCTCAGATGCCACCGAGCAGCTGAACTGGATCTCTGGGGAGGGGCCCCACATCAGTTTCTAGTTGGCAGACTCTGGACTCGCAAAGAGAAGCCGGGCGCTGCTTATCCAGGAGATAAACTGGACTGTGGTCTGGGGACTTCACCTTTGCTGCACCTACCCGCTTTGCCCTTCATCGTTTTCACCTCAGGGGTCCAGCAGGAGCTGAGCTGGAATCCTTGCTCAACATCCCCTGTCCTCCTCCCAGAGAGTCCTAGCAGTTTGGCTGTGATGCATCTTGTTGCTAGGTCACTCGGCCCACCCAAGGCTCAGCCCTGCACCTTTTCTGTTACCAACACACGATCGTCCTGCCTTGAGGGTTTGCCTGGACTTTCCTCCAGGTTCACAACCCCGTGCTTTCTCTCCACGGTTGGCTTGTCCTGCTCTGCCCACCCCTCCCAGGCCCTTCTGAGAAGCCCAGAAGCCGGCTCTGGCTGTGTCTGCTGGGGGTGGTGTTTTCTGGGTTTGTCTGGAAAGACCCTGTGGGCTCCAGCTCCACAGGGTGCTGCTGGTCGTGATGCACGGAACCCTCCACCCGGCTTCTGTCACCTGCTTCACATCCTTAGTTTTTTTTTGTATTTTTTTTTGTTTTTTTATATTTGGCTGGGTTGGGTCTTCACTGCTGCATGCAGTCTTTCTCTAGTTGCGGCGAGCGGGGTAGTCTCTTCTTTGCGGTGCGCGGCCTTCTCACTGCGGTGGTTTCTCTTGTTGCAGAGTACAGGCTCAGTAGTTGTGGTTCGCAGGCTCTAGAGTGCAGGCTCAGTAGTTGGGGCACACGGGCTTAGTTGCTCCGCGGCACGTGGGATCTTCCTGGACCAAGGCTTCAACCTGTGTCCCCTACATCGGCAGGAGGATTCTTAACCACTGCGCCACCAGGGAAGTCCCACATACTCAGTTTTTTACACCTTTTTGCCATCCTTCTCTGTTTTCCCCATCTTGTATGCTGTGCGCTTTGCCAGCTTTTATCTATGATTGCAAATTGGAAGATAAACTTCCGGCCTGACAGTCTACTCATCTGTTCATACTCCTCCCATAAAAACGGCAGCTTCCGGCTCCATTTATAGAAAACAAAGCACTCAGGGCCAGGGGATTCCTGGGGTATGACTGGGGGTGTGTTTGCGGGACCCTCACACATCTCTGGGGAAGGCCTAAGGAACTGGGTGGGTGGAGCCTGAAGGTGCCCTGAGGCCAGGGCGGGGGACCGTCCCTACCAGAGACTTCTGGTCCCCCAGCTGGGGGTCCACGGAGCTGCTGCTGCCACGTCGTGAGTCCAGGAGGCCAGAGGCCGCGTCCAGGTGTGGGGAGCTCTTGGGGGTGGGCATGGGTGTGGCTGCCGTGCGCATGATGAGGGGAGGGGGCAGGCTGGCCTGGCCCTCCAGGTGCCCGTTGGGGGTCACCGCCAGCGAGTACATCTTCATCTCTGGGTGGGGGGAGGAGGCCACTTGAGCCTGCAGGGCTCCCAGGAAGGATAATCTGCCTGCCCAGGACCCGCCCACAGGAGTCCCAGCTGTGCCCAGACAGGCAGGCAGCGCTCCCTCCATCCTGTCCCTGCCCGGCCCCCTCACCCGCATGCGCACCTGTGGCCCTGAGGTCTCTGAACTTGTCCAAGTCCTCCTCCAAGTGGGTGGAGGTCTTGTCTTCATCTGTGTCAGACCTGGTGGCATCACCCTGTGCCCGAGGAGCACACAGCACACGTGAGGCTCCCCTCAGGTGGAACCCCCCTACAGGAAGGCCAGGCCAGCACGGGGGCGGGTGTGGACGGAAGGGCCCAGTGGGTGGAGGACGGAGTTCTCTCCATGTTGGTGTGCCCAATGTGCCTGGCTCCCACTGCCTCCCCTGGAAGCCCCCCTCACCTCCGCCTGGAAGCCCTCCACAAGGATGGCCACCAGCAGGTTGAAGAGCACGTAGTTGCCAAAGGTCATGAGGGCCACGAAGTAGAGGGCAGCCCAGGAGGAGGTGGAGGCCATGCCATTGTAGAGAACAACGTTCCAGTCCTCCTGGGTGAGGATCTGGGGGAAAGGGGTGGCGGGGCAGAGTGGGCCCAACATGGGGCCGAGGGGGTGCCAGGATGGTGGGCCTGGCTGTAGAAATGCTGACAGGCCCTTAGGACCAGAAGGAGCTCTGGACAAGTGAGACCAGGTCCACCACCCCAGGGGCCAGAATCAATGTCCCTGCTGCTGTTCACAGCTCGTCACTCACTGTGGCCTCGGACAGGCCTCGGCCAGCTCTGGGGCTGTTCTGAGCAGGGCTGTGGCTCTCCAGGGACTACCACGTACATGAGGGGACGGCCCCGCCTGGCTTTACCTGGAACACGGTGACGATGGCCCACAGCAGGGAGTCAAAGTTCTTCCTGTCAGGGACCGTGTCTCCAGTGTCTGTTTTCAGGCTGAATTTGCAGCCAAACAGGTGCATTCCGAGGATGCTAAGGGCGGCAGACAGGGACGTGGTGAGTGCGGGGGAGGGGGCACAAGTGGGGGGATATGGGGGGTGCTGCCTGGTCACCTCCACACCCAGCAGCTGTTCCTCTACACCTCCCCCCGGACCCCCAGCTTTCTGATTTGCAGGGGCCTCCCAAGTGCCCACAGCCAAGCTGTTTCCATTGTATAGGTGGGAAGACCAAGGCCAGGAGTAGGAGGGACAACCAGAGGCCACTCTGGCTTCAGGCAGCAGCGAGGACCTGAGGTGCCTGTCTCACCCAGCCAACCTGGGGCTGCCCTCTGCCCTAGCTCCCTCCCCAAGGCCTGAGGCCCCGGGCCAAGCTGGCCCACGGCAAGGGCTCAGCAAACAGCAGCTGAAGCAAGAAACTCCAGCCTGGCTGCCCCGCCCTTTCTCTGCCTCCCTCATTCTTGGCTTTTTGGGAGGGCACAATCCCCGATCCATCCATCTGGGGGCCGGTCCCATCACGCCACTCAGCTATGAGCTGTGGGAGCAGAGCCCAGTATGCCGGTGCCTGGTACAGAAGGTGCCCAGTCAGTCCTGTCGAAATGAACCAGTGACTGAGTTTCTGCTGCCGCTTTGAGGCTCCTGGCACCCCGGGCCCCAAAGCCAGAGCATGGGGCCAGCGTGGTGGGAGGGGCCTCCCCTCAGGGGCAGGCATGTGCTCAGTGCCCCAGGCCTTTCCCTCGCAGCCACAGGGGGCAGGATGACCCCCACCGGGCGTGCCCACCTGAAGATGAAGATGAACAGCATGAGCAGCATGCAGAAAGTGGCCACGTTATCCATGGTCTTCATGAGCACCACCAGCTGGCGCCGCAGCGCGGGCATGAAGCGCACCAGCTTGAGCACCCGCAGCAGCCGGAAGGTCCGCAACACCGACAGCCCGCCGTCTGCCTGCCCGATGATCTCCCACACGCTGTGGGCAGGCCGAGGCTCAGGAGGGCCTTCTCTGGCCGCGCATCCCTGTGCCCACCCTGACCTTGGGATACCCTCTTCCCAGAAGAAGGAACACCAGCCCGGGAGCCACCGTGGCCTCCGCTCAACTCCACTCTGGGAGCAGGTTCAGCTGCATCAAGGCATCGACAGGGCTGAGGGATGGTGGTGACATCTCTGAAGCCTCCTAATCAGCTGCTGTCCTGCTGGCTGCCCGACCCCTAGAAGCTGCCCAGTCAGAAGCTTCTCAAGTGAGGGTCTTTCCTGGTCCTACGCCTTTCAAGCTGTGCCTGGCTTGTCTGTTCTTGTTAGGGTGAGGGATCCCTTGACTCCTGAGGGCCCTGCTTCCTCCTGGGGAAGGGAATTCCCCCAGATTCTCCAATTCATTTCTGTGTTGATTTTGCTGCAGCAGACACCCCTCAGGTAAGCTGGCCTTCCTCAAAGGTTCTAAGCCCTAAGTGGAGTCCGGCTGTGAGGTCGAAGGGCCACTGAGTGCCCACTCTGTTCCTGCAGGGAACAGCTCCACTAGATTCTACAAACTTTCACCTGAGATGCAGCTGACCTACCTGTGTGTACCAGACAGTGCTTGTGGGGAGGGGCGGGGATCCTGCCCCAAGACATCCCATCCCATGAAATGCTGCTGGCAGGGCCTCTCCTGCTGGCTGGGGCTCTGCTATGTGTGGGGGGCTGTCGCCTGACACTGGCGAGCCAGAGCCTCCCCGGCCCCTGTGGGCTCCCAGGAGGTGGGGACCCACCTGATGACCACGATGATGCCATCGAAGATGTTGTAGGGATTCCGGATGTAGCCCAGCGGACCGAAGGCCAGCAGCTTCAGCAGCATCTCCAGGGCAAACATACTCGTGAACACGATGTTGCTGATCTCCAGGGCGTTGGTCAGCTCGTCAGGCTGCAGGCAGCGGAGACGTCATCAGGGCCCACCCACGGCTCCCAGTGCCCCTCAGCAGGGGTGGGGGACTGCTCCAGTGAACTAGGAGCAGGTAAGTCTGCATCAAGGGGCCAAGGGGCTGTGGCAGCATCTCAGAAGGAGCCCAACTGGCTGCTGTCTGGAGGAGAAAACAAGGACCCCAGCGATGTCCCCTCCAGCTGGACCCCAACCTGCCTGGCCCTCCTATCCTGACTGTCCCTGGCCCTCCCCAGGCCCTGCCTGACCTTCCCACCAGCATGTCTGAGAAACAGTCCACAGACTTCCCCAGACCCCACAAGCACAGACCATGGGAAAAGGGGCTGGAGCATCTGCCTCAGGGTTCCAGGGTGGGCATGTGGGTGCACGGGGTGCAGGGCACACAGTTGGTGCCTCCCAAGAGCTGCCCTGATCCCTGGTGGCCTTGCACACCCTTCCCTGTCAGCAGAAGGCCCCAGAGGTCCCTCTCTTACTGGGGATGTGCTGGCCCGCCTGTGTGTGTGCACACCTGCACCAGTGTAAATGCTGGTATGTGTGTGTGCCAGTGTGTGGCCTGTTTGTGTGCACATGTGAGTTTGCATGTACCTGCATGTGCCGTGCATGTGCGCAGGGCCTCCCACGTGTACACATCTGTACACATGCCCACATCTGCACAGGTAAACCTTGCGTATGTGCGTGTGTGCACATGCGTGTGTGTATACACATGTGTGTGCAAAGGCTCTTCCTTGCCGGAGATTCCCTCCAGCCTGCTGCTGTCCCTGCCTAGGTCTCACTCTCACAAAGAGAACCTCCCTGCCGGGGCTGCTGGAGGCTAACACTGCTGGCATTTTCCCTGAATTGCTCCAGGATGAAAAAACATAGCTTAAATGACTTGAAAAGCCCAGAGGATGGAAAACGAGGAAGGCAACTTGGTCATTAAAAAGTGGCCTCGGGGCTTCCCTCGTGGTGCAGTGGTTAAGAATCCGCCTGCCAATGCAGGGGACATGGGTTCAAGCCCTGGTCCGGGAAGATCCCACATGCCATGGAGCAACTATGCCTGTGTGCCACAATTACTGAGCCTGCGCTCTAGAGCCCACGAGCCACAGCTACTGGACCCCGTGTCCCTAGAGCCCCTGCTCCGCAACAAGAGAAGCCACAGAAATGAGAAGACCGTGCACCACAACGAAGAGTAGCCCCTGCTCGCCGCAACCAGAGAAAAAAGCCCGCATGCCGCAATGAAGACCCAATGCAGCCAAAAAAGAAAAAAAAGTGAACTGGCCTCGGTCCCCAGAGTGGACGCCCTCTCCCTGCCGGACCCAGCCACTGCTCCTCCCTGGCGAGGCCCCAGACCCACGCAGGGGCTACTGGGGGGCCAGGCACCACCCATACAATTCCTCCTCTGGGGGCCATTCCATACCACTGGCCGCTCCGGGCCACCCAGGGGCATTCCAGTGGGCACATTCTGGCTCATGTAAGGGGGGGCCACTCTCTGTGAGAGCTGGGCTGTGGGCGCCCCATCCTGAGAAGAGCACTGGGTGGCCTGGTGAGTGCCCTCAGCTCCCTGCGGCCTCTGGAATTGTGATTTCAAACCCCCACCCCAGAGAGGAGGACCTCCAGGGGGGAGCCACGGCTTCTCCATTCACCCCTCAGCAGAGGCCCAGCCAAGGAGAAGCACGAGCGTTTGCTGAGTGGCTGATAAAAACTGCCACGACAGCTGACATTCAGCTCTAACGCCATCCCTGTTCCCCAAGCCCCAGAAACCCCTCTGCGGGGCCCTGTAAGAGACTAAAGTCTCAAGGAGACACGAGGAACGTGCTCCCCGGGGGTAGCTCCGAGGGCTGTCCATTCAGGCCCACGTCACCTCTGGAGGGCGCAGCGGGCCGCCTACCTGCTCATGGTACTCGATGCCCATGCTCAGTGTGTTGGTGAGGATGGCTACCATGATGCCGCGGCTGAAGTACTTGCTGTCCACGATGCGGCACAGCTTGCCACTAAAAGAGGCCCAGACACGGCCCCGCCCTCCCTGCTCGCCTGCCGCTGCCCGCCGCTGTGCCCTCCGCTGCGTTCCTCCTGAGCCTGGCGTGTCCGCCGCTGGGGGTGGCTGCACGGGGTCACGGCGGTCTCCGTGCCGCACATCCCGTGTGAATTCGTAGACCCCGTTGCTGTCGGAGTCTCCGCTGTCTGAGTCGCTGAACTCCAGCTCGGGGTCCTCCAGGGCGCTGGTGCAGTACGGGCAGCTACTCAGCTCACAGGTCAGCGTGCCCGCCTGGGGACTGGGCAGGGGGCAGGGCACGCGCAGGCCTGACAGACGGCTGGGGGCCTGGCCCAGTCCTGCAGAGAGAAGGGTGTGGGCAGCCTCAGGCCGCTCAGCTGCAACACCAGGCGCCTGGGACCCACATGCACAAGCAGGCTGCCATGGGGTGAACTGCGTCTGTGTAGACATGCACATCGTACACATGCACACGCCTAGGCACTCACACCTCGGTATGTGTGCACGTGTGGGAACATTCATACACACCTAGGCACACGCCTGAGCACATGCACAGACACACATGCCCACGCCTGGGCACTCACACCTGAGCACATGCACGCCCTGCACAGATACTCTCTGTTCACTCAAGGATAAAAAGAGGCAGAGGGGCTCATCCACCAGGGGGCCACGCCATCCACAGAAATATGACGTGAGCCACTTTCCAGCAGTCACGTTAAACGGATGACGTGACTGTGAACATTCCAGGTCACGATGTGGAGGAGCCATTGTCGCTCGGTGCTGCCTGCCCGGCTGAGTCTCTGGGGCCCAGGTGACTGCACCAGCGGCGGCTTAGACTCGCCACAGCCAGGAGCCCTGCGGGGCCAACCTGCCCCAGTGGGCAATTCAGGACTATAGGCATGTGCATTTTGACACACCCCAGTCACTGTGTGAGGACACACACACCTCTACGCACTCCAGGCACCCTGAGGGCTACTGCCCGGGCATGCCACCTGGGAGGGCCTCAGTCTGCATGGGACGCCAGTGTCTGGGGTCGCAGTGTCCTGCCCGTCCCAGGTGGGTGAGGCCGGTACCTCAGGTGGGAGGACCGAGTATACTGGGAGGCACCCCGGCCCCTCTCTCCTCGGCCTTTGGGAGCTCTGTGACCTCGGCTTTCCCTTCCCTCTGCCCCAGCCTCAGTCTCCCCACCTAGAAAGGGGGCCGGCCACTCCTCCTGAGAAATGACCAGGCCATGGACAGGTGGTCCCTCTCAGGGCCAGGCGTGGGCAATGGGGCACAGCCCCAGGGTTTTTTTTTTGCTAGCTTCAGAATTCTCATCTCCACGTGGCAAACGCTCAGGGCTACAGGATGGATGGAGGTGAGGGGGGCACCTTCTCCCATCTGAGGTGCCCAGGACCTCCCCCACCTTCTTCCCTTCATCCAGGGCTCCAAGGGAGGAAGGCTGAGCTCACGAGGGTTTGCACACAGGCGGGGATGTCCCAGGAGCCCGCCCCCCACTCCCCACTGCTCCCCACAGGGTGAGGTCCTTACCATGCTCCCCGACCAGATGCTGGATCTTCTCGCAGGGGTCGGGGCTGCTCAGGCTCAGTGAGCTGTGCCCCCCGGCTCCCAGGGGTCCACCAGGACGCTTCCCCTTGGGCCCAGGGCCACCTTTGCCACTGCCTGCGGCTGAGGGCAGGATGGTGGGGTAGTTCATGGTGCCCAGCCCAGTGGCCAGTTTGAGGCTGGCGGCGGCAGTGGCCACAGCATGTGCTGCCCGGGCCCTCTCCTGTGGCCCCTCCACGTGGCAGTCTGCATGGTACACGCTGTGCACTGACTCAGCGTCGGGGGGCCCACGGCCGGGCGAGGGAGGTGCTCCGGCCCGCACCAGCCTGGTGTCACTGCCGCCTGGCTTGGGGCCTGGCCGGCGTGGGCTGCCATGGCTGAAGTGGTAGTGGTGGTGGTGGTGGTGGTGGTGGTGGTACACGAGATGGTGGATGGAGGTGGCGCGCCCTCCCGCCCGCCGTGGCCGCCACCCAGCGCCCTGGCCGTGAGGCACGCCGCTGGGGTCCACCTTCTTGCGCCAGCGGCTCTGCCAGCGGGCGTAGAGGCGGAGGCCACGGCGCTTCAGCTTGCGACACACATGGCCCACGTACCGGAGGAGCTCCTCATAGCAGCTGCCAGGCTCTGAGAAGCTGGCCAGCGTGCTGTCGTTGGACAGGTAGCGGGCCCGCTGCTCCCGCATCAGCTGGCTCTCCCGCTGCTTTGTCTCCGAGAACTGCGTGGCGATCACCACTAGGCACAGGTTGATCATGAAGAAGGAACCCACCTGTGGCGGGCGGGAGGCAGCGAGCTCACCGGACGAGTGCCCCAGGGAGGCAGGGAAGCGGGGACACTGGAACCCACCGCCCTGGGTGTCAGGACTGGGCAGGGCAGGAGACCAGGACAGCAGCTGTGGTTTCTACACAACAATCAAGCCCCTGATGAGAGAAATACTGAGCCCCACTGTGTGCTGCCCGTTCTAGGGGCTCGGGATATGGCCCCAGGGTAGCCGGCGGCGGCAGGGCACCCTGTGATGGGCAGGGTCCTTGCTGATCCGATGTTGAGCCCCAGCATTTGGGATGGGGGGTGCAGGGTAGGTGCTCCTTGCCTGTTTGTGGACAGTTGCAGGACATGCGGGGAGACCCGCCTTCCCATCATCTGTGTGGTTTGTCCCCTCGTCCTTCAGCTCTGTCCCAAGCCACACCCTCCCGCCCGGGTCAGGTCTTCCTAGGCCCCCACGGCTTCACTGTCCTCTGTGGCAGGGTCACCGGGTGACACTCTGCTGTTTGTGTTTATGGTCTGAGATAAGGTGGGACAGGTGCCTGGTTTAATTCACTGCTGGTCTTTTCAAACCCCGCCCCAGGCACCAGGGACCACTGAGAGAACCAAGTGAGGGCCACCCCTGGGGGCCACAATCCCTGTGGAGGGCCGTGCCTGGGGAAAACACCTATACTGTGGAGAACTGTGCTGAGGGCCCATGTACACTGTGGGGGGACTGTGACCCCAACAGGTGATCCTGACTCTCCTGCAGCCTCCTGATAGGACCTGGCCATGGGAGGGCCTGAGGGTCTGTCTGAGGTCTCTCTCCCCTCCCCCCACACACAGGCTTCTCTGTCCTCCCAACCCTGCCCACCTCCTCCTGGGGCTGGACAGAGTCTCCCCCCAACTCCACCAAGGGCCCCCACCCACCTGCCCTGGACATGACGGCCCTGGGTCTCTGCTGCCCCCACCCTGCCCTATAGCTTAGTCTAGTGCAGGGACCCAAGAGGGCCAGCAAAGGCCAAGACGGCACTGCACCAGGGGCACAAGCAGGATCTCGCTGGACCCCGGGGACAGGACGACGCCTGCTAACAGAGGAGGAGCTTGGGATCTGAGACAGGGCTGTCGCAAAGCGGGGGCGCCCCACACGCCTCGCCCCCTGCGTCCCACTCCGCCCCGCACTTACAATGATGAGCAGGATGAAATAGATGAAGTTGTAGAAGGAATGGGCATCCATGACGTAGTACATGATGTCCACCCAGCCCTCCAGCGTGATCACCTGCGGGGGCAGGCGGCTGGACACACGGACGGCCCTGAGAGGGCGGCGGGCCCTCCGCGTCTGCCTGGCACCAGCCCCCAAGCCCCGCATGCTGGGCGCCCAGAGCCCACCTGGAAGATGGCGATCCAGGCATAGCCAATGTTGTCGAAGCTGATGGCCCCGTTGTGTGGGTTGGAGTCACCCGAGCGGCATACATTGTAGTACTGGTTCCAGTTGATGCAGGTGTGGTGGCCTGTGCCACCTGCGCCCTCGGCCTGCGGCTGCCCATAGGCCTCCCAGCCCAGCGTGCACTCCACGCGCAGCTCGCGGCGGCTGGGGATGTGTGAGCACTTCTGCATGCCGTTGTCCCGGCGAGAGGAGCAGATGAAGGGGTTTTCCTCACCCTCCTCCGGCTGGTAGTATGGCTGCAGGAAGCTGAGGTTACTGTTCCTGAAGGCACAGAGATGGAGAGACAGAGAGAAACAGACAAACAGACACAGTCAAACACAGATAGAAACACACATAAAAACCAAAAGTGACAGAGACAGACCCAGGCCCACCAGTGCTAGTGCTGCTCCAGGAAGGGTGTGTCCCTGGGAACAGGGCCTGGAGGGGAGGAGCCTGTTAGGGGGATGAGCCTGGAGAAGGAGGAGCCTGTTGGTGGAAGAGCCCATTAGGGGAGGAGCCTCTGGGTGGGGAGGGGAGGGGCCTGGAGGGGGAGGAGCCTGCTAGAGGAGGAGCCTCTGGGGGCAGGCCCTGGGAAGAGCAGATTAGGGGCATGTCCTGCAGGGTGGGCAGGGCCCCTGCACCTGGCGAAGGTGCTGTCCAGGAAGCAGCGGTTGCGCAGCAGGCCAGCCCAAAGCTGGACACCCACGATGCCGAAGATGAAGAAGACAAAGAAGCAGAGCAGGAGAACGTTCCCGAGCATGGGCAGCGTGTCCAGCAGCAGCGTGACCAGGATCCTCATGCCTGCAGGTGGCAGGGCAGCCGGTCAGTGCAGCAGAGCCCTCCTGGGAATCCCTGAGGCGCCAGGCCCTCCTGGGAACCCTGAGCCCTCTGCCATTCACAGACGGACATCAACACCTCTGTGGGGGACATGAGCTGGGCCCCCCCAAGTCCAGCATGCCCCAAAGGACAAACATCTGTGGTAAGACACCACAGAGGGGAGCAAGGCCATGGCCTGGAGGGGCTCAGGGCGGGAGGTCCCTGATCCTTGCGAATGTCATATGGGAACACACTTCATCCAGGCAGGCCCCCAGGGTGACCAGACCAGGAGTCCCGCGGCCCCAGGCTCCTGCATGCGAGCGGCAGCCTGGAGGTCTTGCAGCAGATACTGGGTTTGGGAACCAGCATTTCTTTCCATTCTCTGTGAGAATCACGTTGAGCAGAGCCCTGCACTGGAGGGGAAACAGGGGCTATGTGCACCCCAGGGCGGCAAGCAGCTTTTGAGAGGCAGTTTTGAAGCTCTTGTTCCTGGGTGCAATGGGCTGCGTGTACGCTGATTATTCGAGGGAGTGGGTCAGCCAAGCCCCACGCGCCCCTTGGCCCCGGGCCTGCCCCCGTCCCAGACCTTAGTGAAGATAAGACTTGTTTCCAGAAACAAGCAAGAGCTGACCTAAGGGTGCAGGCAGAGCCCTGGGCCACGGGGCTGAGCCACGGGGCCTCGTGGAGAGCACCCTGGAGCTACTGGATGGCAGAGGTGGGACGCCTGGGGTCACAGGGGGGAATCAAGCTCGGAGAAGCACTTAAGTTTCAGAAATGACCAGGAGGAAGATTCATCAGGGACAAAGTAAGCACCACCCTGGCCAGACAGCAACTGGCTCAAAAGGCCACATGTGATCCAGGGTCAGAATGGACCCCAGGCAGCCAGAGTGAGACACAGCCCTGAACATGACCACTGGGGGCTCACTGCGAGGGGCACACGGTCCTGTCTGGGGAGGCACCCTGTTTGGGACCAGGGCATGTCCCCAAAGCGAGGCCAAGCTGCTGGCATTTGGTCTGAAAAGTGAAGATCTGTGTTGTGAAAGGGGCTGTATTATCACTTCACACACTGAAAGGGGGTCCAGGTGAGCGGACTGAGTGCCTGATGGTGCTGGGCACAGAGCCAAGAACCACGTGTGACACCTCACCTCAACCCACAGCCATCCTTGAGGAGGACCACATTCACAGTTGGGTAAACCGAGGCTCAGAGAGGTACAGTACTTGCCCAGGATCACATAGCATCTGAGCCCTGTCTGATCCCTGAGAGTATAGCCAGGTGGCAAGTAGAAGGAAGGCCCAGGGGTCTCACAGCATAAATCTCACCCACCTGCCCTCTGGTGGAGCTGACAGCCCCAGGGGGAGGGAGTGATCCACCCTGGGGGTGTATGACTTCTTGGAGGGGCCGCAGGACACACCCTGACCACCCGGACTTCGGTGCTGAGGCCACCAGGACCCAGGCCAGGAAAGGCTGTGCGCACCTACACGGCGCACACAGACCCATGTGCACATGTGTGCATACTCACTTTACAGTCACATGGGCACCACCCACACACAACCCCAAGAAAAATAACGGCTGAATCCGATCACATCCCTGAAGACTTTGAAGACACAGAAACTCCCAAACAGCCCCATGTGGGCAGATGACCTGGGTCCGGACAGACCACCTTCCAAACGAGCAGCCACATGACCCCATGGAAGCTTCTCCACCCTTCCCTGAGCACCAGACCCTTTGGCAGAACTCAGGCCTGAGAACCAGGGTGGGCCAGACAAGAGAGCAACCAAGTCCTGCACAGCTCCCAGGCACAACCCCAAATGCTGTGCAGATGAGGAATCTGAGGTTCAGAATGGCCCGTCACTCAGCAGCACTGTGGGGAGTCGGGACCCCACACAGCCTGACTGCCCATCACACCCCAACTCGGTCCAGGGTTGCTCTGTCCTCCCCAGAAAAGCAGTGGCAAACCCTCAGGTTCCTATGGCGAGTGGCAGGAGGCCAGCCTATCCTACCCCGGCACTGGGGTCTGGGCTGGGGCCAGAGCATCCAGACGCCATACAGGCAGTGTGGCCTCCTGGTTTTGTGCCCCAGTGGGTCCTCAAAAGCTCTCATCAGGGCTGGCAGGACACGCCTGTCCCAGGCCCGGGTGTGAGGGTCACTTACTGGGCACACGGTTGATGGCACGAAGGGGCCGCAGCACACGCACTGTCCGGATGGCTGAGAGGCTCACGTTGTGTCCATCCAGAGAGTACTCCATCATGCTAGGAGTGGGGCAGAGAGAACAGGGGCTCAGGCTGCTGACAGGTGCTCTGGGGTCAGAGCCAGGCCAGCGGGCACACGGTTCTCTCCAGGGCACCCTGCCAGCAGAGGCCAGGAGGCCCAGGGAAGATGAGCACATGCCAGAGGCCTGGTCCCCACACCAGGCACCCAGCCTGGCTGGGCTCCAGGGCAGGGGAAGCATAACCTTAGGTTACCACTGGGGGCTCCTCACCACTCACAGGCCACTCCATGCACCCTGTGTCTGTCCTGCTGTCCCTGGTGCTGGCACAGGGAGCCTTGGACAAGTGTCCTGCCCCTGGCACCCCAGACCCAGCACCACCTGCGTACACCTCCCCATCCCTCTTCCTGGGGGGCGCAGGGGCCGCCCTGGTCTGGTCTGCGGTGGGGCAGGGCCATACCCCGCCACGACGATGACAAAGTCCAGCCTGTTCCACGTGTCGCCCAGGTAGCACTTCTGCCCGAACAGCCCGAGGGCGATCATCTTGATGACCATCTCCACCGCGAAGAAGGCGAAGATGAAGTCGTCAAACGCCTGCAGGACAGGGGCCTGAGAGCTGGGCCTGCACCCCTCACACCCAGCCCAGGTCACCTGTGGCCAGTCCTGCCCCACCGGCCCCGCCCCGCCTGCCCCACCCACCTCCAGGATGTTGCAGCGCTCCGAGCGGCACTCGACGTCCTCGCAGGGCCGGAACATGCCCAGGGTCACGCAGTTGAGCATGATGACCAGCATGCTGACGTGCTCGAACCACGTGGGGCAGGTGCTGAGTTAAGGGTCCATGTGGCAGGTGGGGGACCCCCAGAACCCGCCCCCAGCACCCCCTACAGCTGCCACAGGGACAGTCCCTCAAAATCCACGCCCCCATACCCAGGCTATCAGCTGGGAAGTGAGGGACAGACCCCCAACACTGGCCTCTGGACACTGCTGCCAACCCCTCATGTACAGCAGGACCCTGGATGGAGGCGGGAGGCCAGCCACTGCCCCTTTGCCAGACTCCCCCAACTGTGATGCCCTAAACTGAGATCAGCCTCTCGAATTAGCAGTCTCACCAGCACTGTCCAGCTGGGACCCCAAGTACCACAGACACCTCATGAGGGCAGCCCTGAAGACCCCTCCCCCTGGCCCTGCATGAAACCCTCCGTGACCCCAGCAGAAGGAGAATGCCCTGACCACAGCGATGGGCGATGAGGAATGTGGACTTGAGCCCAGCTCAGTGCCTGGGCCCGGAGGACCCGCAGCCCTACTGTGTGCCCAGATGAAGGGGGCCGGGACATGGACGAAGGACAGGTGAGTGAGGACACCCCCTGCCCCAAGTTAGTCCTGGGAGCGGAAGCCGCCTGCCCGTGAAGGGTCCTGTCCAGGAGAGTCTTCCCTTCGGCAGGAGAGTATCCAGCCAGGACTTTAGGGCGCCGGGCAAGCAGCCAGGGCTGCATCCCCTTGTGCTGTGTGAACCTGGCCACCCTGTGGGGTCGCTGGCCCTCAGGACAAAGAGCCACCCAGGATCCCAGAATGCTCAGCCATTCTGGGAATGGCCACCAGGTGGCACCGTGGCTCCACAGAGGCCATGGCATTACTCTGGCTATGACCCCCTCAGTGGCTGCCTCCAGGCAGGGGTGCACCCCCATGTTTGCTTCTGTTGGCTCATCAGGAGATAGGGGAGCCCTGTGGTGGGCCGGCCGTGTCATGTAAGAGGAAGGGGCCCACACCGCAGGCAGGTGACCCAGGGACTGCCCGATGGGGGATAGGCTGCCTGGGGGGGATCCCCAGCTGGGGGACTGGGGCTTCACCCAAACTTCTGGATGCAGGTAAGTGCCTGTCAGATGGGAGTGCCCCGGAGGCATTCCTTGTACCCCACACACCACCCCCACGTAAAGAACCCCCTCCCACCGGGACCTACCCCCACCCCCCAAGGCAGGCTTTCTGTGGGGCTGCCTGCCTGTCCTGCCCTGGGCTGGAGAGAGCGAGGGCACGAGCAGGAGGCCCCCAGAGGTCTTCCCCGGGCTGGTGCGGGGTGGATGGGGGACTTTCCTTTAAAGAGAGAGAAGTCAGCACTTGGAAAACACTGCATGTCAGTAGACAGCCTGAGAAACCTGGTGTTGAGACCCTGCACCTACCCACTTGGGGACCACCCCGTCCTGCAGTCCCCACCCTGCCCTGCAGCCCCCAGCCCGCCCGGCGCTGAGGGGACTGAAGCAGGATGACAGGGACAGGGCATCCACCCTCAGATTCCTCGGCTGCAGCACATACTGGCTGTGTGACCTGGAGCCTTGGTGCCCCTCCGTTTCCCCTGTGTTCCTCCAGCTGGGTAGGTGGATGCGTATCTCATGGATCAACGAGGTGACCAAAGCAGCAGGGCCCTGCTCCCCCAAATGACGGTCAGTCCCAGGGCCATGAGTGCCCACTCCATGCTCCACCACATGTGGGCACTGGGCCAGGGGTCCATGCGGCCCCACCTGTGAGGGGCTCTGATGCCAAGGGCACCTGACAAACTGGCAGAGGCTGTGCTGTGACTGGAGTCAGGGAAGGACAAGGCCTGGGGAGGTTCAGGGCCTGCATGCTTATTCAGGTGTACAGGCCCCGGGATCAGGGCAGGAGGAAGGCCAGGCCACGTGTGTCCTTCCTTTGCGGGGCCCGGCAGCCTGCCCCGCCCAGACCCCTCTCCCCCTGCCTCCCTGCAGGGGCAGGGCCAACAGTTGCCGCTCTGAAGCCCCTGGCCCTTGGCACACTGCACAGTGTGGCACTGGGCCACCAATATAATTACCCGTTCCCACCGAGAGCACCATAATTACACTTAATGGGT
>NW_006780388.1:3481692-3498830 GCF_000442215.2 Lipotes vexillifer
GCAGTAACAAGTGCCTTTGCTGTGATTTGGCTGCAGGAAAACAGAAATCAGCATCCTGCTAAGACAGCGCTGAGGGCCCAACCACCCAGGCCTGTGACAGCTCAACGGGAGCTGGCCGAGAGGGGCTGGCAGGGTGGCTCGGTGCACAGTCAGGGCCTGTGGGTGCTGCAAGGTCCCAGTGGGTGGGGTGGGGGGAGGAGAGAGCTGCAGCTGAAAGCTGCACCAAACACTCATAGTGTACCTACTGTGCGCCAGCCCATGGGGCAGCCACAGTCCAGCCCCCCCTGCACAGACTGGGAGCTCTGGTGGCTTGCCCGAGGGTACCGGGCGTGGGTCCCGGGCTGTGTCACGGGATGCTGAGGCCACACAAGGAAGCCAGTCCTAGGGCACAGCAGCTCTCGCCGTGCCCTGACCCGCTGGCTGCAGCCCCTGGGAACTGCGCACGGCTCCTCTGTCCTTCACTGCTGCAAACAGCACCTCTGGAAGAGGGGCTGCAAGGGTGTCATTGTGTGTCTCCCAGGAGTGGGGTTGGGTTCTCAACACTAAAGCTGTGGATGACATGCCTGAAGGACAAGCACCCCCAGTCCCACCAGCGAGGACACTGCCACACAGCAGGGAACAGGCAGCTCTGGGTCTGGGTGCCCGATGGTCAGATGCTCCCCAGACCTGGCTGGACCCTTGGTCTTGCAGGCACGTGGCCCCCCCAACCCCTGCAGGGAGACAGCACAGAGCAGCCTGGGCCCTCAGTTTGCCCATACAGACAGTGGGGGTGTGGGGGCTGTCTGCTCCTGGGTCCTGGGACCCTCCTTCCTTGCCCCACTTCTTCGAGCTCTCCCCTGACCCCGAGTGCTTCCGCCGGGCCAGCTCCCACCTCCCACATGGCGAATATCCTGCTCCATCCAGGAGCAGCAGGGTTTCCAGCCCAGCCCAGCCCAGCCCAGCCTGCCTCTGAGCTCTCAGCTCTTCCCTTCTTCCACCAGCTTCATGCCCCTCATCTCAGACTGATGTCGCGAGGCTGCTGCCCGATTTCTCCCAGGCCCATGCCCATGTTCACTCTGAGATCACCCTAGACCCCGGAGCTGGCGTTGAGCAGAGCTAAGGACCTTGGTCCTCAACGGTGCAGTGCATGTCTGGAGCCCTGCGCTGGGCTGGGCCAGGACCCATGAGACGTTACTTGATTAGGGGCTGGGGGGGGCCAGTCTCCAGCAGGAGCCACAAACTAGGCCCCCAGCAACTTGCAAAGATAGCCCAGCTTGAGGTCCTGGGCTGGGGTCCTACCTCGATACCTTCCCAAACCACTAACAAGCAAAAACCACCCACCAACCTCGGTTTTCTCCTGACTCCGCTGGCCCCATGGCCCCACCTGCCTCCCCTGCCCTGGAGGCAAGCCCTAGGGACTCAGGACAACCTCCACGGCCACAGTGACCCCATGCGGCAGGATGAGCACAGGCTTGTGTGTGAGGTGGGGACACTGTCTATGTGGCTGGGGTGACCAACCTGGTCAGCACGGCCCAGAACATTCCCTATCCATCCTCATAAGCACGCCCCCTTTGGGGTTACTATTCTCTGATACACCCCAGCCCCCCTCCCCCACCACCCCAAACACCCTGGGAGGGACGAGCTCCTGGGGTCCTGCTCATCTTTCTGTGCAACGTGCACACAGGAGAAGGACTTAGAGCCACCCTGCCCAGGGAGGAGCTCCCCACGCACAGGGTCCCACTGGCCCTGCCCAGAGAGGGGATCCGCCAGCGGTGGGGGGAGGGCTCCATCAGCCCCACACGTCACAGCCGTTCCCTGGTCACGCCTTTGTGGGCAGCTGAGAACAGGCGGTGCCAACCAGACTCTCATCACAAGGCCACTGACTTCAGGAGACTTAATTACACAGATGGATTTCCTGAGTTTTAATTCAAAATCCTTTAGGTTTTGAACCAAATTCTACAAATTAGAGTCAATTTCCACTGTGGGTCCAAAGAAGCCAGGCTGATGTGTGGCTGGGAAGAGGCATCTGTGCCAGCACGGCAGGGGGGCTGTGGTGCTGCCCGAGGCCTGGCCACACACAGAGGGGCTGGGGGCATGGGTCTCTCCGTGGGACCCCATAGCCAGGAAGGCTCTGCCCAAGTCCAGAGGCTGAAAGAAGGGCAGAGAGCCCCCTGACCCATGTTCCTAGACCACCCTAGGCCTTGACCCATTAGGACCCAGGGATGTCCCCTGGCCTAACAGGCCCCTGGTGTCCAGCCTGGGCAGGGTGGGGTGTGGAGCGACTCTCCCTGGGGCAGCCTGTCCCACACCCAGGCTGGGGACTTGTGAGAAACTGCTCCCCAGAGAGACGTGGAAATGAGCCCAGAGCCAGGGCTAGAGACCCGATCAGCAGTGGGAGCAGAGGACTGGTCCGTCCAGGGACCCCTCAAATGCTGTACCCCCCCGTGGGTCCCACACTCCACCCACAAAGCCCTCCCAGCATTCGGCCGACCTGTCCCAGCATCAGCCTCCTTCCCGTCTCCTCCTTCCTCCCTCCCTTCTCGTTTCTGCAGCCTCGGTGGGGCTCAGCAAGGACTGGCCCACCTTCCCACCCCAGCAGCCATGCCCGTGGGCCAGCCTCCCCCAGTCAGTGCAGAGCAGGTGCTGGCTCCATGGTCTCCCAGACCATGAGAGCAACGCACCCCAAACGAATCCGATGCCAGGCCCCTAGGGCTAGGAGGCCAAGAGGGATGGTGGCCGCTGTCCGTGGTGCTGAAGTGGCCACGTCCCAGCAAGCTCAGGGCTGGGAAGAGGCACTCGCCCAGCAGCCAGAGGGCCTGCTCACCCAGGGCCTAGGTTTTGCTGCACACCACTCCAGAGTTTCTAGTTCCACGTTCTTTCTTATTCCTGGACTTCCAGATGGTTAAAAGCACACCAAGGGCTGCTTGGAAGATGGCGCTGGCCCGCCTGGAAGACAGCTCGGAAGTGGGGCCACCCCAGAGGGCAGCAGGGCAGACATGGTCATCTCTGCGCTATGACGCCGCGAGGTGGGGAGCTGGCATGCGGGGAGTGTGTGTGGAGGCCAGAAGGGGCTCGAGGCCAATCAGCATACGTCAGGGGCTGCCAGCACGCCACTGGCAGCCATACCACTGTCTCTCACCAATGACGGTGGCCTCCAGGGTCCTGGAACAGGGTGGGGGTCCCCAAGGCCTGTGTGGTTTAAGGTGGTGTGGCCCAAAGGGTGGTCCTGGACCCCCCAAACCAAATTCTCATTATTACGCAGCTGCCCACAGCCCACCCAGACCTGCTGGCTCAGGGTCTCTGGGGCCCACAGATGGGCCATCTCTCACTCCATGAGTCTGGGGATGAGAACCCGACCCCCAATTCTATCACCAGCCACCCCTCACCCTTTCTTAGCCTGTTTCCCTACCTGTAAAACGGGGGTGACAAGTTACTTTTCAGATGCTGAGATTCTCCCAGACCCCCTTCTATAAAGTATCCCCCATCCCGTCCCTCATCCTGATGAATGCCACCTCGGCCCCTCCCCCTGCTGGCTCCAGACACGTGGAGGGAGAGGACATTATGTTTTCCCCATGCTGTGGATGCTGAGGATGCAAGCAGGATCTGCGGGACGAAGCTCAGGATGCTGTCACCAGGAGACCGACAGCGGAGCTGGGCATCCCTCATCAGGAGACACGGCTCCAGGACCCAGAGCCACAAACCGACGGGGAATACAATGGCTCGAGGGCTGCGGGGAGGGGTCTCCAAATGTGGCTGAAGTCAGCCCCCCTTCCCAGTCACAGTGGCCCCCACAAAGGGCTGTGTAGGGACAAGGCCTTGACCCCACAGGCCATGCTCCCCCCATGGCCATCGTGAGATCACGCAGAGAGGCAAAACTCTCAGGAGGATGAGAAGGCCTGAGCTGGCTGCTGGGCCAGCTCAGCTCCCTTAGGTCCACCCACCACGCGACAGTCCATGTGAGAGTCCACGTGCCCAGGCCAGTGATGCAGCAGAGGGATCCCGGCAGCAGGAAAATGGGAGCCCAGGGTAGGGTGGCCCAGAGCCCCCGACTCAGAACGCCCGGGTCAGCACCCGTGCCCTCCTCACCATGGCCATGGCCACCACCCAGGCAGGCCATGGTGGCTTGAGTTGGGACCACCGTGGCAACCCCCTCTCTCCCCCTGCTGTCTGCCCTATTCCCACAGCAGCCGCCCAAGCCCCGTCCTCCCCCCACTGCCAGGGCCCAGGACACACATACGAAAGAGGTGATTTCGACCCCTAGCAGACAGGCAGGACCAAGCTGGACACACCATATGGGAGGCCCTCGGGGCTGCTGTGCAGGGGTGGGGAGCCGGAGATGGCTGGGCTTCCAAACCCACCCCAACGTCCAGCGCCGTGACCTCCTGTGTGGTGTGGATGAGCTGCCCCAACAGACAGGGAGATGTGAGGACCAGCTTGAAGGGTGGACACCAGGCTGGTCCTGGGTCTCCCGACCGGACCTACACCAGACCTGCCTGTAGACACACAGCCCGGGGGGGCGAGCCCTGGTGGGCAAAACCTTCCCTGCCCTGGGGGAGGGGGCCCTGCGGCCGCCCCTTCCCTGCTGCTCTGTGCCCGGGCACCTTCAGCCGGCACGCCCACATGGCCCCAGGCTTCACCTCTGGAAGCACTCAACCTTGCGCTTCCAATCCGCTGGAGGAAAAAAGCACATGTTTATTCATGGGGGAGGAAGCGCTGTCTTCCTGCGTCTTGCAGAAGAACCACTTGGACCACTGAGGAAGGGGCATGAGTGCGCCCCATGCCTTAAGGCCTTGGCTGAGGCAGAACAACAGCCCCGGGGCCCCGATACCCCATGGGGCCCAAGCCAGCCGCGACAGAGGCTCAGTGGGAGGCATGTGAGACCCCAGGACCGGCCTCCTCTCGGCACAGCACAGCCCCCAGAACTGACCCCTCTGTCCACATGTTCACCGAGAACCGGGCAATTCCCGGACCCACCGAGGCTGTGGGCCCAGATACCCTGAGGTCCACAGCCCAGGTGCAGGGGGCCCACCACACACCAGGCAGCAGCGTCTGCGATCCCAAGACCAACACGTCGAATGTCTCAATGTGAGGGAGGTGGCAGTGCTGTCCTATCGGCACAAACACGTCCTGTGATGGAGCAGGAAAAGCCCGCGGTGGGGAACAGGGGACCCCAGTTATGGAGAATGCGCAACACAGGAGGCTGCTTTGCAACGTGCACACCAAGCTCTGCAAAGGTCCAGAAGACTCACTCCAGGGTGAACGTGGCCCGCTGCGGGTGAGGCAAAATGGGGCCAGGGCAGGGGAGAGGAAGGGGGACACTGTAGTCGCGCATTGTTGGTGCAACGACAAAGGTGAGGTGTCGGGAAGTCCAGGCGCTGTGGCCCGTGTGGGCTGTTGGCAGACCAGTTTCCTGGCTTTGGGGCTACCCACCCACCCAGAGCAGACACACTTAGCCCCATGCTCACCAGGGCAGCGGGAGACCATGGGCCTCCTGCTCTGCCCCTCAGGCGGTGACCCACATCTCCCAACGTTGCCACGGAAGGAGACTCACAACAGACTCCCCTTGCCAGTATCTGAACAGGGAGCTGCGTTGTTTTGTTTTTTTTAATCCGATACACACACCACTAACAAGAGGGGATCCCCTAAATCAGCTCACACTGGCAGGAACCCCACTGAAGGACTGGTGGCACACACCCCAGACCCATGACCGTGGCCCTGTGATGGCCTCCACCCAGGCTGTTCTGAGCACCCCCCAGAGGAGTAGGCAGGATGGTGACGGCTGAGCTGGCTAGCAGGGCCCTCTGTGGACCACCAGCTCACATGGACCTCAGAAGGCTCCTGGAGGGACCTATGGCCACCGTCCAAGTGCAGCTCCCACTCTGGACACCCGGGAGGCTGGGGGATGAGGAGTCACCGTCTGGAAGTTCCTCAGACGGCTAAACCCTAAGTCCCCACACAGTCCAAGTTCACACCCAAAAGACCTGAAAACCAGTGATTAACACACATACACACGCATTCACAGCAGCCAAAAGGTGGGGACAACCCCAAGGCCCAAGAGGCAAGTGGACAGAGTGTGGTCCATCTGTGCACTGGAGCGTTACTCAGCCACGAAGAGGCGTGACGTACCGACACCTGCGACAACACACATGAGCCTTAAAAGCGTGGTGAGCGACAGACCAGACACAAGGGCCATGTTTTGTATGGTTCCATTTGTATGAAACACCCAGAACTGGCAAATCCTGAGGCAGTGAATCAGTGGGTGCCAGGGGCTGGCAGAAAGTGGGCGGGGGTCCCTTTGAGATGAGAAAATATTCCAGAATTAGGGAGACGTAGTGATCGGCCACATTGTTAATGTACTAAATGCCCCTGAACCGTTCACTTTATAATGGCTAATTTTATGATATGTGAACTCCATCTTGGGTGATGCTGTTTGAAACGTGCCTCCCATGGGCAGGCCCAAGGGCAGTGCAGCCTGTGGGAATGGGAGGGGTGGGGCAGGGCGGGGCATCCAGTGACGGACGCATCCAGAGCTCAGGGTTGCCCAGGGTCAGCAGCTCACGGGTGTGGATGAGACGGGGCTGGGGCTGCAGTTGATGCCCAACAGGCAGGGGCTGAGCCTGACCAAGCGAGAGCAGGGCTCCTTGGACATGGGGGGCCCTCTGCCGCCTTCAAAGGCAGGGCAGCAGCTGCACACATGGTGCTGAGGCCATGCTGTTTGGCATCCACCCTGGCTGTCACCATGGGTATCCCCAGGGCTGGGCCTGGCCCTTCGTGCACCCCCAGGTCCCAGCAGGGCCCAGGGCTCCAGGCCTGCACTCCAGGGCCTCAGCAGATCCCCACCTCTGGGGGGCTCCACCCCTCCCTCTGCAAGTGATGCCCAAACCTCCAGGGACTCACGCTGGACCCTCAGGCAGGGATCTGCTCCCTGGTCTCAGGGCCCTGGCAGGTACCCTGCCTATGTGGCAGCCTGGGGGCTTCCTGGGAGCCTGGGACTGACCCCCCTCAGCACTGAGAGGGCAGAGGGTGTGGATGGAGGCCTGTGTATACCTGCCTTCCTCCGCCCCAGGGGGTGCTTTGGCCCATTTCCCCACTGCCAGCCTCCACATGCAGCCAGAGGGTCTAGGCAGAGACAGACCCCCGAAGCCTGAACGTTTCTGCCCTGGCCTGGGGGTCTGGTCTCACTTGTAGCACCGGTGCAGCACCCCAGGGCACACGCACCTTCCCCAGAGGCTGGAGATAGCTCTTCCACAAGCACTCTTGGCTAATTAGTTAGTGAAGTAATTCATTAATTAAGGTTCCTACTACAGTGATGGGGCCCTGCCAGGGGCAGGATGTCCTCCTGCAGATTTGGGGGTCTCCAGACAGTGGGACAGAACAGGCATCTGGGTCACCTGGCACATGTGTGTACACACGTGTACATGTTCACGCATGCTGGACTGCAGACAGGGGAGACACGCCAGCAGGGCCAAGACCGGCAGGTTGAAACAAGGGGACCTGGGTGGCAAAGGGGCCCCAACACAGCTGTGCTGCGTCCACCAGGAGCCCCCCAAGTGGACACAGACATCTCTGCAGCTACACCCCTCAGCTGCAGCTTGGCGGGTGAGCCAGGCCAGCTGCCTTCATTCCCTGGGGGGTGCCCAGGCCACTACCTGCAGGGACATAGAAGCAGGGTCCCTGCCCCTGAGGGTGTGCTGATCCTCCTAACGTGGAGGGGTCCTGACTCCAGGGCCTGGTGGAGAGCAGGTGTCTGCCCCCAAGGGCTCAGAACAAAGCCAGCTGCCAGGGACTCAAGCCCACTGTGCCATCTAGGACCTGTCTCAAGAGCGAGGTGACAAACCCAACAGGGTGTGGGAGCAACTGGTGCCCGAGGGACTTCCAGGGCAGGGCCTGCGAACAGCCATCCCAAGGCCAGGAAAGAGCAAGGTGGGTCTCCCAAGGGGCCTCTGAGGGGGAGAGGGAGGGGGCAGCTCAGGACATGATAGAAGGAAGTTTCCCTTTCCCCTGACGCCGTTGCCATGACGACAAGCTGCTAACAGGTGAGGGGGACCTGGGCCAGCTTAGGGCTGGCGGGGGCTCCCGCAGCCCAGGGACCCCCTCAGTTCAGCTCCCACTCTCCCCCACCTGCCCACAGGAAGCCACCACAGGGTTTTAGTTGGGGGAGGGGGTGGGGTCCAGAGGATCCTGTTATTGTCTGAGAAGTGGGGAGGGCAGGAGGGGGACCAAGGGACCAGTGAGGAGCAGGGTGTGTGGCCTCATGGAAGTTGCAGGCAGGGTAATTTGAAGTTAGAAATAAAAGGGGCCCCTCGGCCCCCTCCCTGCCCACAGCAGCTCTGCACATGGAAGGGCCCCAGTCTTCCATGGGCAGCTCCAAGTTGCCCCCTCATCCACACCTGTGGGGACAGACGACCGCCAGTCCCCACAGGCCACTCGTGCCCCTCGGAAGCACAGGTCTGCCTGCCTGTCCTATAACTCCCTGGACGCAGTTCACCCAGCACCGCAACGACAGGATCCGTCCAGGCCACTGTGGGGCACAGTACCCCACTCTCCTGCTCCGTCCTGGGGGGCCAGGGGCCCGCCGTGGCCACGCGGGGCAGGGGTCTGGGTCCGGAGCAGCCCATGAGGACCAAGGCGGGCGAGGGTCCCACCTGCGGGCTCTCCTGGGCCCTGTGCCCAGGCGGCATCCGCCGGCCTCCCCCCGCCCTGGTCCCCCCACCGGGTCTGGGCCCGCGTGACTCACTAGTTCTACTCAGCCGGGGGGTGGGGGGGGCGAGGAGAGCCAACCAAACATGGAGCTGTTTGCTCTCAGCTGAAGATCGAGGTCACGCGGGGGGGACTCGGGGCTGGGCTGTCCCACTGCAAGCCCACTCCCCACGGGAGCCCGCCGCGTGCCCCAGTGATGGGAGCTCACTGCCCCACGAGTGGCTGGCCAAGGCTGCTGGGACGTTCTTTCTCCTCCTGGACACAAGTGTGCTCCTGAGAGCTTCTCCCTGGGCCAGCGGCCCTAAGAGGTTTCCGGAGCTGTGCCCAGAGGCTCCTCTGGAAGCCAGCTCTGACCCAGGTCTGCACGGAACCCCTCCCCCAGTCCCCTGGGCACTCAGGCCTGCAGGACGTGACCCAGGTCTCCAGCACCGGGACACTGGGTCTGAATTGCCACGTCATCCTGAGCAGCTTGGGCGCAGAGCCCCCACCCCCACCCCCTGTGAGATTTCTGAGCTAATCCGGGCAAAGCACTGTTCTCAACCTGGTGGTCCGCACCCATGCGCCATGGGAGGGGCAAGCAGGGTAACGGGACGGTGGGCAGCCCCTCGACTCCAGTCAGGTAGGGCCAGGGGGCAGGTGCAGCCCACAAAAGCCAGGCCACAGCAAGAGTGAGCCTGTGACCCTGGCACACATGTGCCGGGTGTGTGCATGTCTGTACTCTGCCTGTTCCTGCGAGCGATACACGGTCCAGGCGTGCATCCGAGCAGGACTGTGCATGTACACGCTCACACATCTGTACACCAAACACATAATCACGCACACACACCATCACACACATATACACATGCTCTCGCACACACACACACACACACGCGCGCGCGCATCTTCCAGGTGGTGGCCCCGAAGGCCTAGCGGTCATATTTTTCAGGGAGGAAGATCCCCACCCCCAGGACTACAGGACACCTAGGAGCCGAGCACATGCCCACAGCTCCCTAATTGCACCGGATTCTAAGGACCATGCTAATTAGGAAGAGTGCTAATGTCTCTATTCAGCTCTTAATAAAGAGCTGGATTTGGGATTTTTTCAAGGCATAATTAAGTGGAAAAGTGCCCTGTCTCCACCTCCAATCACCATGCCAGCAAGAAGCCCCTGTGTAGGCCATGGAACCTTGTGAAGACCCCGTGAGCCACTTGGTGGCAGCATGCAGAAGTGCCCTGGGGGCCCAGAGCCGCCCCCCCACACACACACACCACCAAGGAAGGTTCCTGCCTGAAAGTGAAGCCAACCCCCAGCCCCTATTCTCTCCCTCATTTCCAGCTTTCCTGACGGAGCTCCAGGTTATGGCTCTGGCGTGGTTCCTGCTGGGAGCAGCTGAAAGCTTGGGAACTGCCCCCCCAGGCTGCCTCTGTCCTGGGATCGAACGCTGGTGAGGCCTCCTTCCAGCCACACCTCCACCCATCTTGGTCTCTCTGTGGGGGGCTCTGCACAGCCCATGGACCCGAGAAGGGAAAGGCGTGGGCAGGGGGCACAGAGCCAGGAGGGGCCAGGAGGGGCCCCTCGGGAAGATGACCGGCCGGCTGAAGGGACAGGCTTGTGGGGCCTGCTCTGGGCAGGAATTCTCCAGGCCAGAAATAACTGCCTCAGCGCCACTGCACAGCTGCCCGCGGCCTGAATTAGCGACCCCGGGGGACTGCTCGCTCCTTCCATGGGAACGTGGTCTGGAGTGCCCTGCCCACCCCCCCCCCAGCCAGCAGGCCATCCCCAGAGAGGGGGCCCAGGGTCTGCAGAAAGCTGGCTACAGGAGGCTCCTTCCCACGGGGCAATTGGGGTGAGCGCACCTAGGGCCCCCCTGCTGGGCCCCCACAGCCCTCCTCATCCTGGCCTCCCCCTGCTCTGCCCCCCAAGCGCGGGACCCCCGGCAGCTGAGTCCCTCCTGCTTCTTCACACTTGGACGGTGACACCACAGTCTGACCCTCTGTGTTAAGACCCAGCTCACACCCGGGAAGCCTGGTGACCGTAGTGGGAACACACTCAAGTGTGGACATATATCTCTGCACACGCAGTACCTGGTCACCCCAACAGCAGGCACCCGGGCAGCTCTGCAGCACACCCCACGCTGGCGGCTCTCTGCAAACCCAGCTTCCCCATGAGTGTTGCCCGGCAACCGGGCACTTATTAAGGAGGAGGAAGGCCAGGCCTGGCCTGCCAGGGGCCTGCCTGCTCTCCCACAGCACCTGGTACATGCTGGGTTCACCCAGGCTCCCTGCGCCGAGGGCTGGGTCAGCCAGGGCCTGTTCTGGGGTGGGGGTGGGGTGTGGAACAGGAGAACGGCCCCTCAAGGCTGAGGTCAGGTACCCTGGAGCCCCCCCCGCCCCACCACAGATGGGACCAGACACCTTCACCACCAGTCCCCGGGCACCTTTCCAAACTTTCTGGTGGTCAAGATTCCCCCAGGATCTTGGGTAAAAATGGATAGAGCTGGGATGCCAGGTGTCCAGCCTCAGCCCTGCCTCTGTTATTAACAGCAGTGACATTTTAAAAAGAAGACCCAAACCCTCAGAAAGTCTATTTCAAAATGAAAGTAACTGGACCTGGGCTCAGTGTCCCAGTACTGCTGTCTCCCCGCACCTCCCAAGGCCACTGCCCCCCCAGGGCCACCGGGTGCCCCGCTGCTCCCCCTCCACCCAGCACCTGACCATGACATTTACACACTACCGCCACCACTGGCATCCTTGGAGATCCTGCCCAAAGTTCAGGGCCGGTGGTCCCCTGCTGTGCGGGGCTGGGGGGTGGGGGTTGGACAGAACAGAGCACAGTCCTAACCATGGGTCAGAGTCACGTTTACCTCAAGTGTGAGGGTCACGTTCTGGCCCAGGTCGCGGTCACCTTCCCTGCCTGGATACCCCCATGGGCTGTTCCCTCTCACTCGAGACCCCTCCTGGCCCCGGCCCCCAGCCCTCCCTGGTGTGAGCTGAATTGTGGCCCCTCCTAATTCATACACTACCCCCAGGACCTCAGAATGTGACTGTTATCTGTAGATGAATCTGTAAAGAAGTGATGAAGGGAAAATGAGATCATTAGGGTGGGTTCTGATGCCATCTGACTGTACCTTATAAAAAGAGGAGATTGGGACACAGATACCTACTGAAGGAAGGCCACGTGAGGACAGAGGAGACGGCCCTTTACTAGCCTAGAGAGAGGCGCCTCAGGAGAAACCAGCCCTGATCTTGGACGTCCAGCCTCCAGGACTGGGAGGAAATAAACATCTGTGTTTGAGCTGCCCTGTCTGTGGTGCTTTGTCACAGTCACCCCCTGCAGACAAATACACCAAGTGCCACCACATACTTGGGAGACCCTTCCTGTCCCCTGGTTGGTCCTGCCTCAACCCCAGGCTGGGAGCTCCTGGAGAGGGGGGCGACATGGCCATGATGTCCTGTCCCATGAGCTCCACTAGCTGGGTGAAGAGACTTGGCCTAGTGGCTTGGTGGGGGAGGGGGTTTCTGGTCGCCCAGATAGACAGCTGGACCTTGGGGACTCCCCTGCTGTGGGGGGCCCTCCCATGTCCCCTCCCAACACCGAAGTTTTCCCAGTGGATAAACCAAGGCTCAGGGCACGTCACCTACCAGGTCACAGAGAACCCAGGCCTGGCCCAGCCCCAGGCCCCAGTGAACACTCAACCCTGTGTCCCTCGTCCCAAGCTCTTGTGTCTGGAATCATTCCCAGACACACAGACTTGGTCCCTACTTCCTGCTGCCTATGACTGGGGGCCACCTGCCCCACTGAAGACCCCACCCTTGGCCTCCCAGAGCAGCAGGGCCAGCAGTCTCTGGTGTGGCCCCCACCCATCCCCTCCCCACCCCACCCTCAGTGCCAAAGCTGCCTTCCCCTCATCCCACAGCAAATCCCAGCACCTTGGGTCACACACACAGAGAGGGCTCCCTGTGCTGCCAGAGGCAGAGGTGGCCGACCGCCGACTCTACAGGTACAGGCCCCCAGACCCAACAGAGACCCAACCCAGGCAGGCCACGCACAGCTGGGCCCTCAGAGCTTCCAGAAAAGCCACCAGCACAGGCAGGTGGAGTCTGGGGCTGTGGCGTTTCCAAAACATCAGCACGTGCTCAGCCCGGGACCCCCAGGACCCCCACACCCCAAGACAAGGGAGGGAGACATTCGGATGGGGGACGGGATGGCACTGCAAGCACCATCAGACACTAATTAGAGCTCCGTCTGTGGTGTGTGTGTGTGTGTGTGTGTGTGTGTGTGTGTGTGTGTGTGTGTGTGTGTGTGTGTGTGTGTGTGTGTGTGTGTGTGTGTGTGTGTGTGTGTGTGTGTGTGTGTGTGTGTGTGTGTGTGTGTGTGTGTGTGTGTGTGTGTGTGTGTGTGTGTGTGTGTGTGTGTGTGTGTGGCGCACGCTCAATGCCATCAGAGGGGCGGGCCCCAGCACAAACATTTCAAATGGCACAGTATTTGCGTTTAATGGGCTGAAATTCTTTAAGCTGAGAACCCAACTGAGCCATTATGTTGGCCAATTTGCAGGGAAGTGGAAAGCACCAAATGGGAGCCCACGAATGGGGCATGCCACTTGACCAGAGGGGCAGCGGCCCAGCCACAGGGACACCATCCCCTGGACAGCCAACAGGATGTCCCTGAAGCATGGTAGCCCCAGGCCAGGTGTAGACAGAGGACCCAGGGGCACAGCCCAGGCTGTGGGGGGCGGGGATGATGGGGCAATGGGGAGGACCCAGACCCTTTGTGATGCAGGCAGTGGGACACACCTGCGTGATGTGACCTCCTGGGTCCAATCCCAGTAAGTCGGTTACCTGCAATACCCATCTACCTTCCTGCCTTGGGAAGACTCCTATCCATCCCTCAAAACCCATGCCGAGGGCTCTTCCTCCAGGAAGTTTCCTGAACTAGCCCAAGAGCTCCTCTGCCTCACTCAATCTTCTACTGAGCACCTACTGTGTAGGGACTACTCCAGGTCCTTGGACCAAGTGAACAGACAGGGGCAGCCTGCCTGGAGCCAGGCAGAGGACAGTGAACAGGTGATGCATTGAGCAGCTACATGTGCCAGCGAGGCGATCCATCTGGGGGCACTCCAGCCCCAGCCCAGGCCTGTAGTGGGAGTGGGTGGGGGATGACAGAGCAGCAGGGACAGGAGGGCCCGGGCAGGCAGAATGGGGGCCAATGACACCAAGTCACTGAGGCAACCCCTCCTGACCATATTCCTCACCCGCCCCCCACAGCATCGGATAATGAAGAGCAAGGGTCCTGTGGGACACCCCCTCCCCACTCCACAACTGGGGCTTCATGGGGTGCGCACACACCTGCTGGGGGATGAGGGGCCCTCCTGGGCCTCCTCAGAGCACACCCTGCTCACCCCCCGAGTTAAGGGTGGCCCCTCGGGAGACCCCTGTACACAGCAGACTTCAAGTGGTAGGTACACCTGTGCACACAGCAGGGGTAGGGCCTTACTCCCAATGGGATCACACACTCAGCAGGACCTCAAATTATAATACGCGGGGCTTGGATTTAGGCCTGTGCGAACAGTAAGAATTCACACTCAATGGATTATGCACACAGTAGGGCCTCACATCAGGTGGAGCTGTGGACAAAAGCTATGCAGACAGTAGGGTCCCTGTCCTCTGAGTCACGAACAAAGGGGAGCCTCATCAGGACATGCATGTGTGCAGACATACACACATGGACCACACGCACAGGAGGCCCTGGTCCCGTGGCCCCACCTCCCACCACAAGCTGGAGGCCGGGCTGGTGGTGGTGACCACCTTCCACCAGCTGCCACCTGCCCAGCAGCCCCCTGAGCGCAGACCTGGGCCTGGGGAGCTCACAGCCGTGCAGCGCGCTGATTCGCCCATCCTGGCTCCCCTCCAGCCGCCCGCATCTACATCGATCCCTTAATGACTCGATCCATTATGTTGGAGCAGAATTCTTGGAAACTGGCAGGAAAAGGAAACCAATAATGGGGTGCCTCTCCCCTCCCCCGCACAGCGGGGCTGTCCACTCTCACTGCTGCCACTGCCGCCACACATCCAGGAAGGGGCTGGTGCCCCTGCTGGGGGAGGGGGCCACAGGTGTGGGTAGGGAGGGGCCGTGGGTGCAGTGGGGGAGGGGCCTGATGTCTCATCTGCAACGCGGGGACCCCAATGGCACCCCCACCAAGAAGAGGACCTTCAGAAGGAGACTGGAGAATCCTCCCTCAGGTGAGCACTGCTGCCCCAGGCTGGCTGTCCCTGGTGGGGCAGGGGCCCACCCCTCCACTGCTGGTGCCCCCGGGCACGCGGAGCAGAGGATCGGCTGTACCTGGTTCTTCCATCAGGCCAGGCGGTCAAGAGACCTGCAAAACCCTAAATACGGCCCTTTTCCGGATGAATTTTTACATTTCAGAAAATACAGACATTTTTCATAAAAGGAAATGCTATGTTAATAACTAATGAGTTCATTACTGTTTTAAATGAATGACTAAACAGCAATTTCTAAATCTCTTCAACTCTAAATTCCAAGAAGATAAAGAGCAAGACAGAGCCCCAATGCAAAAACTCCCTGAGGGCCTCAGTTAATCACAAGGCCCTGGAGTTCGGGAACCTCTGTTTCAGGGGCTGAAGAACAGGGCAGCCGGCAGCCCCAGGGTCTGGGTGCCCCACCATGCCAGTGGCTCCCACCCTCTGAAGGATGTCCCCTCCCCACCCCTGCCATCTGCGAGGCCCCCCCAGCCCCCCCAACAGGGGGCTTCCTTCTGGGCCCACTGGGCCCGCCACCCCCAGGTCCTGGACCCACTGCCTCTCATGAATTCCCTATGGCGCCCTGCCCCTCCACAGGCCACCCCTGGGTTCCGACCCGCCCCAGGAACAAACACGCCCCAACACCCACAGGGGACAGACGCATTTCCAGCCACACAAAGGCCCATTCCCACACCCAGTGTGTGGGTCAGTGGCCCTATCCCGTGCGCCCCGAGGTCCCCCCTTCCTGCATCTGCCCAAGGCCTGAGCAGGTCACCACAGGGCTGGCTGGGGCCCAGAGTATCCCAGATGTACCCCCGCCCGGCCACCCAGGGCTCAGCAGGCCTCTCTGCGGGGAACAAAGCCCACCCTTCCCACAGATGGACCCTCCCGGGGCAGGGACCACCACAGCCCGCCCTGCCCCCACAAGGCTACATCTGTCTCCGTGGCTACAGGAAGCCCCAGCAGAGGACGCTGGGCGCTTTCATAATAAATCCTTTAATTAGGAAATCCCTGAGCTCCCAGCAGGCAGGTCACCTGCTGCTCCCATGTCTCGGGTTCCTGCCCTGAGCCGGCGCCACGTGCTGCCTGGGGGAGTGGACCAGGCCCCACTGCAGGGACGGGGGCTTGGAGGGTGGCCTGGGGGGCCTGGCAGAGCCTGGGGTTGCAGAAGAAGCCCTGGGGGGTGTCCTTCACACTCTGACACTGAAGGTACATTTCAGAGCCCCTCCCCCATTTCTGGAAGCTTCCATAAGGCCAAGGATCAGGGGTGTGAGGGTTTGGAATTTGGCAGCTGGCTCTGGATGGGGTGGACCTGGGGGCTGCGGCCAGCAGGTGGGCCGAGGGGGGTCTCGCTGCCTGGAGGGGCAGCTGTGGGGTCTGCAAAGCCTCCAGCAGGCCAGGACTGGCTCCCCCAGCCCAGATGGCCTTTCGAAGAAAAGCTGTCACCAGCACCCCAGTTTGGACCTCACCCTCATACCCCTCTATGACCTCGTGGACACCTGATGCCCCACACTGGCCCACGCAGCCCCTCAGGCCCCCAAACCCCAGGGTGACCACATGCCTTCTGCAGCATGAGGGGTACGCTCGGCCCAGCACCCTCCCAGCCGTAAGTTCCCACGAGTAGTAAGCGTGTCACAGGCACCCCAAGGCAAGGGGACACCATGGCGACAAAGACGAAGAGGCTCACACAGGAGACAAGAGCAGGTGCTTACCGGGGTCCCCCGCCAGCAGAGGGGTCCTGGCCCGGAGCCTGCCAACCCCCTGCCCAGCCCCCTCCACAGAGGATGTGCGGGAGGGATGTCAGAAGGGGTCCAAACCCAGTCGGCATGGCAACCAGGAAGCCAGCCTGGCCTCAACCAGGTTGTTAAGGCTGGTGAAAGAAATGTATTTTCTAATTAAGTGGGAGAAACGACACTGATCCTGGGGCAGTCGTTAACAAGGTGGGGGGACCTGGGTGGGGGGTGATGCAGGCTTGCTTTCCCCAACCAGGTTTCCTCCTGTGCCTCCCCCCATTTCTCCAGTCCCTCTTTTACTCTTTCACGGTAAAACTCAGACGAGGCCACAGCTGAGTCTGCCTGGCCTCAGATTCCTCACAACTCCTAGAGAAAGGCCCAGAAGGCATGGGGAGGGGGCCGTCCCTCGTGGAGGGCGGGTGGTGCCCAGCTGACGGTGCAGAGACGGCCGTCCAGGAAGCCACCAGGGGACTGGCGGGAGGTGGG